>NW_027210716.1:990000-1300981 GCF_029030835.1 Brachyistius frenatus
AACTTCTTGAGGTGGACGGTTTGTAGAGGTGGTTTATAGTCTCATGTTGTCAGGAGAAGACCTTCACGGCTTCTTTTTATCATCAAATCACTCTTAAACTCTCTTCATGAGTCAAGGAGCAAGCCCATTCTCACACTGCCCTTGTACATACTGCACAATCTCACGCACACTCACTCAAACACACACTCAAAATCCGGTTTCCTCTCTGTTGTGCTCCCCACCCTTGCTTAGATGTCAGTTTTCCTTGACTTTGGAGGTCATCCTCGGGAAAATCTACAAGAAAACCACACGGAGAACGTTTGGAGGATTATGTTTTGACCTTTTCAAAGCTGCAGTGACACATGTGTGTGTGTGTGTGTGTGTGTGTATATATATATATTTATGTATGTGTATATATACACATACATAAATATATATATATATACATATACATATGTGTATATGTCTTGATCCCACTTTTTCTCAGAAACATCTTTTTTTGGGAATAATTCCTTGGGAGATTCGGTTTCAGCCGGGTATCTTGTCCCTCCCTTCATGAATACTGAAGAGCCCAAAGACAGTTTCTCCACTGACAGAGGGACTGTAGCCTAGAATGGGAGGAGATTCCACAGGAATGGGACTGTTTCTGTCATCAGTGGCCCACCTCGCTCCTTCCCCTCCCCTCCACACATCCCTTCCCAAACCCATGTTCCTTTCTCTCTCTCACCCCCCCCCCCCCCCAAAACTCCCATAAGATAGCGGCTCCATTTTAACATGGTCACTGCCTGGTTGTAAAAAAATAAATAAAAAAAAACCACCAAAATAACTGGGTCATAGCAGAGGATAGCGTGAACCGGGTTCTTTAAGAAGGGGACTGAAATGGACCCCCTCCAATCACAGTGGGTAGTTAAACAATGGTTACCACCCTACTGCAGCACTTGGAGGGAAAGAAAGCTTGTCTGAGACTGAGAACTATCAGACTGGTAGAACACAGATTGGTGTGTGCTAAACACACTGTAGGGTGTACGGACGGAAACCCGGAGAGAAGGGGGGGGAAAGTGAGTGACACAAAACAAAAGGGAGTTGTAAGAGAAGGGTAGAATTTGGTGAAGTACTCACAGTGGGATGTAGGCAGCCGCTCCACAGCAGAGTATGCTAACTAAGCTGAGAGAGTCAGAGTGCCTGTGGGTCCTCCTCGTCTTTGTGTATGACTGGGCTGATGACATCACAGCATTCCATAATCTCTTTCCCTCCCTCCCTCTCTCCCTCTCTCTCTCTCTCTCTCTCTGAGACACTCTCGCCCGCTTTCACACACACATTTTGATTTAAAAATAAATAAAAATAAAAATGGGAAGAGAACAATTCAGTAGGTTGACCTCACACATTCAATAAGTTGTAAAAGGACTGAAAATCCTAAACCTAAACTTTCAAGTTCCTTTCCCACATGCAAACCTCTTCCACGGAATACACACAACACATTTAAATACAAATACAAACATGTTTACATCAACATGGTAATAACAACTAATTTGAGACATAACTCACAGATGTTCTTTTTATTTCGTAAAAAAAAAAACCGTACATGTAAGTTTATACATGCTGTGCTTAATTGAATTATACTTTGAATGTCATGTCTTATTTTCTTCCTATAAACAAGGACTTTTTGCCTTTGAAATGTGAATCACAGATGTCTAGATATAATGACAGGCACTGTGACTAAAAACATGAGCTTTACAGTTTAGCACCATGGTGGGAATGTTTGTTCTATTACTTTTTAGTTTAACATAAAAACCTCATTTAAAACAATAAAACCTAAACAGACCCATTAATATACAGAGGCTCTCATAGCATTAAGTGGCTGATTACTTTACCTTGTCTGTTGTTAGCTCAGATTTTGAAGGGAAAACCAAATTTCTCAGTTGGTACTCTTTTCCTTTCTCCTCAGTTTCTGAGGCATTTGTTGGTAAAGAGCAGCCTCTAGTGGCTCAAATCAGAGAAACCTGCAATGAATTACGTCACCACCGAAGCCAGTGCCCAACTGCTCAGGACTGTAGCACAATATTAAAGTTGAATAAAAATTGGAAGCAATATTAAATCGAATAGAGCATTTTCAAGCATATGCTGCCACCATATGGCTCTTATAGAGCTAAGCACCAGTTAAACACGCATGCAGGCACTTGTACACAAAGGGTAAAAAAAAACAGCAGGATGTTGTGCGTTGTAGCGAGCCATTTGTAATATTTAGTGCAGTCAGAGAGATATCAGGTGATGATGTTTCAGCAGCAATCGGGTATGAATTTGACACATTTTCTTAGATTACACTGTGGCAGCAAGACCCCATTAGACATGTTGAATGGCATTAAAATATATTTTGCTTTCACAAGGATAGACCTTGGTTTGAGTAAATACAATTCATCACTCGTTCTGATGCCCTGTTCGTGCCTCTGCAGCTGTGATGACCTCAACCAATCTGGGTTCTTGGATGCGGAGCAAAGTCGGAGTCAGAGTCGGCATCTGGGCTGAAGTCCATCTCAATTTAGCACATCCCCTTCAGTTTTTTTCACCCTCCTTCTTAGCCAGCAGACGGACACCATCAATTTAATAGCAGAGCCTAAACATACAAATGTCCAGCAGAAAATGTCTTCCTGAGCATGTCCAGAGCACTGTGCACCCTGACCTCCCTGAGGAAAAATTAGACAAACTCATATTTCTCTACTGTGTTTTTTTTCTGGTATGTGGTTGAAGAGAAGGGAAAGGATTGCTTAAAGTCGTAAAACATCCTCTAAATGTTGACAGTCCCGGCAACATAACTCTACGTCGGCTAATGACTTTAATAATAATAAGCATCTTCTATATCGTACCATTTTATTAACGGGCAATAAACCAGAAATTTAACTTGTGACAAGAAGTCCATCACATAAATAGCCATAAACTTAAAACAAATTATTAAGAAGTAACCCCAAAACATGTGGAAGCTGTTTTTTTCTTTGGCTGTGCCTTGTTTGTGTTAATCACTGCATGGCAAACCCCAAAACTCATGTCGGGAAAAAGAAAAAGAAAATGACTTACAACTTAAAAGACAAACAGGTTCTGTTTGGTCATGATCAATAAGCTCTCCTTTCCTTTTGTCGTATATGAACAGTAAACACTCTTTGCATACAGATAACCACAAATTGCATAGTCGAGATGATTAGAGAACAGAGTAGTGCTTTATTTTACAGCCCGGTACTACACATACAGTACTTGCGCAGAAACCTCTAAGAAGACATGAGTCGTCGGGTACTCGTCATTGCGAAATTTGCATTTTGGAGGCTGTAAAATGAAGCTTTGACAAGAACATTGCAAATGTCGAGTCAGACATTGTGGACAACACAACATCAAAGTTAAACATACTTCTCATCAGTGAATTGTAGACATTTTCTTTTCTTCTTTCACCCCCTCCCCCTCTCCCTCCCGCCCTCCCACCCAACAAGAAATGAAACAGGAAAAACACGTACATTTTGATTTGTAGATTTTCCCTTATTGGGTAAATTAAATTTATTTTTTAAAATTTGTCAAATGTACATAAATTATATTTAATGCATCAAAACCAAATGAGAAAATCAAATACCCTCTTTAAAAAAAAGAGGCAACATAATAGAGAACAACATTCTTTGTTGAGATCATTTTAAACAAGTATTGGTCAGGCAATTCATTAACCTGGGAAAAGCAAAGTGCTACACACAACAACCACTGAAGACAGTTCACCATACACTTTAATGAGGATTGGACTGAAGCACCTTTTCTTAGCTTAAAGCTAAAATGGAGATTTCACTGGTTTTTTTTGTGTTTTTTTTGTTTTGTTTTTAAGTTTTTCTTTTCACAAAAACTCCATTGTATGTTTAGTCAACCTTCAACAAACCATGAGCCAAGTCTACCCTTTTCCTTGAGAGGGGCACACTTGCAGTGACAATGTTCTGTTTCAAGTTAAAGTACATATGTGAACCGCTTGACCCAACAGGCTGCTAAGACCTTGGTTTTCTATATTTTCCTGCAGGGTGGAGCTTTGAGTGCAAATAAAGGCGTACAACTCTCCTTCATGAGAAATAAACATGGAATTCAGCCACATGCTTTCAAATAGTAATCATATATTTAATTGATATACATATATTGCCACCATTGGCACATACGATATTGCACACAGTGATGAAATGTTGCACAGAAAAAAATAGATATATTTTTTGTGGGCGAAAACATTCCAAAATTACAAATAATGTGGAATAACGCTGAAAAGGTAAAACTACATAAAACAAAACAAGACATGCTTGCTACTCCCCATTAACTGAGCGACTTACAACTTACACATATACCCAAGCCTTAGAACAAGCATTTCAAAGGGGGGGGGGGGGCCTTGCCCACAACATGTTCTATCATTTCAGGCCACTTCCTGATGTTCCCAATCAGCCCCTGCTCTCCCTGCTAATGCGCTTGGCTAGCGAAGAGCCAACTCTTCTGCATCATCTTGCATCTAGGTGACCACCCCCTTCCATGTTTACATGTAGGCCGATACCTGGATGGCTGGGGGAATGGGGATGGCAATGAGGTTAAGGGAAGAAGGAAGGCAGCAGAAAAAAGTTAAGAATTCTGCTCCTATTTTTTTATTTTTTATTATTATTATTATTTTTTTAAAGGGTTTGTAACAAACCCTTTTAGCACCACGAGTCGTGCGCTAGCACACAAGGGGGCTGAGACACAAAAATGGAAGAAAAGAAAGAGGAAACGATAACAACAAAAAGAAGAAGAAGCCAAACTGCGATCCAAAGCACCAGGCCAGCGTGTAAGCATGCGGAGTGTGTAAGGCACCAGGTTGTTTTATATGCTGAAGAGGATGCTCCCAATCAGGTATCATTTAGGCTATACCAGAGGCTCCAAAAATAGGTGGTCAAGGACAGTCTAGTTTGCTGGTTTCCAGTCAATCTAAACATGGGAGCAATCATTTAATTCAATGCTGAGGTAAATCTGGCACGATCTGATTGTTGCCAGTTTCTCTGGAGTTTACTGACAGAGTTTATAAAACTGCTATCACACATCTATGAGATGCGACTGAACTGGATTAGAACCAGTTGTTTTCCGTGTGGCAGCCCAAATATTTACAATTCGACCGGAACAGAATCTCATCACCCCCAGGTAGATGTTTGGGTCTACAAATCTAAAGTAGAGCTACGAGTACGTACCCAAAGTAGCCCCACTGTAGTTCACACCCTCAGATCTTAAACTAGGGCACATCTGTCGACACGCCAGAGATTCTCCAGCAGCTGGACGCTCTTCACCTCAGCTAAGCCGGGCGTGCTCCTCAGTGGCCCTCCTCATAGTGTGACGGTGATATTTTTGATTACTGTTCACAAGTTCGCTCCTTTTACAATCACGCTTTGAAACAACTTCCACTATAACTACACCAAGCTTTTGGATGGAAATCACTCAGTACTCAAACTTGAGATCCGTACAATATCGGCAGATAAAGATACATATGGAAGGGTCCTTGAGCCAATATTTTGGGAGACCAACGAAATCTATCTTAGTGCAGGTTAACATGCAGCAACAGCACTCCTTGGCACCATTTAGACTTTTAGGACTAAACGAGATCACAGAATGTTTCTGCAACCAACAATGCTCTTCTGAATTTCACGATGCCAATCAACACAGTACGTGTAGGGTGTTTGTCTCGTTAATTAATCTGCGATTCAGGCCATTTGCTACATGTTGTCACTGCATTTCCTCTATCAAATACACATTTAGTACCTTTAAAATGAACACATTGCATTAACAACGAGACACAAAGGTAGTTTATAATATATCCATCTGCATGGCAACAATTTCAACTGAAACAAAAATTACAATATTAATATTTCTTTGAATGCCTCTGGCAAATGTCATCATGTCAAGATCCATTGACCAGTTCAATATATTTGAAATTTCTTTTCTTTTTTTCTTTTTTTTTTTATATGCAATGCATATTGCACAACAAATAGAGCACTTATTTCATTTCATGAAAATGCCTATATGTTTCCTTTTTTTATATACTGCATGACATCTAACCAGTTTTCCAAAGCAGGCCTAGCCCTCATATGATTTATGTGTAAACACATCTCTACTCACAGGTAAAGGTAAATAGGATGGCAAGTACATGTGACAACCTTTTACAAAGTTTTTGAGTTTTGGTTTAAAAATTAAAATATCTGATTTGTGCTGAAGTCATTAGCTCACATGAAAAGGAAAACCTTGTGTTTCCTCTGAAATGCAATAATTCCATTTGAACATTGCAAACACTTTTTTTTTTTTTTTTTTTTTACAATAGCTTTAACTGGTACAAAAGTTTTCTGTTAATAAGGGAAATAAACACTCAGTTCAATATTGTTTGTCAAGTAGGAAACAATGTTCAAATATAATGTTATTACTTTGTTTAGCAGCCTGTTACTGTATTAATGGTGGATAAGTGGGGCAACATCCAGCGATGAGTGACAACATGTCATAACTGTCAGGTTGTGGAGGTTTCTTATATTGTGGGTGATGCTCCCTTGGAGTTAAACCATTACAGTTAAATCTTTAGATTTCTTTCTTTATACAGTAGAGTTTTTAATTATAATTCTCTTGTTATTTTCATTACTCTTGCATGTTTTTTTTTTGCTCTCTCTCTCTCTATATATATTTATGTATATATATATATTTATATATATCAATCCTCGTCTCCATCGTCCGCCTGCATCTCCTCTTGTTGCTGCAGCTCGCATGCCCTTTTCTCCCGCTGTTTCTCCTGGATCTTCTTCATCTCCTCGGCATATTTACAGAACGTATTCCCAAATTTGGACCACACTTTGTAGGGCACCGTAATTGAGTTGCGGTACGTTGGCTTCACCTCGCTTACCCTCATAAACACACCGTACTTATTGGATCCGACGTCGAAGAAGAACCGCTTGTTGTCCACAGTCAATGAGGACCCTTCGGGTAACTCTGCAGGTTCGTCCTCTACACCATAATCGTCAATAAGTTTAGCCAAAGCGTCACGAAACTCAATAAGTCCCTGGGCAGGCAGAGCAATCGTCTGGCCTTGCGTGGATCCCAACCCGGGTCCCCGGTTGACGGTCTGTCGGATCCTCAGAAACCGTCCCCTCTGGTTCTCTTTCAGATCCATGTAGTATTTCCGATTCTCTCGGACCAAGAACTCGCTTTTGAGTGCTCGCCTGGGCTCATCCTGTACCAGCCCCGGGTTGCTCGGACCCAGCTGGGCATAATGTTCGATGAAGTCCCCCAAGTAGTCACGGAACTCGACCGCCACGGACATGGAGAGCGTGAGGCGGCTCTTGTTTCCACCGGCCCCGACTTCTGCTATCTTTAAGAAGCGGCCTTTGGCGTTCTGCTTAACGTCCAAATAGAAGCGTTTGTTTTGGATGTCAACCCTCTTGGACGCCAGCTCTTGCGTCTCATGCTGTAGCCCGGAAGCCGAGCCCGCCCCTCCGGCCGCTTGGTGCATGGAACCGAAGCCTGGGCCCGTGGCTGCTCCTCCCTGCTCACTTCCACTGTCTCTGTCCGCCATGATGCTGCCTGCCTGCCTGCCTTCTCCCTCTGTCTGCTGCAAAGCCACTGCCAGCCACAAGCGAACGCCGGAGCTCTCGCGAGATCTACACAGAGAGGTATAAAACAGCGAGGGGGGGGGGGGGACGTTAATGCAGAACATTGCGCTGCTTTGCTTTCTCCCACACAGTGCATCGTTAAACTCATGAGCTGTCATTTCACACGGAAATATAACCTACTGCTGTTTCTTAAGAAATGTATCCCCTGCATTTTGTCTAAGTTTCGATTTGTCACCACAGCCTGTGAGCACTGCAGTGCTTCTGCTCCCTGGGAAAAAAAAAAAAAAAAAAAAAAAAAATCCTGCTTGCCCTCAGTCTTTAAGAGCGGGAAATACTCATTCCCTAAATTATCACAGGTGCACACGGATTTTACAACCAATTAACTGCTTGCGGTAAGGAGACCTTAACATTACACCCTGGTGGATTAAAAATTGGGACAAATGATTTGCAGTCATGAGAAAATCCTACCATGGCAATCAGTCCCTTTAGTCTAATTCTTATTTTCTTTTCTTTTTATAAATTTTTTTGTGGTTTTTATTCAAGCCCAATGAAAGTCATTAGGCCTCTATCACCAAATTATATAGGCCCTGTATTTTGTTATTTTTTTTAACAGAGCTTTATTCCTTATTAGGCTACTTATTATTACTATTACTAAGTAAGAAAATCATTTTCAGACTGATAAACCTAATTGTATTTTTTGAACACTGCCAGCCCTGTACAGTCAGTCCCACAGAATCCATGACACAAACAACTTTATAACCTACATTAATCTTTATAAATAACCATTATGAATCAACCCTTATAAAGCTATAACCATGGGCTAACTTGCATCGAAATGACACATCATTATAATTCATCCATTTATTTTAAAACGTACTTGTCATGAGAATTAGGGAACATGTCCTATTTTTTTTTTTTTTTTTTTTTTTTACTATAACATGAGAATTAGTTCTCTGGCAATTCAAACTGAAATGTTGTTTCCTGGCTTGGCAATTAAATGCAGTATTATTAAAGCACGTGTTAAAAGGGGCAGAGAGAGACCATTCAGCCAATATTAATAAACCGTACAACAATCTGATCACAAGTGGTCACTCTTGAAACATTTGGAGACACATCAAATGCCAGGTGGGAACAGACGGCTTAAAGCTGGCCACTCGTGATCCGATCACGCAGGACGCATGAGGCCGGATTGATCATGCCAGGTGAAAACAGCCTCAATGAGGCTTTGGGTCAGCTGGTGTGATGTAAGGTTTACCTATTCAGTGGGCTTGATTAACAGCCATCTTGTTAACCCTCTCATACCCGGGTCCTTCCTTAGGGAACCGTGACCAGCCTTAAGTCATTTTAGAGCCAAACATCTTCTCAAAGGTAAAAATGTATGAAAATAGCAGGACAGGAAGGTCAAAAATAACTATCAATATTCTCAGTATGCGTGGTGCAAACGCACAGTTCCGCCTATAACACTAAAACTATTGCATTGTGGAGGCCACAGTAGGACAAGCCTAACCATATCCTACAAACACCTTTATGAAATAATGGCATTATTTCCCGTCTTTGACCACGAGGGGAGAGTGAAGTTATGTTTCTTCGACTATTATCTCTAAAGTCGTGTTAATTATGACTCGTTCACACTTTTGTTCGGCTAAACGTATCCTTATATAGCACATAGGCCTGACTCCTCTTTGGCCACTGTCCATCAAGCCAACTGTTAATGGTCTCAAAGCTCTTTTTTTTTTTTCTACTGAAGGTTATAAGCTATAATAGAATAGTAGCCTAAATATTGTATAAATGTGCGTTGGGTATAGGCTTACAGATACCGCTAAGGTGCTGTCCTTTTTTTTTTTTTTTGAAAATGCCGTCACTGAATGAAAATACCAGGGTTACCCCAAGTTTAAATGTATAGGCCTACACGTATAGGCTATTGGCTTTGGCCTACTCATTCAGAGGTTCTTAGAGCAGCTCAAATTCAAATAAATGTATAACATCTCATTCGGAATTCTGAGAAATTCACAATTTTCTAATTGGTTTTAGATTCATTTTTACTCGGAAAATCCCCCCCAAAAAACAACAGCCTAGCTGTAATTGGTCTAAAAAACTGTTTACATGCTGACCACTATATCTCCCCGGTCATTAGTCTTCCTCCTGGTTCACCTGGAAACAAATTTGATTGCGCAGACTTTCCACCCCGTGCATCGTCAGCCTGCATAGGCTTAGGTTCTTTTATTCATTCATTTAGCCTAAATTCGCGTCGGATTACGCAATTTCTGAGCATTTTAATATGTCCCTCAAGCAACTTTGGCATTAAATCATATACTACATGAACAGGGTCAAGAAGGTCATTGTTCTTTTTTGAAAAATACCTAAATAATGACTGCAGCTGTTCCGTGAGTCGTTTAATGCATGTGAATGCTGAGACTATTTTTCTCTGCCAATATGTCGAATTAAAATAAATTTTAGAGAATTAAAATGAATGTAAAATGCTTACCAGCATTGTGAAATGTTCTGTGTGTTTCAGGTCACACCTTTATGGTTATCCGCACAGCCTGGATGCCTTATCTTTATTTCGCAATTTTTAGGTCGTTATAGCTCGTATTTTCGTGCGTAAATGCTGCACTGCGCTCTCCTCCTCAAATTCTAAATAAAAGAGATGGTCGGGAGCCTCACTGTTTATATTTGCAGTCAATATTCGTTATGCAATTCACAAATATTTATCTGAAAAGGACGAAAATGTATCCTGGAGCTTTTATTTAGTTTTAAAAACAAGTCTATTATTCGAATAATCCCAAATGGTTCTGCGAGGCTCTCAACCAGGTAAAGTAGAATGACTCACATCACCCGCATTGTATTCTCCTTTTCACTTCCAGTTCAGAATCCTTGTTGTTACTTATAGAGCCCTCCATGGTCAGGCCCCGCAATATATAATTGACCTGCTCCAACATTATACCACCAGTAGGTCACTTGAGTCTTCTGATCAGGTTTTACTGGCTGTCCCGCGCACCCGTTTGAAAACTTAAGTGATCGCGCTTTTTGAAACGGTTGCTCCAACTCTGTGGTCCGCTCTTCCCCTCGATGCAGGTTAGGCAGTGTCTGTTGACGCCTTCAAAAGACGTTTCAGGTCTTATCTTCAGATTGGCTTTTGTCTCACCTCTTGATATCGAGTGCTTTTATTTCGGTGGTCTGTTGTTGTGTACTGTGATTGCAGGTTGCTTTTAATATTGTTATATTCTGCTGTTAATTTCTGTTGTAAAGCACTTTGTGACTTCGTCTGTGAAAGGTGCGATATTAAATAAACGTACTTACTTACCTACTTAGTATGAGATGGGCCATTTTGGTCTGTGATATATTTTCAGGTTGTGTGATCGTGTTGCGCATTCTTTTGTTTTTTTTTTTTTTTCATAAAAAATAAAAAATATTTGGACATTGTTGTAAAGAAACCTTTCAACATGAACTGTTCTTCACTGCAAGTTTCCAAAAGTCGGTTTGAAGGCCCGATTTCAGTCAAACAAAGTGGATCCAAACCAGAAACTTAAAATATGTTTACATCAATGGATGTCTTATTATTTTACATAAAGATATTTATAATTCTTGATTTTTGTCACACAATGGAACATGACACTTATATTAGTTAAAAGGATTTACATCTCAAATGTTGCATTGCTTTGCAAATGTTTAAATACTGCAGGAACTTCCACTTAATGCTGGTAATTATGAGGCCAAAGACATAAAAAATCATAGGCTATTAAAAGGATAAAATATAAATTTATAATATGCCAATCGAGGCTATAAATGGTGTAATGTCCTGAAATGCTAAGAGATAAGTGGAGTTCATGGAGCCTACTGAAAATCAGTAGTTTAAAATAACGTCTGGCTCCACTTATTTAGAATAAAACAAAATGTAGCTCCTCTTTTCCTCCATGTGAGGCGAGATGAAGATGGCGGCCTAACGAGGTTCGAATAGTTTGGCTCATTTTTCTCTTTTTTTATTTATTTATTTATTTTTTTACTTTAAATGTTTAGATTTGTATATACACGGATTAAAATGGTCCCTGTACTTTTCTTGTCTTAAAGTTGATCAGTTTTTGTTTCACAAAATCAAATTATGTTTGGGGAAGTAAAATGTAAATTGTTGGTCTTAATGATAAAAAAAAAAACAAAAAAACAATATTCAGTGTAAAAATGAAAAAAAAAAGAAGAAAGAAAGAATGTAAACAGACCCATTTGAGGTTCAGCCTGATGTAGGTTTACACTTACAGAGACTTGCCGTTTAGGTTTCATTCTTAAAATAGTGAACCTTGCACTCAATGGCATGTCTCGTCAAAGTAATTTGAGTCCAAGCCTTTAATTCTTTACATTCATTCATGTCTATACTGTCTATTACTGTCTATACTACTGCTACTGTGTCGCTCTTTGTGATTTTCTTTCTTTTTTTCCTTCCTCAACCAGATAGATGATTGTGATCAGCGCAAGGCCGGATGCATGCAAAATGTCAAATAAAAGGCAAGTCATTTCTATAGAACTTAATATACTGAATCCACGTGGGGTTTGTGGATATTGTGTCAAATTCCCTTTTGCGCCTCCAATGTCCATAAAAATATTCCAGTTTAGAATTGTATTCGAATTTTTAATCGAAAATGTTCCCATACGACATGTTGCATTTTTTTTTTTTTTTTTTCAAATTTACTTCAGGGTTAACAGGCTCCACAGACTCTCTGAAGGTATCTGCTGCTCCGACAGACAAAAATCAACCTTTGAATTTAATTAATCTGTCATCAGGCAGTCGCCTGCTTGGCCTATTTTTTTTTTTCCAGACCATTTTTTTTTTTTTTCACCATGACTATGAATTAATAAATGCGGTTCTGTTTGGATCCCGAGGCCACGTCCAACGCAGATTTCAGCGTCAAAAGGTGCTGTCGCAGTTTGCAAAAGGCAGCAGCTGTGATCACCTCACAAAGTTTTGCCCTACATCCCAACACAGGAATGCTGTGGCGTCGCTCCGAATGCAGCTCCATTATTATTACAGATCAGACGCACGGCCGTGTGTTGTCGTATAGGCTATCATGCTTCTGCAAACTCTGCGAAGCAATGTCACATGCTTGGCTGCACGTCAGGACACTTACAGCACAGTGACAATCCGAATGACATGTAAATAAAGCGTCCCTCCACCGAGCGAGATCCCCATAACCTACCTTACCCCGCTCAGTCTGCAGCCGGAGCGCCCTACAGCCTCGACGGCGTGTCGCAGAAGATGAGGTGCGGCAAAAGACACATGAGAATACGGTCGAGGCCTTTATGAAAAGCACGGCGGATTGCTTCTGCTTGCTTCACAAGATGGACAAGAAACGGCGAGTCGTGGCAAAAGGAACAACACGCACAAGTTCAGCGCCGCACGTTTCAGCTCTGATGTCAACACGCAAAAGTGAGAACTCAGTGAAGGCGCGCCTCCCCTTGGTCGTATTGAGGAATTGCAGCTTTACCTTCAGATGGTAACAGGTAGGGCAACATTTGGGCAACTGTAATGGAAGGTGTTGTCTGAAAGAGTCAGTGATCCGGGCACGTTTTTGAGTTGATTTTATGACCTTCGTCGTACTTTGCATCATTTTCAGAGAATGACAGTTACACTCATGTACATATCATGAACCTCTGCCCTGCTGAGCTGGTGTGAAGAGTGTTGCTTAAACAGCACATTGACACGCCATGTCGCAGACAAGAGGACTTAAGTTCACAGACAGCCTGTGCTCTGATTGTGTCTGATCTCAGCACCCTCTCTAATTGACAGGGTTTGCTGAATTTCAGCACCACGGAGAGCAGCCAGGTCGGTGTCAGGGCTGCAGAACATGCACGTAAATTAAAACATCAGTAAATGTCTGCGTTTAGGTGTATCTGATCAATTTACAATATAAAGGCGTTTCTTCTGAGGCTCTCTGACGATCTGAAGTGGAATATAATATAAACATGTATGGCCCATATACACATTGTGTATGATGGCCACTTATAGTGCAATTATTTCAGTCCATGTTGTGCATAATTTATTGAATAGAATCCAAATTTGTTACCCTGCTTTATAAGTTAGTAGCGTCCGTTTCATTAACAAAGGCATTTACATTAAGTCTGTGTTGCTCAGCTACACACTCTGGTCAGCAGATGTCGCTCTTCGTGAATACTGTCACTCCAACATTCTGTATCCGCATTCTATTTGGCATAAACCAAACCATTACAGTTATAACTTGAGCTGCATTGTCAATGATGATAATCAAATATATGCATGTGTTAATTTGAGCTTTTATATATATATACAGGGTTGTTCTTTGCCAAAGTGCTCAGTGCTGCATGTGAACACATTAAATTATAATTGTAAAAACACAACGAGGCATACTTTTTCTGAATTTTCTCCTTCCTAAGTGATATAAAATAGTTTTTTTCTCTGCTTTGGACCCCTAATGTTGCAGCTATAGCTGTATAGATTTAATGCGGTTCTTCAACATCAGTTTTTTTTAGAGGCAGAGCAGCGAATGTGACCTGAATGCAGGGCATGACTTAATGGGATGAGACGCAAAACTCATTCAAAACAGTCTCTTGAAGACTCTGAAATGCTTTCGCAGCCTTAGTCATCGCAGCCATATGATTTCTCTGGGCACATCGGACTATATGCGGCTGAATTTTCAATGTGAACCCCTTTCATTTTTTTTTTTCTTCTTTGGAGTAATGCCTTGGCTACAGTAGGATGCGATTTTGAGGAGGGACAGTCATGGATTTAGGATTTCGTTTGTTTCATTATAACGTGAGATCACCGCCGACAAAACACCATGGAGTGATTGACATACAGTAACTCGGTTTCGGGAGTGAGGAGATCGACCCTTTGGTCCGTCGGTTGCCTGTATCCGAGCGCTCCAATCCTGCGTTTTTGTAGACGGAGCCCCTTGGCAATCGGCATTATTTTCTCGCGGTCTGTGGCTCGTAGGGGAGGCGGAGAGAGAGCCGCGGTGGAAGGCGGCGTATTAGCGTTGTAGCTGCCGACCAGAAATAATTGTTTTATTTTTTGGAATGAAACGTGGATTTTTGTTTTGCGAGGGGACTACCAAACTTGTGGTTCACTGCAGCATTTTGCGTCTTTTCTCTCCGCTGCAGATGATACAGAGAACCATCATCGCGGTACCCCACCACTGCAATTTTTGGGCAAAGATAAGAGTGGCGTCGTCTTGCAGTTAAGGCTACTATGGCAGCATAGGGGGCATCTTCTGGAGAGGAGAATCCGCCAATTCCTTGCTTAACCTATCTACGATGCCTTATTATTAGCCGAAAGCAGTGACTGGATTTGAAACCCGGCGTCACCCCGCGGTTTCCCCGTTTCAAAGCTGCTGTTTACCCATTGAAAATCACTCGAAAAAGCAGCGGATCCCGATGGCATGGACACTTATGCAAGGTCTGCCGCGCTGCCGTGCTACTGGAGCCTACTTGCTGTCTCTTCATTCAACCCAGCTCCATCGCCATCGCCCCGCAGCCGAGAGAGCCCTGCCGCAACGCGACCAGCGACCACCGAGCCAAAGCAGGCGGCATGAGGCTTGATTCAGTACATTTATCCATGCTGGTCATCGGGGTCTCATTCGCCTGCTACTCCCCGAGTTTGAATTCCCTGCAGGACCAGGCTTACAAATCCGCCGTGGTGATCGAGGGCAAGGTGCAGTCTACGCCTGTGAACGTCTCTGCGGAGCCGTACCGTGTGAATGTCAAAGTGCTGGATGTTTGGCCCCTAAACAGCGGGGGTCTGGAGCGAGAACAGCTCGTCACCGTGGGGGAATTTGGATCTGAGGCTCCGTGCACCAAAGTGAAGAAGAACCACAAGTACATTTTTTTCATGGACCCCACTGACGAGCCCTTGGTTTTCAAGGCATCGTTTGCGCCTCTTGACACGAGTGGAAAGAACCTAAAAAAGGATGTTGGGAAGATCTTGTGTGAGGACTGCGGTAAGTTAATGTAGCCTATTGTGGATTACCGGTGAAGTCCAACCCGGAAGAATGCACGGTCTGATAACAGCCCCTGTATTGAGGCTTTTGGTAACAGCCATCCTGGTGAATTGTGGTTATTGTGGCCACAGCATGGCTTGGAGTCACTGGGTATCAGATAGGTGCCTAAGGGGCGTCTATGCAGCAATTTTCGACAACTCTCGCAGGCTCCCATAGCCCACATGATCAATCAAACTCTCTTTCTCTCTCATTCTCTCTCCCTGAACTGCATTAGACATGCGCCTCGCACTGTTGCTTGTGAGGAATTGCAGTTTATGTGTATCGAACTATCTGCATACAGCCAGCCTGCAATATGATTTAAACATTTTAGGCACCTTACAATGAACCTTTTACTTCCTACAGGATTCATTAATGATTTCTGTTGTCCAGAATCATTGTTGCTTGTTCTATAAACACCAAATATAACATTTAATGGACCGGGTACAATTTCAGGACCAGGGACAGCGGCCTGTATCACCGGTATCACGTGTGGAAAACCACTCTGCCCTAAGCAAATTGGTTCCGAGGCTATATTTAGGCTCACGTCCTGCTTTAATGCTTTAATACTTCGGCATAATATGTTTAAATCTAAGTCCTTATTGCCCACATCTTCAAATACAGGGGGCTTGTATTTCTAACCTGGAATTGATGGAGTTGTGGCTGATAATATAAAATTATCAACTTTACATTCCTTATTCGAGAGTTTTCTCTTGTAATCATGCTGAAGTAGTTCAGGCATGGACTTTGATCAGTAGATGTCTCCCTTAGGGAGTCCTTTTAAAACCCTGTTACAAATAATCTGTTTTTAAATAAGGCATGTGTTTATTTGTTTGTATATTCATAATCACTGATGATATTCACATGCATTTGTATTGTTTCAATGCAAAGTGATCTCATTCCCCTCCCCCCATGGATTGTAGAAAGATTTCACAACTGAAATTCAAGCCTGATCGCTTTGTTTATGAAAGTTACTGATTAGGAACAATGCAGTATTGTGCACTGGTGTTGATGCAGCAGGCTCCACTCAGATCCATTCATTAGTGTGGATTGTTTCACAGGCACACATTTTTGTTTCATATTTCTGCATTGTTTCATGACAGAATTCATGGAGCATTCTGTAACTATTTTTTCATGAACCTTGCACTTCTCAGTGCTCGTCACTGAGCCAGCCCCTTCCTTGTGTCTCTAACTAATGTCCCATGCAACACAACTTCAAAATGTGATGCAACTAGTCTTTGATGCTTTTTTTGAGTCAATCAGAGCGCATACACAAAAATCTCCATTGTATAAAATGCACACATTTGCACTTCCACCGAAGTGTTGTGGCTTAGAACATGATGTGTGCCCTGTACTTTACCCCTGTACCTTCTTAAATCCTCTTAGCCTGTACTCATGTGACATAAATTCTCCCCTCTCCTCTTGATTTTGCCACACTCACTCCGGCTTTTAAACTCATCATCCCATTAGAGAAATTACGCAAAATGGACCTTATTTTTGGGTCCCTTCAAAAACCCAAACATCCCCTGTCAAACTTGTTGACACTTAATAAAGCTTGTCAGTGATTTGATCAAACTGGCATGGTCACTGAGAGTCGCCACACCCAGCTCCTGGGCCTTTTATTTAGTTCAAAGTAACCAGCGAAGTAGCTGATGTTGCACTGGTGGGTCATTGTAGATGGGTTGATTCTTATTCAGAGTAATATCCAGTATCTAATCACAGTTTATTTTCGTAACCCCCGTCCTTCTCAGTCAGACCATTCGTACAGACACACAGTAACAACGTCCTGTTGACCCTTTGAGCTCCTTCCTTCACTCAGATCAACAATGTTCTGTCGACCGCTTATTTCACTCATATTAACAACATATTAATGCTTGATGATATTATGTCTGTGCCCAGACATTGATTCCAGGCCCACCTAACACACATCCCAAACTTACCTTGAATCCCTCTCACGCAGAGGCTTACATTGGGACTGTACAAACATACTGTACAACTCTCAGAATTGTACAGTATTTAACTGCACATTTTGTCCAGCTATTGTCTTCCGCTTCCTAAGCTCTGCCTGAAACTCAGGCCTCCTACAGCGCTTACCACCTGCACCATTTCCTCTGGACTCAGTCAGCTGGGAGCTCTGGGTATCTGCCAGACAAGAAAAGAAAACTACAACAAATGCTGTTCTTCTGATACAGATTACAGCGAACACACAGGTTCATGTTAGGCCATCAAATCTGGCCCGCACACTGGCTGCCTGTGGCTCAAGCAGGTCATACGGGTTCTGACTGAAACAGCAACCCTGTGTCTGATATAAGTGTACTGTAAAAAACAGAGCAGACTGTAAACATCTCAATCAGCTACTGTATCGTAGCGTTAATGAATGACAGTGAGAATGTCTTTGAAGGCCGGTGCTGTTTGCGACAAGTAACTGATGATGACAAAACGCTGTCACCTTTAAGAGGAAGTTTGCGTACAGTGGGCCACATTCAATTAAACTGCAGACACCTGAAATGAGATAAGAACCTGTGACCTGCTCCTCAGTTCCCTTTGTCTGTTGTTTACTCCTCTTTTTAGCTTGTTGAGTATGTGTCAGTAGGCCTGGCATGGAAGTACTGAACCACGAGGCCAAGACCTCCACACACATATTTTCATGTCATAAGTGGAATCTAGTTTCTTCAGCCACTAAACTTTTTCTATGACAGACAAAGACCATCAAAGATAGCAGATCATGAGTATAGCCAAGCGTTGTTGATCATTTGTTATTTACTATGTATACTCCTTTTTTAATCAACTGAATATGCAACAACAGAAAATAAAAATGCCATCCACCTTTGTGAGTGTGGCTCTTTTTCAATTGTAATGGAGTGTGACATTGCTGTACTTGTAACTGTAATTTCAATTGTGTCACATCTGCCTTTTTTTTTATATTGTTATTTAGCACAACAATAGTGTTTTTATCTCTCATGACTCAGCCTAAATCAAAAGCCTGTGTAATGAAACAATTGTGGTAGGTGAGGCCAGGCCCCTAGCTTTTTGTCTATCCATAGACTCCATGGAGGAGACCTACATAATTGCATTTTGTGCGTGCATGTGTGTGGGTGTATTCAGACTGGTGGGAGCACTGTATCAGCAAAAGACAGTACAAATCGGTGCAACACTTCTGCACAGAAAAAGGCACTCTGAGTTGAGGAGTAACACGTTGTCCTACAGCCGCCTTCATGCTTGTAATTCTCACTTATTCATTGCTCATTTAGCCCATTTATTTCCCAATGTAATGATGTTGTCGTGGATGCACTCTCTGTCACTAATCTGTCACCATGAAGTCCCACTGCATGCAGGTCGCAGCTGTTGCATTGAGGTGGTAGACAGGCAGAATTTTGCCTCGAGCTGTAACGCATGTTTCTGTGAATTGAGTTCCTTAGAAGAGCTAGACATAGAACATGAACAGCAGCTGATGGTTCGCGGTTTCTGATCTGCCTCCACATGTTGGTCTGACGGCGGTATCAGTCAACATGCACCTACTGGTTGGCCATTATACCCTAGTAGCACACTTAAGGGCTATTTAGCAAACAGTTGTGACACGCGCGCTTGTTTACTGTATTTCACCACCAAATTTATTGTCATGTGCAGAATGATCGGAGTCTCTTCAGCGGTCACTGCGGGAGTGTTTCCAGCTGGAAGCATAGGTTTGTTTCAGCTGAAGTTGTATGTTTTGGGGGATTGTTGTCCATGTTCGCTGGGTCATTTATTTTCTATTTTTGCCCTGCTGAATCTATGCTGACAGGAAAGCTTGATGTATATGTGTGAAAAAAGGGCATGGCTGCATTCAGTAATTGGCTGCTCATTTTCCCGTCCATTAGGCACTTTCTCACTATCAGAGTTGTACTCCACATTTCTCAATACACATGACAGTGGAAGCGTGTTGGGTCTCTATTGGTTGTGTCTGCAAAAGTTACAGTCGAGCAGAGACAGCCCAGCTGTCATGGTAGAGTTGGTGTTTACTGATTCAGGTCATGGTTGGTACCTGTTTGCACAGCACAGCTGTTACAGAGTGAATGTGAGGTGAGAGTAAGTTGTGTGTTTAAAACCCTCCATTCACTGGACTTTAATTCCCCTAAAAAATATCAAATCAGGGGGATTTCATCAGGTAGTGTTTGTGATTGTTGCTGCCTGGTGTTATGTCCAGTCCACCTTTTCACAGTCTTGAGCTAAGTGTGTTGAATGGCAACAAATATGCAAAATATCAGCTGTCTTTACCTGAGATAGAAGAAATTTCATAGCAGAATTAATTTGTTCTTTCCTGAGACATAGTTTACTGAATGAATGAATCAACTGACACTGAAGTGAACGAGACAAAGTACTTTCTTCCACAATATACTACTAAACACACAGTGTGAAGCTCTTAAGAATGATACATGCTTGTCGAGGTTATATGACTAATGCAGGAGTGAAGAATTTAAATTCCTGCTCTGCTCCAACTTTAGTCCCCTCAGCATTTATTTTGAACTGCTTTACATTCAGCAGCCTTCTCAAATTGCATCAGTCTGGGCTTCATAATCAATAACCATAAAAAATATCCCATTGTTTTTATCATATTTTATTATATGGACTTAAGGCCCGTCAGTAAAATTGATTATCTTCACATTTCATCATCAAAGTTTTGGTGTTATAGTGTTCTAATATTACACTAAAGTATTAGAAGGGTATTTTATATATTATGAATGTGATTTTGTGTGTGTATGTTAGCAGATACATAGACAAGTACAGATGCTGCGTTCAGGTGTGCAGCATGCATGCTGTATAGCTGAAACTAATATGCATTAATCAGGTTAAGGACACGAGTGTACTGTTAAGGAGAACATTTACTGTATAGAGCTGTACAGTTAAACTGACAAAATATACTAACCTGAAATTAATTTCTAGGCTCTCATTCGAAAATACCATTGATAGTTGAGAACTTTGCTTTAGATAACATATTTTGTAAGCATAGCATTAACCATTTTAGTTTAAGTTTTTGTTTTGGTAGCTATTGGGATGTATGTTCCTCCACGCTTTTCCTAATTTCCTAATACTACATGCTGTCCGATTAACTTCACTCCTTCGTTTCAATTCATAGAACTTTGGAATGTGGTTAAACACGAGTATTAACGCTTTGGCATATACAAGTCTTCATAAAATCGGATAAATTTACACCTAAATTATTTTTAAACAGTTGTAAATGCAGTAAGTATTAGATTTGCAAAAACATTAATTTGGACGAGGTAGCCTACAATACAATGTCTTGCTAGATGATTTAAATTCAAATAATTTGGATCCATTGTTGCAGAAGAACATCACAACAAGCTGCAACACACAGACCTGGCATATTCTCTGCTACAAAATAGTTTTTAGCTTATATGTTAGCAAACAGTATGTGTGTTGAAGATTCTGAGTCATCCAGGTCACCAGTTAGTCAGACCAGAAGAGGCCCTATTGGATGACAAAATGTCTTAACATCCATCTTACAGAAAGCAAAATTAGAAGTCATTTAATTTAAAGTGGTGTTTCTGGCATGCTCACCATTCTCTTTTCTTGTATGTTTGTTTTGATTTCCACCAACTACTGCAAAACGTTGAGCTTTCTGGTATGACAGCTAACGTAGAGTAATGTCATGTGGAATTAAGACATTATTAACGTTTTTAGTTACACAAAATGTCTGCCTTGAGAGAGGTCTAAGGAGCTTATGTTGCACGTGAGCAGACGCCTGACAAAAATACCCAGAATGTGATAATGTCACAGATGATGTCACACCTGTGGGTGTCAAGCTCCTGTAATAATTCTTCCAGTGGCCATTTGAAAGACAATGTCGTGAAAAGTAAGTAAAAATGTAAATTTATCAATGTTTTCTCCTAATAGGTTTGGAAAAGGGACTGAAATTTGAATGTTTTCTTTTTATGTTTTGATTCATTCTCATTTTGAAATTAGTTGCAATGCTCCCCACTTCATATTGTGGTTAAGGAATTCCAAGAATGGGGATTGTGTGCATGGAGAGTTTGAGGATTACACTCCTAAAAGACTTACAAAATACAGAAAGTGAAAAAAAAAAAGTTGTGTTTTGATGGAGTACACTGGGTCGAAAACCTTGGGGTTAACTGTACATATAAAAACATTAAAGATTTCCCACTGATGAAAAAAGACACTGCATTTGTTGAGCTAAAGCGATCTTTGGGGTACAAGTCCCCAAACAAATCACAACATTTTTGGGGAATCACCTCCTAATTTGGGTCTAATCTGCTGCACCACAGAACTAAAATGCCACCAGTTTAGCTCTACGTGAGCGGTCCAACCACTCCACTGTGACAGATATTTTCCAGAGTTGTGAATGTCGGTTTAACATACCCTTTGATTTCACACACACCAAAGCAATGCTTTGGATGATTATAAATTTCCATGCTGTAATACAGAATTATGTCTGGGCTCATGAAGAATAATGGGCTTACTCTAAGTTCAGCTGGATAAGAACTAGGAGAACAAGTCTGCAATACCACGCAGTTTAAGGCTTGTAATTTTATATCAAAATAATTGTATGCTCCTCATAACTGCAAAGTGCGACAGTGAAATTGTCAAAGAATTTAAAAAGATTTGTTAGATGTTGAGACTTGGGTGTTAGAGGAAAAAACAATGTGCAAAACAGTCTGCCAGCAGACGTGAATAAAGTATCAGATTGTGCGCTTGTTTGTTTTCTTAATTAAAAGCAGATTAGTGAAATTATGCACGAGATATAAGTATAAAAATACTGTAAGCATTGTGCATTTAAAACAAATATTAAAAAAAATAAAAAATAAATAAATCTCCTGACAGTATTGACGTATTGTATAAATAAACAATAAAAACAATTTTGGTATCTAGGTCTTGATAGTAATGTTTTATAAAAAAAAAAAAAAAAATCTTAAAGGTAAAGTTGTTTCTGAAACCATTGATCACTACTGTTACACTGCAGCTTTCGAACAGCTGGCTGAAATCTGCCATCAGACAAGGAGGCAGGATTGGGTCGGCTGGTGGTGTGAATGCAGATTAGTTTCACAGTTGGTACCTAATCTCACAACAAATAATCTCCATTAATCTCTGGTTTGGTTGAATTTAAATACTGGGATAAAAGCTGCCCTTGAAACAGCAAAACTATTTCTAGTAGAATTTTGCTATTTCCATACTATTGTCTTATGCTGTCAGTATACAGCCATGAGATCAGAATTTAGCGTGATTCCATCGTCCACAACAGGTCTGAATAAAGAAGATGCCTTATATCAAAGTAATGAATAGGCGGCCCATAATTAGTGAGCAGTCAGTGGCTATTTTTATGAGGACTTTGAGAGATAATGTGATATGATTACAAAAGCACTTTGATGAAGGCATTGGAAATGTAAACATTTTAAAGTAATTATATTACCATGTTGCTAAGATTGTAGTCATTAGTCAGTTATATTGAGAGTGTCTCTTTGGATAGGCTACAGTTACTGTCCAGCAGTTTAGTAACAACATACTGTACTGCTTATGCCACTTTTATACTTACTATTACTGTAATCTCACGTTTACAAAAAAAATATACTAATTGTAGAAAATAGAACAGCAGTCTTACAAAAAAAAAAAAAAAAAAAAAAAAAGAGTATTTTAGCTGTAGCCTCTGCTCTGGGAATACAGTTTACACTCTTCCTCTGTGCTTTTTTACTTCAGGACTCCAACCTATTGAAGAATGTTGCCTTCACCACAATGAGGCAGTATATGATCAGGATCAGGAAGCAGGAGAAACACAGAAAAGTTGAAAGGGATGAGTCCGTTGGGAATGTCACAGCAGTTGTTAGACTCCCTGCCCCTGCAGCTGGAGCAGTGTCAAAAACACTCAAAAGCCCACAGTGACAGCACAGTCCGGAAGATATGTACAGGGTAACAACTGTGAAAGTCACTGCCATTTGGATGTCACTTTGATCACACAAGGAAGCTATCTCTCTAGTGTTGGACCTGCGCTGTTAACTCTGTAGTCAGCTATAAGCAGATGCGCTCTTTTGACTAAACTAACCGTAATGGTGTCCCTTGGGTGAGAGTCAGTTATGAACAGTGTTCGACTATGGACAAAAACATTTAGTAGTAACTCTGTGCTAACAGTTGTACAGACAAACACATCCATTGCTGACACCAGTGAAGGATATTCCCTAAACACAAAGAATCAGTCACTTTTAAATACAACAGGAATTCTTTACGGTTAGCATTGAAAAATAAAATGCAAATGGAAAGATTATAATAGCACTAAAACACAAAATCTCTAATGAAATGAGAAACACAAAACACAGGATATGCATCAGCTTTGTAAAACCTTTTCATGTTTCTCCGACCTGATCCCACTATTTAATGTGTTTATACTGGTATTTATGACTCATATCCCACTGCTTTGTGAAGACAGTTTAAGTTTACCCAGCCTTTTGAATCATTCAGTAATTTGCAGCTATCTTGGGCTGCAATACTCTTCCTTCACAGGCTGCAGCCAGTGCATGTAATTAAATATTTAAAACTTTTTCTCTGTGCACAGCATGAAAGGTTGTTGACAAAATTAACCCGTTAGAGTAAAATAAACCCCACACATATCCATAATAGGCAATGGGGAAATCTTAACCATTTACTGTACAACACATACATGTCAGGAAAATGTGTCTCTTTGTCTTTTAGCATCAGAAAGATTAGACCATGGACAGAAAACAAATCAACTATTCACCGCCATTACTAAAACACTGTTGTCTGTCTGTCTTAGCATGGTGTGGAATGTCTTAATGTTAAAAGAATAATGTAGTTTTGTGCCCTAAATTTATATACAGATTAAATACCAGATTGACTAATATTTGAGAGAAAGGAACTCCCAATTTATATCTGAGCTATTAACCTTATTTTATATGCTTTTGGCATTGTTTATAGTAATCAGTAACTACGAGATTAATCCTGTTGAGTGAGGGAGCTAGGTAATTAACTCTGGATCAATGCATGTAAATATCATAACTGAAAACCCTGGCAAAGTTTTTTTTTCTGTAATCTAAAACTTTGTTAAGCTGCTTGGCTTGCGTCAATATTAAAGTGGTTACTATGGCATGTAAAAGACGAGTCAACTCATCATGGAAATACGCTACCATTAAGAAGTTCAGCAAGACAGAAAGACCATTGAAGGATAACTCACACAGCCAGTCCACTACAACATACTGTGTCTGTCTCAAGTATTGCCTCGCCTAAGATTGAAAAACCTTGTGATTCGATTTTGGAAAACAAAACCACATGGTTAGGTTTAGGTACAAAAGGACTTAGTTAGGGTTAGGAAAATATTTCTTCCACGTTGCTTTCACAGAGACTGGAATCGTAGTCTCATGGGTGAAAGTCCTGGTTTTATCCACTCTCCCCTACCCCCCACATGGCCTAGAGAATGTTTGTGCTTCATCAAATAACCTCTGTCACGACCCTGGTCATACGTGCATGCACTTTTCATGCTGAGGCAAAAGATGACACGGACAGAGTATCCTCCAGAGGACTGACGGGCCTTTCACATGCTTTGGCGTGATACTGGGCTGCTCACAAATGCCTTTTAAGTGCAAGTAGGAGTGGGACAAGGATGTTAGCTTTGCCTGTACTGCTTTTGTTGGCTTATTGGGTCATGAAGACATCCACAGCCCCAAAGAGAAACAGGATCTATTGGACACCTTGGTCATAGCCGGAGGATTTGGACTTTGCAGACGATCTTGCCCTTCTGTCCCACACACAGTAACAGATACAGGACAAGATCTGTAATGTTGCATAAATCTCAGCACGCCTAGGTCTAAACATCTACAAGGGCCAAAACAAGATCTGTAACTCAATGCCACTATCAACAAAAGCCCCAACACACTGAAGGGCAAAAAGCTAGAGAAAGAAGAGAACTTTGGTATCATCGTCAATAAAAAAAGAAGATATAACTAAGATTTATGGAACAGGGTAGCTTTCCTTCTCCTGAAGAATGTCTGAACATCATGATAGTGTTGAAGATATTGAGCTTAGTGTTGATGTTCAGACATTCTTCAGGGGAAGGAAGAGCCTGGCTTACTTCATGCTGCGAGGACCTGGAAAACCACTGGCACAAGCATGAAGAGAATCCAGACTTTCATCAACAGCAGCCTCAAAAAGGATTCTCCGGATTTGCTGGCCCAAGATCATTAGCAAATAAGACATACCGCAGCCAGTGGAAGACGAAATACGCTAAAGACGTTGGAGGTGGATCGGCCACACCCTCCGCAAACCTGCTTTCAGCATCACACTGCAAGCCCTCACCTGGAACCCACAAAGGAAGATAAATCGAGGGAGACCAAAAAGCAGCTGGTGCCGTGACCTGGAGGCAGACATGAAGAGGACGGGTTACACCTGGGGACAGCTAGAGAAACTGGCCCAGGACAGCAATGCCTGGAAACAGCCAATGTCCCAGGCAAGGCCAAAGGCAAGAAATGAACTGAACTGAACTGTGGCATGTAAAATCTTTTTTTTTTTAATTTTTTTTTTTTACCTTCTTGTGGTTCTTGTTGTCTCTGCAGACTGACACAGGGTCAGATTAACATTTGATAAATATTGTTTTTGGAACATTATAATTGACTGTAACCCGAGGCTTGTGGTTGGGATCACACAAATTCATGTTGAGATCAATATTGTTTTGGCATGCTGTTGAAATAATCTTGTATTGCTTTGTCTGAGGAGGGAAAGTAAAGCTGGCAGGGACATATTTCCATGTTTTTTCGACTGTAGATCTTGTAAGCTGAGGGCATACCCAGACCCAGCCTGTGGCATAGGCAGTACAGGAAAATGCTAGGGACCCCATCCATTCATTGTTTGCTCCAAATAAGGTAAAGAACCGACACTATTTTAATACTATGATTTCAGAATATAAAAAAAAATCTACACCACCCATTATTAAGGCCCTATTTTCTGAGTGTCCTGTAGCATTACCCCGGTGAATCAGGTGGTTTCAGGGTTCCTCAATCACAAGGTATCAAAGGTAGGTGTCAGTAGTTTAAGGTCATCAATGCCACTTGGTGCAATGGTGAACAGTCTGTTTTAAAGAGCATATCAATGAAAATGTTGAATATACAGCATGGAGAATAGATTTTTTTTTTTTTACAGCATTTTGTAACTGAAAGCTGCTTGTCAGCTCTCCATTTGTAGCTCTGGGTGCTTCTTCATTGCAGCGTCTCCTCACCGAGGTGTCAGGTAGATTCACAGGAAGCAACATGACACTGAAGGACAGTGCAGGAGATAACCTTTTACTGCAGGCTCTCTCTGGCATTCATTTACGATAGGCCCCAGGCCACTGCTTTGCCCTCATCAAGCACCGGTTTCTCATCCTCTCCCGGCTTTATCTGTTGATTTGAGCACGTTATGTTACATCATGATTTGACGGCAAGGACAACAGTGTTTTGGAAAGTTTTTAAGATTATTTCATGATAATAAAATGTGTTGCTCTAACAACTGAACGGTTCCTGGTATATATATATATATATATTCAATTATGAGACTATGTTTACTCAAATTCTCTCAAAGTAGTGCCTTTACTACCTTCTGAAGACATAAATTATACATACACAAATCAAGTTGAGTCTTTTCCAAATTTAGTCGTCTCCGTCAACTTGACTAAGTTTATCTCCGGATAGTGTCAAAAGGAATGCAAGCAATTTAACGACATTATTTCCCGGGTCTGTGTGGATGCTTGCCAGTGCCTGTGCGTGTTATTCTTTGGATAATTGTCAGAATTTCTGTAAAATGCATTTGCTATAATTCTGTGTGCAAGCATATGCATGTTTTCCTCTGTCGGTTGGTTGTTAAATGGCTAGTGTCAGAAGCTTGCCTACATTTGTGCAGTTATTCAAGCATGATCGGTGCCATGTATTTCTGATAAAATATCATACATTGAAGCGTGCGTTTGTCCAAAAGTGTAATATAGCTGTCAGTTATAAATGTCCACAGAGCTGACAGTGGCCATGACAGGAACTTCAACAAAACGATAGGGAACAAAAGGACCATGGGAAGGGCAACTGTGTTTGTGTGCAACGTGCCGAAGTGTTGAAAAGAGGGGCTGCCGGCACTCCTGCTGGGCGCCTCCCGGTGTGTTTAAGGGACGTGTCCGGCCATGTTCACCCCACACACACAGTACATATCCAGAGAGAAGGTTTGTTTCCTCAGGTATGTTGTAGGTGTGGATTGATGTGTGTCTTAACATGAAAAGACTTTACACAGAATGGAATGGCTTGTTAGCAGTGTTTGGAAGTGGACCAAGCGAAAATCATGGCTCCCTCAAACAGGGGTCTCCTGCTCCGAGATGAGAGGTTTACTTCAACAGAGTTAGAGAAAACATACATTCACAGAAGAGCGGAGATGAATTGCCTAATTCTGTGGTCTGTGATTGAACGTAGCACAGAGGAGGAGCTGATAAAAGATTATGACACTGCTGACTCACAGAAGAATAACTTGTCAACAACTCAGCATACGCATTCCTCAGTATTTACAGGATGTATGTGGATATTTAGATACATTTAAGTTCACCGTCATCCCACTATGAGATGACTGGATACTTGACACCCACACTTCCACTCATCCGGGCTGTCTGTGTTTCTACAAACTGTGACGCCATCATATCGTAAATCCTGGAGCCTCTCCAGAGTGAATAATTTGGGAAAGATAGCAAATGATTGTAAATCCTCACAGGGGTTTTCATCCATATTTAGAAAGGACATACTTGAACTCGACAAATAACACACGCATAGTTAAATTGATGTGCAAAATAAGTACAAGGTACAAAATATTGTTGTAAATTTAGATGATTATCAAGCAGTAAATTCTGTAGTTGGAAAGATTAAAGTGTGCACGCATGTCTGTCTGTGATTACTCCCACATGTATGATGTGCGCAGGGGTGTGTGTTTTGGTTGTAGGCTGTTCCTCTGTCCTTTACCCTTGCTTTCTTCTGACCTTCCACTGGTGCTCCTGCTCATTATTGTGTTGCTCTAATCTGGAGGGGACAGGACTGGGTGCAGAAGTGTATTTATCTTCCTGCACAAATAGGACCTCTTTCCGTCTGGTCCCTGCTCAGCTTGTTGTTGAAAGATAGTGAGCAGCGTAGAGCAAGCCTCAGTGTGCGCGCGCGCGTTCGTGTTTGTGTGTGGGTGCGTGCGTGCGTGCGTGTGTGCGTGCGTGTGTGTGTGTGTGTGTGTGTGTGTGTGTGTGTGTGTGTGTGTGTGTGTGTGTGTGTGTGTGTGTGTGTGTGTGTGTGTGTGAATGTGAACTGAGATGTGTCCCAGCTGGCCCACAGACCAGCACACTAACCATCCCCTCACTGCAGCAAATTCAGACAAAAGAGGAATATATCTCCCTGGTGATATTGATACCCCTTAACTCCGGGGGTGTTTTACCCTAAATGAGAAAGCAACATTCCTCACAGAGGTCTGTTGTACTTGTAAAAGTCAGTAAGATCAGTGTTACAGAAAAGTCCCTGTAGTGTGAGCTCTTCAGCTACGTTTCCGCTTTTCTCCATCACATCTGTTGGGATGTGTACTTTTGCAACGCATTGTCTAGGCATGTTTCTTTTCATTCTCTTGTTGTCTCCATGACATTAGGCTTAGAAGCAGGCAGTCATCATACTGCAAATGGCCATGAGCCAGGATACCACTGTAGGCAAGCCAGCATTACAAAACAACACAAAATGTACCATGAAAAAAAAAAAGACTGCCTTTCTTTTTGCCCTGTTAAAACTTATTAATGTCACTTTATGCTGGTCAACCGTTTGACCTCGATTTTTTGTTTTCGTCAACAAGATACCAACCCATGCTCCTATGCCTTAGTACTTTGTCTTTATCCATACAAACATGCTTTAGTATGATATTATTTCTGTCTTTTTGAGCAACAATTAATACTGTCTTGGCTTAAACTCAACTATTAGATTTTAGGCTAAAGCTTAGGCACAGGACCTCCATCACTAAGCTGCTCAAACTGGTGGTGGCTGCCTATTTAGAACTATTATAGCTTTAGCTAGCTTTGACCTCCTTCTTAGTATTGGGCTTGTCAGTTACCGGTGCGCTTGGCGATGGATTTAACAGCCTCTACGAGGTTGGAGAAGGGTTTTGTCTGCCTGTGCAGTCGTCTTGTCACTCTGAGATGACCCAAGTGCAGCCCTGGCTTCCTGTCAGCTACGTCTGGCGTGCCAGAGCACAGTGTGAGGCCACCCTGGCACTGTCAACCGGAGCCACTCTCTTTGCCCACTTATCAAGCTCACTCAATTTGAGACCGCCTTGATCTGGGTTTATGCCACCAAGGCATGATCTAAGCCTACACATGCGTAGTAGCCTGTTTTCCAGGAAAAGCCTACATTGGTGAAAAATAAACAAAGAGATAAGAAAGACCCTTGATAAGCCCGAGCTCAGCCATGAGAGGCAACAGCAGAAATGCAAATGATTTGACCACGAAGCTGGTTTCAGTCTGTGTGAAACACAGTGTCCTCATTGTGACATGTTTGTGCTGCCCTAAAAACACATTCTGGAGATAAAGGACATGTGCTGAGCGCAAAAGGAATTTGATTTCATGCGAAGAATGCAAAGCAGAGAGCGGATGCGTGTGTTTTTGAAGGGGGGTTGCTGCTGATAAGAGTACAACCATCCCATGTTTTTCCTCATTTAAATTTAAATTTCTGTCGTTTAAACCATGTCTGAAAACTTAGTTGATAGATTCAGATACACCGAAGTGACATTTATTATTGATTTATTTAATTCACAGTTTTAATGCTTATTTAGTATTACAGACACAAGTTTGCTCCAAAAAAACTTTAAAGGTTAGAGAATATTTTTGAGGTCAGTATTGTGAATAATGACCTAATGTGCATTTATTACTAACTTTTTATGTCGAACAGTTTTGTCAGTTGGTTTGATTGTGTGGAAATGTGTGCGCAATAGGAAAAAAAAAACTTGCAACAGCTCTGGTGTTATCCAGTGAGTCAGATGTGGTGTCGTAAATTAAGTTTGCTTTTATACAGGCAAATAGTTTGTATTTGCCTCACTATGAGTGGAAAAAAAAAAATCCCATTTTGAACGCATCAACGACCCATGTGCGTCTTCTATTTACATGTGGATGCACCTGTGTGTTTGTATGCGTATGCGTATGTGCGTGTTTGAGGGGGTATGTTTGTATTTGAGTGTGACAGTGTATACTTTGTTAGCCTGAGGACACTTAGATTGAGTGTGTGTTGTTCTCTCGGGTGAGAGCGCACATATGTGTTTGCGTGAAGACCTGGTTCTATGTGGGTGTGTGTTTGATAAACTGTGAGAGCATGTGGGAGACTGTTTGTCTATTCATCTGGGTGAGAGCAGGAGAGAAAGAGCAGAATGAGGAGGTGGAAGAGATCTGCTTCCAGCCTCTATCTCCAAGTCAATCTGCTCACAGTCACACAAACCTCTTTATCTCTCCCGGAGACAGAAGGGGAGGGAGACAGGCCGAGAGACAGACAGAAAGACAGAGACTCAGGGAATAAGTACGTTTAAAAGGAGAGAAAAGTACATAAGGAAGGACAGATAGAGGGATTCAATCAGGCAGTCTTAAGAAGATAGAGCGGATTGTTGTTTAAGAGGATCAAAGTCATGCTCAGACAGCATCTGTCATTCAAAAATATTTGTGCTATTTCAATATCATAGCATTGAGCTATTATTGTCCAATCAAGAGGCCCCTTGTTGTCAGTGAAGGAAAAAAAATTAAAATACATATATATAAATATATATAAACACACACAAACACAATAGAGAGTGAACATGAGATGTAATACATCGACTTTGATACAGACTTTTTTTTATCACCAGTGTTATCAGTGAGCAGAAAGTTGTTTTATAGTGTTTGCCACTTTAGCCACAGTGGAAGTTGAGTGGTAATTGACATCCTCTTCTGCTTCTTTTGCACTTCGCTGTTTACTCTCCTGCATGCACAATACAATTACCGCAACATGTGTGTGTGTGTGTGTGTGTGTGTGTGTGTGTGTGTGTGTGTGTGTGTGTGTGTGTGTGTGTGTGTGTGTGTGTGTGTGTGTGTGTGTGTGTGTGTGTGTGTGTGTGTGTGTGTGTGTGTGTGTGTGTGCATGTGTTTATGTGTATGTCTGCCTGCAGAACACAAAAGTGCCAAAAAATTAAATAAGATAAATCAACATCGGCTTAATTGTAAGTCACACTCTCATAGCTGTCGTTCGTCGTTCAGCTCAAGCAACTGTCCAGATAAGGAAGACGGTCAGTCAGAGTTTGGAGGCACAGAGATCACATCTGGTAGCAGGACTGTGTGTGTGTGTGTGTGTGTGTGTGTGTGTGTGTGTGTGTGTGTGTGTGTGTGCGTGCGTGCGTGCGTGCGTGCGTGCGTGCGTGCGTGCGTGCGTGTGTGAGAGAGGCTGCCGTGGTGCGGACCTGTTATTGCAGTATCATGCCCCATTGGTTGATGAGTTGCTATGCTCAACTCTTGTTCCTCTCAGCCCCAATCAAACCTGTCACAATCTGAGTCAGCGTGGCCATAAGTGGGGGATAGATGCCTCCTACCATTAGACCGATCGGTTATCAGGCACATCAATCAAATTTGATCCGGTGTGGAACCACGTCTGAAGCAGAGGGAGGCACTGGTGGTGTCATGTGCTTATCAAAGCTCGCTCGTGACAGATGGAGAGTGGAATAGAGCTGGAGAACTAAACGAACTGAGAGGTTAAAGAGCTGAAATCTCCTTTTCCTGGTGGCCTTGAGAGTGGAGCATGCTCAGTGCTGATGTTTGTCATCTCTCCCTCTCTGAGATGCTACTGCAGTGTTTCCCAGCAGGCTTGGCACAGGCTTACTCATGGACATCTCTCTTATGGCGCGATACAGTGGCCAGGCTGCAGCTGCTCAGTAGATACCGCTCTCTGCGTTTCTTTGTTTCTCTCTCTCGTCTCGCTCACCTTTCTTCTTATTCCTGCCTCTCCCGCTCATCCTCGCATTGTGTTTCTTGCACGTTATCTCCTACTTTCTCGCTTGCATCCTCTCTTGTTTCTCTCATCCTCACTCCGCCCTTCCACATCTCTCTCTCTCTCTCACATACTCTAGTTGCTACCCTTAAGACTGTGGTTACCATGGTGACAGCTATGTGCTGCGGAAACGTCAAAGAGATGAATCCACACAGGATCACTTCCTTGTTTAACACTTAAATTATTTCTTGCTGTTTCTCTTTGATTTCCAGCAGCTCCCTGTAAATAACAAATAACCCTGCTTGACATGAATTCATCCATCTATTTGCTATGTTGTAAATGAGGCAGTGAATGTAATTTCTGCTCTCAGCCTGGGATCCTGATCCCAGCTGTTGCTGAGCAGAGTCATTAGTAACACTCAGATTTGGAAGCTCAGTTGACCTTGGCACAGCTGACCTTGAGAAAATAGCCCCTTCCTCAGGCCTCCACATGTCACTGACATTGATTTGTGTCATGTCTCTCCTTCAGGGGGCTTCATCAGCCCGCCCAGTGACAAAAGTCTTCGGCATCTCGTTACATGATTGTCATCTTTTCATTCATGCACTTCCACTTAAACACTCGCACAACATGCATTTAAACACACATGGAAAGCAGCCAGACTGTCAGCTTCAACCAGATTATAGCTAATCCGGTGTCCTTGGTCACTACTACGACAGACACTACGGCCAGATGAGCAGGGTAGACCGCCTGCGTTGTTCCGACAACTTACCTCAGTGCGTGGTCAGCTGAGGAAGCAAATGCCTCGTTAGAGGGGAATATCAAGCAGGTAGGGCCGTTTTCTGTCATCTGATGAAAGGGACATTATTTTCACTCCTTAATCCATATTCTTTTAACCTCTGTCCTCTCTTTCCCCCCCCCCATTCCTCCTCTCTTTTTTCAATATATTTTCTATTAATCCTCTTCTTCATTTCTGTCCCACCCCCCCTGCCCTCGCCTCACCTCTGAGAATCAAAACTTCAGATGTGTGTTAAAAGCAGGCACTATACTATACCCTCTACTTTAACCCCCCCCCCCCCCAACTCACACACACCCATATACACTTTGTTGGCCAAAAAGGCAGACAGATGTAAACAACATAACCTAATGGCTGTTTAAAGCCATTATGTCTGAAAAGATAAATCCCCGTGCCTGTAAAAAGTGCAGGAGTGCTGTTGAGCAGTGTGATGATGTGCAGGTATGCTGTTGTCAGGAGGGAGCTGCTCAGCTCCATCACACAGGGAAGCTGTCTCCCCTTTTCTGGGAGCAGCAAGGAGGAATTAGGAGGCAGGCAGAGATGGGGTCTGTGAAGCATTTATGAGCAGGACATACAAAAGATCCATGTAAGAATTTTAGGGGTTGGCTCCTCTTTTTTTCTTGGATCTGCTCTTAGAGTATGCTCCTCCCACACTGCCCCGTTGTGCCCCTCCACCTCCAGACCCTGATCCAAGCACGGCCCACGCCTGTTGAAAAACAGCAGATGCTTTCAAGTAGTGTAGAAAAAAAAAAAATGAGAAAGAGATTTAGATGCACATGTTCATGACCATATTTGTGTCTGGGTATGAAAAATAGAGTTCATTTCAGACTCTTGCTGTACACCACAAGCTCATATACAAAAGGGCCACCTTGTTCAGAGCTCATCCCACAGTCTTGCGGATAAAACAATTCCAGTATGATTTTCTTACAGTATGCAGTCTAATTTGAGTCTTTTTCTTTCGTCCTTTCTTGTGTATCTTCTGCAGTTTTTGCATATTTTTTGTAATTGTGGGACAAGTGGCACACAGTTGTGGCGAGCAGTGATCGTTAAACTTGTATATTTTTACATCCATGCTGCTATACGCTGCACATTTTAGAGTTTGTTTGCAGTTCAGCTCAGTTTAGCAAGTTTGCAGAAAACCTGACACAAGAGCCAAATATTGCTGCCCAAGGTTAATGTTCTCCAAATGCTCCTACAATTATGTACAGTACACCCTCATAATTCATGTCAGCTAATGTTACTCTCCCCTAATTTGCATATTGTGTGACTCCGCTTGGAGATAGTTGTGGGATCTGAAAGCAGCAGGATCCGGAAATGTTGTAAGAGGCAAAACTTGTTTCAATTCTACATCCCATCAAAGTCACATTTCTTTTGTCTTGACGTCACTAATACTCCCATTTCTGACACATCCATAAACTGCATGCCCACCCACAGAAACACATTGAGGCCTGGGAACGAGTCTCATCTTGTTGAATAGTGGTGGAGGAAGCGAGTGTTGAGATTGGGGGGAGATAGGATGACAGGGGCAGCTCTCTGTCACACTGAAACTCCTGCCAGTCCTCAGTTACCTCTGCTGACAGATTAGATCATCGAGAGCAACTGCTGAGAGGAGAGGAGCGAAGAGGAAAGAGGAAAGAGCAATTTTTTTTTGAAGTAGTAAAAGCAGCACATCGGACCCGGTTAGCGCGTCAAACCTCGGCCTCGATCTGACCTCTCCAGGTTTCTAGCCCTCAGATGAGGGACGCTTATGCTATTGAACGTACTGACCTGTCAAGACATGACCCTTCTGCTGCCCCTTTCAATTCCTGCTGCTGCCGCCTACTCCCAGGATACGTCAAGAATCCTCCGAGGGCTTGACTGAAACAAACCCCAGGATGGCCCCACAGATGACTCATCTACAGATTTTTTTTTTTTTTTAAACAAGAGTTTCATTGAGAGTTACTCTGCTGTTGTTTCAATGTCTTTTTTTTTTTTTCATTTGTTTGTTTTTGCCACTTAGCAGTTCAGTCACCATGAAATTAGAAAACCTTGCTCTGATATACGAGCTTAAAATGACTGTGATGATCATGTAGCCACATTTTGGGCTTTGTCAAATGAAGATGAACAGGTTCGCTGCAGCGTTGTTGTTGAAGTTATGTTTGGATTACATATCGTTTCAAAAATATCTTTTTGTCATATTAAAGTCAGGAAGGAAGTTGATTTTTCTCTGCCACCTCTGGAGCCACACTGGCCTTCAACTTGGTATTGTCCTACATTTATCTAATGTGTCTCCCCTTGCTCAATATTCCTTTATACTGTTTATATACATCAAAAATATTGAAGGTGAAAGGCCGACTACCCATTCAGAATAGATTTTATTGACAGAAATATCACAGAGTCCGTATAAAGCTTGCTTAATGGCTCTAAATCCTGATTGCTGCGTGGACATCGATGGCACCTGGCAAACAGCGAATGTGAAAGAGTGATCTACAACCATAGGCGTGCCGAAACTCGCGTGTAGTACAGAGAAAGGCACTGACAAACAGGAGAGGTGAGGAAGGGGAGCAGCCCGGTAGAGCCAAAGATGACTTTGTGCAATTTTGAAAGAAGCAGTCTAATCACAGATTGCGATCTAACATTCGGCACCTCACACAGCGTTCCTCTCCTCGCACATATCCGCGGAATCTGTTCGGCAAATGTGAACCAGATGTGAAAGTGATTTGGGACTCCGGCATCAACCTGGCAAAGGCAGGTCTCCGCCTGAATTATCTGGGTGCGGTCAGCAGTGCAAAGGGGGCAGCTGAACTGGTCTCACTTCACTTTTGCACGGGTCATTACAAAGGAGAAGATGCCGCCGGGGTGGGCGAAACAGAGTTGGTCACAAGCCAGGATCATTGCAGCTTGAACAGGCCAGCTTCAGGTTTTTTGTGTGGACTCCTTAGGACTGGTATCTCTCTGTCCTCAGTTGTGGCTGCAAGTCTGGAAGAGCCACTGCTTATCTGATAGATCAAGTAAGGAGCAGTTGATTGCCTTAAAGCAATAAAGCAATGGGAAATGCCTTCCTTGCTCCCTCCCTCGTCCCTCACTCCCTCCATATTCTCTCCCTTTTCCCCTCTTTCCTCCTCTCTCTACCTTTCTGTCTTTGCTCCCTCCCTCTCCTTCCCTCCCTCCCTCCTTCTCTCCCTCTCCCTCCTTCTGCCCTGCTGTGAGTAGGTGGTTCCTTGCTGTACTTGATTGGTGTGAGTCTATATAGGAGGAGAGACACTCTAACAGGCTCACAGTCTGGTGGTGCACACTTGCCACACGTTCCCCAAAAAGGACTACCTGTGTTTTTTTTTCCCCGTGTCTTTTCCTGAGAGGATTTACTTTCTTCTGACAGCATGACGGAGACCAAGAAGAAAGATAAGAAAGGGAGAAAGAAGGGGGGTAAGAAAGGGCAAAAGGAGAAAGAGGGCGATCCCACTAAAGGTAAAGTTAAATCAGAGGTGGTTTCTGTGTAACATGTGTTTACTTGTGTGTGTGTGTGTGTGTGTGTGTGTGTGTGTGTGTGTGTGTGTGTGTGTGTGTGTGTGTGTGTGTGTGTGTGTGTGTGTGTGTGTGTGTGTGTGTGTGTGTGTGTGTGTGTGTGTGAGAGAGAGAGAGAGAGAGAGAGAGAGAGAGAGAGAAAGAGGGAGAAAGCGTGACAGCAAGAGTGAGACAGACTGAGATTAACTTTGTGTTACTGTACCACGGAAGTGTGGGACAAAGTAAATATCCCCTTGGATTATCAAAGCTTGCCGCCGGGTTGTCACATGGACTGTTCTCCTAATGTGGTCAGCGTGAAAGAGGCACATCTGTTTTTTGGCAGCACTTTGAAATTGGATGGAAGTCAAATGATAGAATTTGTGTACTAAATCAGATAAACTTTTAAAGCAAGCTCCGGACCTCTCAGAGCTAAAGCACAGCTGTATTAAGAGCTCCCTGAAAACTAGTGATCGGCTCTAACTATGATTCACAGGGGTTTTCTGTTAATTCTCTGTCACATATCACAAGCTTGAAAAACCATGTTCATTATGAAAGTGATGTTTCCATAGCAGAAAGCCATATTACACCACATACTCGTTAACAGGGTTAATAATTCAAGGGCTGCTTCAGTGTTTTCAGTGCTCATCTTAATTCTGAGTCTGCGGTGAGTCACCCAGCATAAAAGTCTGTCTGTATTTTTGCTAGGAGATACTTTGACATTTGAATAGCATGGCAGCTGTTTGTCTATCGGAGTTACAAAGGTAATAATGTGCTTCCTCAGTAGTACATCCTACAAGCCGCAGCATGTCACCGTAGTTTGACCTCAGGTCATGGGGAAGCCCAACCCCCATTTCAGTGACACTTTTAAGGACAATACTAGTATTATTACTGTAGTTACAATGTGTCCTTCTGTGTTTGATCTAATATTGTATCTTAGGCAGCATCTTGTCTCATCCTGTACCTGCTGATGTCACTCCTGTCAATTTCCATCAGATTTCTCTCAAGATTGCATTCAGGATTTTCAATAAATGTGATTTTTCTTTAGTTCTTTTAGATTTTTAGCTCCTAAATATGCTACTGTAGTTGTTTCCAGCATCTGTAGTTAATATTATTGTTTTATTACACATGCAAAGTTGACTACATAAATAATTATTGGTCCTCATTCCAAGTTTGATTGTGATCTATAAACATGTAAGATATACAACTCCCAGAAGAACACTGAATGCAGAGTACTTGCAGAATATTTGTTTGGCGTCTTTGTTAATCAGCAGCACAGCTGCCATACACAGAGAACAGCTGCGTGGAATGTGCATATTCTGGTTTATTTTCTCTACTTTCCCCCAAAAGTGAAAATAAACTGTGCTCGCCTATTGTTGTATATTAGTGATGTGCATTTAATGTTGTTCCTATAAATGTATTTGCAGTTGTCATCCATTGATACATGTCAGTTTTAAATGGATCCTCCAGAGCTGGATAATTAGATTTGGAATCATGATTTTCTTTGCAAAAATTAGATTAACTGGGTAAACGGGTAACCTGTGAGGAACTATGTGCTCTAAAATGGAGCTGTTAAAGTAGGTCAAAATGAAGACATGCTTGTGGGTGATGCTTGTTGTGTCTGCAGTACGGGTGCACCCACCACATCAGGTGTGTTTTAGGCCTAAGGCACCAAAATGGGTCATCCAAAATGAAAAAGCAGGAAACAGGCACCCTTTTCAGAGATGAATGTGCTATGCAGTCTGATTTGGATCTTTAACAAATGTTGACATCTTTTAATTACCAATCAGTGACATCATTTTGTCAAGGATGTGGTTTATCAATGATACAAATGAGTAGTAATGTATAAAGCATCAGAACAGTACGAAAGCTTCCTGTTTACCTTTGTTGTCTATCTTAAAAGATGATCCCGGATCTTTGAGCTATAGCTAATTTCTTTTGCTGGTGTTGAAACTGAGCAGCATATTTGTAATGTATTGAAATGTGCTCAAACAGACAAACCCCAAACCTATCCATTCACCAAAATATGGGTTTGTAATAGTTTATTTGTACCGACTATTTTTCCATCATGCAACAGTTTGGTGGGAATCCGCAGTTGTTCTCAGAACAACTTCTACGATATGTTATTTCAACTTAACGTTTTGCGTCGACACAACTGTATAACGCGATACAATGTACCGTGTGTGCTTGCATGTGTACACGTGCTTGCGTGTATGAGGTGTGTCAAACTATAATTTAGTGTAATCCAATATGAGCGTTTCGGTCAACCATCACAGAAATCAACGGAGAACAAAACAGTGTTGTCTTGTGTTCCTCGGGTTGCCTGAAAATTCAGTTTTGCTCATTTATTTAAGGAGATTATCTCACAGCAGGTAGTTCTCAGCCCTAATTGCCCTTTCCCTGGCTATGATGTGTTCAGCCTTTGGACCAGAGAGTTGTTTCAAAGTGTCAATTCAGGGCATGCTGCTGCTGCTATGTTACATGATGATTTCCTTTCACGTGTTTTTTCTCTTGGAGCTGTGTGTATTGTGGCTGTAAATTGACACTCTTTAGAGAAAGTTGAATGGTTTTTCTAATGAAACAGCCCAAGGGTTAGAGAGGGAAAATATCCACAGACCGTAGCAAAGACATTTCTGCAAGTATTGGTGCTCATTGGAAAAAAAAGTCACCCGAGGAAAGGAAAAACTGTGCAACAACTTTCTAATCAATTTAATGCAACTTGACTATATATGTGTGTATATATATATATATTGTTTAAGTAGTAATTACATATCCGTGTACAGTCTACCTGACCTAGATACAGTATGTTTTGATGATGTTATAACGCTTAACCTCTACCTTATTCCTACCTAATGCCAAGACAAAACACAACAAGTTCCTTTCTGTGCGGCTGGGTTTGCGTGCGTACCCAAGGTGGTAATAATTAGTTATGGAAGTGAAGAGTTGGCTCCTTCATTTTGTGCCAGATGCTTTTTTTTTAATCATGTACTAACATCTACCACACCTTCATAATTGAAACAGAGCTGCTTGAATTATTCAGCAACAAAATGTTACCTGGAGACCAGGAGTCAGAGGAGGCAGTGGTGAAGCCTCAGACAGCTTCAACTCCCAATTCAGGTGTGATCTGCTTTTTTTTTTTTTTTTTTAATAATTGCTGTTACAAAATAGCCTTTTGATGTGCTGGTGCAAACAGCTGCTGGAAACAGGGAAATTGATCAGAAAGGCGGTTTTGCTCTTCATTCAGCTTATATATAAGTACAGCTTTATAAAAACTATACAAATTTACACATAGAAATGCTTGTGTTAGCTGCAGAGTGAGTGATAGTCTCAAAACATGACTAATCAAAATCAAAAATTGGTAATCAAACAAAAGTCTTTTCTTGGATGGTTTTCAAAGAAAATTCCAAGAGACAAATTAAAATAAACTTTAATTTGAAATCTTCAGATGAAACATTTGAAATTGTGAAAGTAGCTAAAAAAAACTTATAGAGGTAGATATTGGGGTGATTCTCAATGGAATCAGTAGTATTAACACTTTCATTCACTGTTAATATGGTGATACTACTCGGTGGAACAAACTAATCTGAATATTTTATTGCAAAAATTTACAGTTTGTACCATAATCTTTTCCTCTGTCCATCATGTGTCTTCCACTGAGAGGTAACTGTCAAGGAAATGATGATATTTAGACAGTATACATGCAGCCTTTTGTAGCACAGTTTGGACACTCAATGACTACAAGTTTCTACTGTGTGGGTTTCACATAAGGAATCTTTGGGGAAGTGAAATACTTGGATGTTAAAATGATGATGATTTTAAGGAAGGGATTTAAAGCGAAGTCTGCTTAATGTCTGATAATTTATGAAGAGATGGCTCTGGACTGGCTCAGCATGTTGATGGTTTTAGCAATACCACATGGACATGGTGGTCACAGACTGACGTTTATGAGCAAAGATGTTGATCTAGTCAAGAAGTCTAGTTACCTTTCACATGAACCACAGAAGTTTGCATAGACTACTACCAACAGAAAAAATATCTTACTTCAGAGCTGTTGCAAATAGTTTGCAATTAATTCTGCAACACCGGATCGCTTAACATCGAAACAAATGTAGACACAGTTTTGCAATAACTCACTGTGTATTAAAACCAAAATGCCAGCAGGGGTGGAGAGAAATATGGGGAAACATGGATTGGTAAAGTTTTGGCTTCCCTGTGCTAATCAAACTGTAACCGGAGGCCAGTTCTGCTACTTTTATGCAAATATAAATGATTGGTCTTTTGATGTACTTTATTTGATGTAAAAAAAAAATTCCCCTCAGGGATTAATAAAGTAACTACCTAACCTAACCTAACCTAATAGCAGTTATGATGGATTTTTGGCTTTTTATTTGGTTCTCAGGTGATTGTTAATCATCTCTTTTGGAGACAGTAATTGTTTACGGTCCGCTATTTACTCGTGTCCCTTGATCTTTTCTAGAAATTACATAATTGAATCTATTGAAACAAAGGTTCTGCTGTGATTTCGTACCTTTGACTGCGCAACCAAACAAAGTCTAAATACAAATGGAGTTGGATAACATTTTATCCATTCACAATTGTATTTACTTTGTTTATTCTACTTAAGTGCCTGAAGACTAAAGAAACCCTAACTACTAAATTTACATAAAGTGTCCAGTGATTGATTATTAGGACTTCACTAGAAACGAAGTGATAAAACCAAAAATTCTGTTATTAATTCTGTAGTATTGATTGCCATTTAATCATGGACTTGCTTTTGATTTGTGTCAATAAAAGTAGAACAAAACTATTTGGTTATCTGGATGCTAGATAAAATCACAAAAAATACAATTTGACATGCAGTGTCTTGAGTCACATATAAGCAATGTGCCAGCTAATTATTTGGTGAAAGTGTATTGGTTGTGGTGGGAGGCTGTTGAAATGATCTCTTTGAACAGATGTTGTGTTACAGTGACTAGTGTGTAGTGTCTGATGACCATTCCCACATGCAAAACCCATTTCTCTGGCTGCCTCACCATGTAATTTGCCTTTTGAAGACATGCAGTGAAGTGACATAACACCGGAGTAATCAGGGATACTTTGTCTAGAAGGGGAAACACAAAGGCATGCCTCGGATTCCTTCTCTAAGCTCCTGGAAGTAAAACAGAAATGTTAACTCAATGATATGAGCAATGCATTGTTAATTCATCAAGTAACTTTGTTTTTGAACAACCTTCTGGGCTGAAGTCTCCAACTGTTGCCCAAAGCATGAGCTGTTGACACGCTGGATAGGCTTCTATTCTCAAATTTGTTTTTTATAGTCCATGTCTGCAGCTGCCCCTGCACTTCAAAAAGAGAGAATCAGGCTGTTGTTGAGGCAGGGGTTTATCACTGCTGCCTGACTGCTGGAATGGAAAATGAGACAACCATTTGTCTCCAGGAAATTATTTTGTTTTCAATGATATTCACTGTTTGCTTTCTAGTTGGAAAATATTATTTGCAATTTTTGAAATTACCATTCTTTATGTCAAGTATGCTCAACTTGATTGTATTGTACTTAAGTTCTTTCAATTAAACTATCTACTGTATAATTCTGTTTTTCATATGTTATTCCAAAGGTGACTGACAAAGTTTATGAATTTTAGAAGTGTTCATTTTGTTCATATATTCTGTGTTTGGGGGATCAAAGAGCTGGACAGACAGACATTATTTATTATGGACATAAAGCCTTATCTATACATGATTTATTATGTACATCTCACAGAGTCTGATGGATCCCTGTGTCTTCATTAGGACTGCATGTCGCAGATGGAGCAGAGCCTCTCACACATCTGGCTCACCGGCTGATGAGAAGTGCAGCCCTGTGTTTCTGTAACTTCTCCAGTCAAGGACAAAGCTTGTTTAATTTGCTTGGCAAGGACAGACTTGTGTCCAGACGAAGCACTAAACATTTTTCTATATGGTGCAGCCTCATTCCTCCTGCTCTCCGATTATGACTGACAAGCCTTTCCCCGGGCAGTTTACTGAGCAGAGTCTGCCAGAGTTGAGTTTGTATATGGAAATAATGTACAGTGGTGCAATTATACAGTGTTGGGACCGTGGGCTCAATGAAGCTCTTGTAAGTTTTGTACTGCTCTGGAAGTTTTGTAAGTCATTAGAAATGTAGAAGACATCAAATTCATGACAATGTGTGAGGAAGCTGCTTATCAAATGTGACACGTGTTCTTCTATTTATCAATATGCCATGTAGATTACTTACAGTACAACTGATACAGTGCTTCTTGTAGCTAGTGTCATGTGAAAATGAAGATGAATACAGGACATCATACAGTCTGATCTTCATTTAACATCAAGCCCTATATACGTTGTACATGTAGTACATTACATTTGTTAAATAACAGTACATGTCTAATAAAGCACATCTGGAGCTCAGTATATGGCCACCGAACAATTACTTGCAGAGTTGATTATAAATGACAATAAACAGTAAATGTTCAGCCTATATAATTTTATGACTTTCAGCAAAACAGCATTCATGCCTCACAGCATAATAAATGAGGGCTTTATTGTCCTAAACTCTCGGGACCTTGAAGTCTTAAACTAAGATCCATCCCGAGACAACTCGCTCATTAAAGTTACTAAGCAGCACGTTACAGCGACACATCTGCCTTTCCCTGCCATGTTAGAATCTTTCTAGTCTTTACTTTCCAAATGTCGTGAATATAATCAATCACAATTTCCAACAGGATTCTCTCTTCAGATAAAAGTCCTCTGTTTTACATATACACAGTAATTTTAGTAACAAATTACTGCTATTGAACTAAAATAGTTGCCTTTTCATTGATCTGTGTTGGTTGACCCATTTTTAATTTGGCATATCTCTGATTCCACAGGAAATAAATGAGTACGCCAGACAGACAGATAGAAAGTGTAGGTGTTACATGTGCAGTGCAAAACTTTGGTATAATCATGCTTGCCTTTGTTAAAAATTGAAAAAGTGAAAAGCGGCCGAAAATGTCAAAGGTCTTCAGCACTGCAGATGATCACTCGTAGATTACTGTACAAATTGAAGTAATTACATGAATAGAAAATATTTCTAAAATATGTGTAATAGGTGATTTTATCTACCCTGTGCAATTTTCACTAACTTACAGTACCCGATACCAAAGCGGTCCATGGCTGGCACTGAGAGCTGTGACCTCTGGCTCCTATCAGGAGTACCAGTGCCATGTGACCAGAGGAGGCAGAGTAGAGCTTCGGAGTCAGGAGGTAGACTGTAGGATTCATTGCCAGACATTGGACATACTCACAAAACTTGGTTTCCAATGGCCTGGCCCCTTTATAACCACATTTTATAGTTGCAAACCAACTACCTCATATCTATCCCAACTGTGCACTTAAATTTACAAAGAGAATGAAAACTGCAGCATCATTAGGGTTTCTCTTTCTGTGCAGACATGTCGCCTATATCAGGTCAGTGAAGTAGGACAGTCTCTCAAAAAAGAGGACCATGGGGGATAATTCTGGTGTACCGCTATTTCAGTGTTTAATTGAAGTCATTACCTGTGTGTTCTTCATTTTGCTTGTCATGCTTTTGTTTGTCTTCATTCAGCTGTCGTCCCTCGGAGGTGATGCACAGCAAACAGCTGTAATTTGTAGGACGACTCAGTTCAGCCTATGCATGAAATTGTAAATGTTACACATGGATAAAGAGAGTGTGTGTATGTGTGTATGTGTGTGTGTGTGTGTGTGTGTGTGTGTGTGTGTGTGTGTGTGTGTGTGTGTGTGTGTGTGTGTGTGTGTGTGTGTGTGTGTGTGTGTGTGTGTGTGTGTGTGTGTGTGTGTGTTTGGGGGTGGGGGGGGGGGTATCTTGGCCAGCCTCTGGCTGACCCTTGTTCACCCCTTCTCTCTCGCTCCGCCCTGGATGAGTCTTCTCCTAAACATGTGTGCAGCTGTCAGCTGGCAAGTGTTTGGGTGAGTGTGTGTTGTGTTTGCATGTATGTGTGTATTTGGATACGGTTCCTTTTCATATTCAAATTAGTTTTTTTCTTCTGGGAAAAAGAAAGTTGAAAAAAATGAAAGAACATACTGAAACCGAATCTGAAAGATGCAAAAAGTCACTGAATATTTAGATTTTGTGATTGAATTTAACAGGTCTGTGCTTTTGCAAAGTGTTGTAGCAAACAAAAGACTTGTGATGAAATCTTTTTCTTTTTGTTCTCATCATAACAACAAGCTAGTTGTCATGATATTATAATGGTGTTGGCTTTTTTTTTGTTTACAGTTTGCTTTTAATTGCGCATGAGATTATGGTTACAGATTTTCTTCATTGGCTGCTGCATGTTTGCTAAATACCGCTTCAGGTGTTTTTATAGCAGCAGAGCCAGAGTGAAAATCAGCCTGTTTATTAGTCTGAGGCAAAGTTGATAATGTCTCTAGTGACAACATCTGGAGGTCACATGAGAGAGCTGTTGGCTGAGTCCATAGAGATAATGATTGGCTCTGCTGCTGTCTCTCTGTTCTTCATTGTCTTCTCCTAAAACACAGTTACACATAAACAAAACCAGAATCAAGTCTGTGTCTCTGTATTAATGCTGAGTTTCTCTCTTTTTCTCTTCTTAGCTGCGGCTCCAAAGCTAAAACCGATGAAGAATCCAATAATAGTGGACGAGGGAAGCAAGCTCACAGTTAAGTGTGAGGCCACGGGAAACCCTGTACCCACCTACAAATGGTTCAAAGATGGCAACGAGCTGAAGAAAAGCAAAAAAGTCAAGATACGGAACAGCCAGTGAGTACGATTCACACATGACCTGTCAGTCGAACGCAAGCAGTCCAAACTGAAAGAGATACACTGAAGGTGAAGCCTTGTTGTTATTATCTGCAGACTGGGCTAATGCAGTTTTTATCTTTTTACATTTAGTAATTGAAATCTATAATAAAGGATTATTCCTTAATTGAAATGTAGAGTAATGTTTCATTGATCAAGTCAGTTTATCGCCCCACTTTACGTCTATGTAACTTTCTCATCCAAATAAAAAGTTACATTTAGAAGCAATACATCATCCACATCAGCATTCAGTTCAGTGACCCGGTTTGACTGTTATCAGACTATTGAACAGGTGTTCACAACCAAATGACTACCTAAATATATACTAAATATATGGGCTATAAGGTCCTGTGAAGTAGGGCCATTAGGTCATTATCAATATGAAAGTTGGAGACTAAGAGCGACAGGCTTACTGGACCTCTGTCGTCTTGGCAAAAATGCTAAATACATGGTTAATGTTGTAAAACATTCACAGTTTTTAGGTTAAAATAAGTATGTCGCTTACATAAGTTACATTCGGTGACGTTTGTAACTTAAATTAAAAGCTTTAAGTTAACTTATGTACATAACTTAGAATATGTCCAAGTTGACTTTTGTTTTAATGGGATACAAGCAGCCATTTCCTGCGTGAAAGACGTATCCTTTATACTCCGTCACCCAACTTCCTCCTTTCGCTCCTCTCATAATTACTACAGTAATTACAGGTCACAATAATTGTAACCCTCTGGCCTACTAGTTAGCTGTAGTTTGTCCATTCTGAGCATTGAATCAATAAAATGATTTGGTAACAACAGCTTCCCCAACCAACGAGTAAGTTTAGTAGACCCTGTACCAGGCTATGCGTTTGGGACAGGTGTGTGATGATAACCGCCTATTCAAGTCTGGTTACAGTCAAATCGGATGATTCAGCACAATTGCAAGTCACCACTGGTCAAGTTTATTTATTTGAATACAACCAGTGACTAATCATTATTGTATATCACCTTACATTGGGATTTTCTCCCTCTCAGCGTGCTACTGTTGCATTGCATTTTAGCATGTTGTACTCAGAGATTTCAGTGATTACATCGCAGGAGGAACACTAGACAAACACTAGGAAACTAATTATTACATAATTAAGGCAGCTGATTCCTACAAATATCTGAAACATAAAAAATTTAAAAAGAAAGAAAGAAAACTTTTCAGCATGCTTCCATCCTGTTATTACCATTTGTGGCCACAGTGGCTGCTGTTGAGCAAAAGTTACATAGGCTTGCTTTTGAGGACAAAATATCCAAAATTATATTACAGTTTTAGCAGACAATATATACATTAAAACCTCCTATTGATATAAAGACATCAAAAAAGTGGAGCTGGAAAACAATACACAAGGTAGTTGTAAGTTGTAACACCTTGTCCCATGTTTTCTAATCATAAGCAGTCCCCCCAGCCTGCAGAGTAAGTGATCATGTATCCCTATCAGAGCACAGTTTGTGCCATTCTGCTGCTCGCCCTGTTGTGTACCTCTCTGTCCCCCATGCTTCCACTTGTTGCGTTTCCATGCTGTTTCCTCCCTGCCCCGATTCCCCTGACTCAGCTTTGTAAGTGTTGTCACCCACAGGAAAAACTCCAGAGTCCAGATCAACAGAGCGAAACTGGAGGATTCTGGGAATTACACATGTGTGGTGGAGAACCTGCTGGGAAAGGACAACTCCACTGGCACTGTTAACGTCCAAAGCAGTGAGTACTGACTCCTAAGCAACAAGCGAGGTGGCACAGATGTACCGGCATTGTTGTTGTTATGACTGTTCTCTTGCCAATTGAGAGATCCAAAGGAGCCATCGCAAACAGGCATGTAACTATGGTAACATGCATGAAGATCAACTATCTGCACATGTGGCTCTGACCCATTAATCAGTGGAACAGTGCATTGTACTTGGAGGTGAATGGAATTTAAATGCAATGTATGGTGTGTTATCTCCGTTTATCATTCAGTTTGCTGGAAATCCCACAAGGCTACGCTGCGCAGCGCCTTTGACCGTCAGCAGCAGACTATAGATCTGAATCTAAAACATAGCTTGACAGAGTATGAAAGTTGTAAAAAGTGTCTTCAGAGTGTGCGATAGAATCTAACACACTTGTTCAGTAGTGGTGTGTGCATTGCAGATTTTTTTTTGCAAAGCACTGTAGCAGATGAAAGAGTTTTGATAACAGCTGCTTCCATTTGGTGGGGTGGTGAGTTTGTGTTTGTTCCAGGCAGTGCGAGTATAGTGAGTCTGTGGCTGCTGTTGTTTTGAGTGGATGGAGCGGGTGTAAAAAAAAAAAATAAATAAAAAAAAAAAAAGTTTTAAGGACCTTACAGAGCTGATAGAATTTATGTAGCTTTGCTTCTGCCTTTTTTTTCAAGAAAGGACTCGATGGTATCTGGTAGTGGACTGTCAAAGAACTGTACAGCAGGATGTCTGGCACGCAAGAGTCACAAACTGCTTGATGTGCTGGAGGAAATGCAACTTCCTGCTGCTGCATTGAGTTCACCTGGCTGCTCTGTCTGTAGACCGTTGAATAAATGTTCAAGACTTTGATACTGTGCAGACAAGGGGACGTGATGTTAAAAAGAAAAGCTTTTTAATTAGACTTTTTGTGCATGATGATATATTTGTGTTCACGCTTTTGCAGTTTGCCAAGATTCATATATTCACTCACTTTTTTTGGAGAATGAGTGAGTTAAAATAAATGTAACACCAAGGAGATATTCTCTTTCTTAATGCTGACCTTGACAGCCGGGTGATTTCTGCAGACATCCCACACTGGAAGAGGTGTAGCCTGTGAGGAAAAGGGAGGCAAGAGTTTACCCATCACTCAGTGTCCTTGTGTTCACATTCAGGCACAAGAATCACTCCCCCTTCTCTCTTTACATTTGTCAAGGCCACCTTTTAGAGCTATTGTTTACAGTTAGCAAACTTAAGCTGAGCTGCATTGTTAGAGTAGCAGCTCTTTCAGATAAAGAAAGGGCCCATTGTGTTTGGAAACACAGAGATTCTCAGGGGTTCCAACATGCAAGTTTGATTTCCAGCAAACAATAGAGCAGAAAAGAAGTCATCCATCTTGTATTTAAATGGTGCTCCACATTGGCACTTTTATTTTTTGACATCTAAAAAGCTCCAGTTGAGTTTTATAGCTGGATCGTGTGACTCTTACTGTATGCTTGTTATGACACTTGGCTGTATTCCAGTGCAATGACATATTTCTTTTTTACTCTAGAGCATGCAATATTTAAAGACTTAGTGATGCAGGAGCCAAAGACAAACTGTGCTAACATTTATGAAAAATGTATCTGTGAAACGGTAATCACTAAGTAACAATCATGTTTAATGGCAATTAAATAAAACAGGTTAAATCGGGCGAGACACCCCGCAGAGGTCGGGGGAATCCTTGGTGGTAGCACCTGTTTGCCTGAGTGTTTAATGAAAGCTTATGAACATGTGACCGGTGGCCCATGAAACTGTATATGATGATCTCAGCAGGCCAAAGTGCTGGTAATTCAACAATATCAAAGAAAATATAATGTTACAAAGCAATGGACAAGTGGACTGAGACGCACAGTAGCCATAATGAATAAAACATGAATGAGCAATGATATGGTAGTGTTTTCACTTCGATTATTTAAAACAAGTAAAACATTATACTTCTACATCTGGTGCAAAATATGGGGTATATTTGATGAAAACTGTACCAACTGTTGAAGCTTATGTTGAAGAACATTTATGCATGTTCGTGCCCACTGCCTCGAATCTGTATGTTTTTGTGTAGATGCACCTCTGTATGTTCTTTGTGTTGTTGTCTGTCAGCGCCGACATTTCCTTAAATCACCCCTGGATATTTTCACAATGGTATCACTGTATGTCCTTTCATGTGCCATGATCACTAGATGTCTGTCTCTGTGTGTTTGTATTTGTGTGTGTGTGTGTGTGTGTGTGTGTGTGTGTGTGTGTGTGTGTGTGTGTGTGTGTGTGTGTGTGTGTGTGTGTGTGTGTGTGTGTGTGTGTGTGTGTGTGTGTGTGTGTGGATGTGTTTGTTTGCCGTTTCAATGAAAAAGTCCCATTGTGTTACAGCAGCACGCCTAGTTCTGTCATGCTTCAGGGGAGAAGGCAAGACAGGGCGAATCAGGGGTGATATGTCCATAGGCAGGGGGAGGGCTTCACTGAAAATACATACGTCATTAAAAAGATTTGGCAGCACACAGTGCATGTTGCTGTGGTTATCGTGTGCTGGTGAAAGGCTGAAATCAGCAGATGTTGAGAAAAAAGATATATTGCATTCGCAGGGGATGTGGCAATAATGGGCTTCCTCTGTCTATGAAACATATTTTACTTATAAAACATCTGTTTGAACCAAACGTACTATTTGCTTGATTCAGATGCAGAGGACGTATAATTCATTGAGACCAAGAGCTGCCTTTAATCTTAAGGTCATAAGAGAAATGGCTATTGTGTTAAAAGGCTGCAGTGGAGTATGCTTGCCTGCTGCAGTATGTTGCCGAAGCAGCATGTAGCCGCAGTATTATCTGTGTATGTGTGCCTTCTAGGGAGGGAAAGCGAGGGGAGGGGTGCAGATGTAGATGGACAGAGGGAGCAAAAGAAGAAGAGAGCGTGGATAAAGGGGAGGTGGCGGGTGGGGGGGGGGGATAAAAAATGAGGGAATGCATAACAGAAAGCAGACAAAGACATCATGGGGGAGCGAGAGGAAGATACAGCGAGTGGAAAGAGAGACAGACAGTGAGGGAGGGAGAAAAGTATGAAGAGGAGGAAGACATGAGCCCACTGTGTTGCAGAGGAGAGTTTCACACCCATTTTAGAATGCAGTTAGTGCTTGCTGGCTTTGTCCGAGGCACTACTGTATCTGATGACTACATTCAGGTGGCTTCTTCTGCCATTGACAGCATCTGGAATGCGAGCATGCTAACACTGCTTGAACCGGCTCGATCAAGGTGAAATCTCTGAGGAAAAGGCAATCATTAGAAATCAGCTTACATGCTGACATGCACAGACACAAAGTGAAATCCTGGAAGATCACAAATGATAAAGTAAAATACCACAGAAGCATCGTTGCCTGCCTGCCTGCTGCTTTGGTGAACACAAGACTTTGGGAAACCGGCACTCAGCTCCACCACATGGTGAATGCAGGCCACCACAACCCCAGCTCAAAAGCTCACACAGCCCCCTGCACTGTGCAAGGCAATGATTTGAATCACTATTGTGCTTGTGTGAGGTGGAGGGTTGGGGTAGCCCTTAAATGATATATATATATATATTTTTAATTATTTATTCATTTGCTTATTTTGTTTATGATGGGTGAGAAGTGGGGTCTTGCTGCATGACTTAAAAAAAAAAAAAAAGCAGAAAACTTGTGGTTTTGTTACAAAGCTCTGCTGTACCAAACATAGCAAAACATTTAATCAACAAGTCTGTGGAGATAAATTGAGTTGATATGCATAGCATCAATTACACAAGGAGTGCCAGACATAGCTGACACGTAGCCCCTGAGGTGTGATTAAAAAGGAGTTGCCTAAACAGTCCTTAAATTAAAACTGATAGCTCAATTTAGTGCAAATTGATTGTGGGAAGAATCGCCAGGGCTTTGCCACAAAAAACATATAAAGCCCTTCTTATTGATACTACACACAGCAGCTGGTCATTACTCAGTCCTAACCTGCATCAATATTTGTGTAGCAAGACAAATGCAACAGCCATGTAACTGTGAGTGGAGATGTTGACTACAGCAGGAAAAAATAGACAAGAGTGAATACCCTTTATGCATTCGAAAACATGCAGTACATCATGGCTTCATGCCAGCCATGCAAGTTTGCCAATAATATTGATTGATTGGACTTGTGTGGAGATTCTACTCATGTCTTTTATTTGGACCAGTGGAAGAGAAACACACACTGATTAAGTGCCAGTTACTGTATAATTATGCAGCACAGATGGTTGGATGTTCTGCTGAGTTGAATGTTTAAGTTGCTTGTTATCAAAGTTTCGGCCCGAGGACCCATTTAATACCCTCTCTCCTCTTTTTGGCTGCCTTGGCTCTATTTTAGCTGCTTGGGAGTTTTGAAACATGAGATCAATCAGTGGAGCGACTTTTTACATTAGTCTCCGAGTCCACAAGACTTTCCCTCATGTTTTACTGTTTGTTTATTGCCAAACTTCGGCATTGGGACAAAATGCATAACAGGATACAGCATGTGTGTGACTGTGTGTTTCCTTGTGATTTGAAATATCATATGTCCCTTAAGCAGTCTCTGTAACAATTGCTCCCTTTTCGAGAGTGGTGTTTTCAGCTTCGTGCCCAACCCCCAGTGTAGAGGGCCGGGGACCATTTGTTGTCCATGTGGTCTGACCCCTACCCTGTAATCAGTCTGGCATGGTGAGACCTGCTGGCCTTCTGCAGAATGGTGTAGTATATCATCGACTGTTTTCTATAAGGCCAGCGTGCAGGAGCAACACTAGTCAAAGTTTGCTTGGCTCCACGTGGCTTCAGATTAAGGCCTCCCATTATCCTACAGGCTGCTGTGTTGTGATAAGCGCTTGCGAGGCAGCCATGTGTCTGCAGGCTGCAGGTCACATCCTTGGGGGGTGCTGTGCACAGTTCCACTGAGAGAGTGTGTGAGCGTCCAGGAATGTGTTGATGGAAATCACAGCTGAACATATGATTGCTCCAACCTCAGCAGTCATGCTGAGGCCCACCAGCAACAATTTCGCGCATGCACGCACGCACGCACGCCACCCCTCTCCTACCCCAACCCTGCATGCACACATACACACGCATAAATGTGCCCATACCTTTACATGTTTTCACTGCCTGCCCTGAAGTCAAACACAGTCCTGCTGTCAAAAAACTAGTGCTTAAGAACTACTCATAACTTTTACAATTGAGTGGACCAAAAAAGCAGCATCCTCTCAATGACATGGTAGCTCAATTTGTTGAGTCATTACAAGGTGCTGCATCCTTGTCACTGTTGACCCATATTCCTTGAAGTAGTCTGTTCATCCCATACATCCTGAATCTGACTTCAGGCCCCTGCATGAAGATGAACGTCATGTTCAATGTATTGTACATCCTTCAGCTGGAGGAAATATATGAATCTGTTGATGCACATCTTCAAAAAAACTGAAGGATGGTGCTGATTAGTTGTGACTTACATCAGACAGCAAGACCAACAGCAGGAAAACATCTGAAACTAATAAGTAATCCGAATTTGTTTTTAGTTTTACCAAACAGTGAACTCAACAGTTGATTATCACCCAAATTGCTTTAAACAAAAAGTCCACAATCCTCTGTTTTCTGCTTCTGTATTAAGTCATATTGAATGCCTCATATTTGCTGATGATAGCTACGCACATACAAGTGCAACATTTTATTTCCCAGCTTTTAAATTATGTTAAATGTTACTGCGAGCACGATTTTCACAAATAAATAAACACCAGACCAAAAAACTCCTCAGAATTTTCTTTTTTCTTCCAGTAACTCTTCATATCTTTGCTACGTAAGTGGAACATGACAGTAAGTGCTACTTTGCACAAGATAAACAACAACTTCCTTCGCTCCTTCTATGTCTCTCTTTAGTGCGCATAGTAAAAACAAAACGTACTCACTCCTACTACGCAAGCGACAAGATAAACTTGTCTCTAATGATGCTAAAGGATGTTAGTTGTGGCCTCGGCTTAATGTGGAGTATGTGTAAGCCGGTCAATTCTATTGATTGCTGTGGGTAAGCAGCAGCAGCCATGTCTGAGAGGAACAGGCCTTCACATCTGCCAAGCGTTCTGTATTTACAGGCCACTGGAGAGCAGCTTGTCAGGTTCTGTGGATCGAGCCGCTGTGCTATTAGTCATGCCCACTTTTTTTTTTTTAAATTATCCCGCAGTCCTGGGGTCTGGACAGGCATTCCTCTGAGGTGGCCATCTGATTGTGCCAGAATCCCAGGTCTCGTCAGTCAGTGAGTTTGACTGCAGAATCAGGATCAAGTCCAGATTCTGTACCGCAAATAGGATGTTGTAACACAGCTACAAACAAAGGTGTGGTTTTGAAATGCCGCTGACTCTGTGCCTTTTCAAATCGTGTCTCAAAATGTAACGAAGTGATCCTGGTCTTGGCTTTTGAAAGCAAAACAGCCAACTTTCTAAACTTGTGGTTGCCTTAAAAGTCTTTGGTTCTCCCTGGTATTCATAATAGCCTGCAGGCAAATTTTAAAAGATGGTATCCCAGACATATAAAAGAGATATAAAGATCACGATTGCCTCTCTTGGAAAAGCTAAACAAATCTATTTATCAGCTAAAGTGAGATTGTTTCTCAGTCCGACATGATGTCTTGACCTGTGACATGGTCTGAGCTTGTCAGCGTTTGGACCTTGTTTTCTTGAGACAGTCTTAAAATCGTCATTTAACCCACGCTGCAGCTTGTTTTTGTTTATTGTCCAGGCCTTTCTGTATTTGTGGGCAGCATCCGGTACTGTGGGAAGATCCAAAGTAAATGGAGGAGTTTATGTGATGAGCGGATGAACATCCACAGCAGTGTAAGCACACATCACATACAGGTGCAGCATCACAGAGCCATCAGGACACGGCATGCTATAAATTGAGTCAGTGTATACATAGAGTGGAGCACTTACGTTTCAAATTTCATCCAAAGGAATTTCAAATCAAAGAATATAATAAAATACTAATTAATGATAAATGTCAATGAACTTGGGATGCTGCAACAATATTTTCTTCAATAAATTCCTGAGAAATTCTAGCAAAGACAGCCACCAGGTCCCTGTAAGTAAAAGAAAACCCTCTGTGTCATGGCTGCTCTTTTGGCATCAAGCTGTACATATTTTCATAAGCATTTAAACATGGGCATGTGTGTTTTGATTTTACATGTCATAATTATATTTATTAGCACTTTATATGAATATTTGAATGACACCACTCTGCAACCCCTACGAGACATATTAGCAATCGCTTACTCAAATCTTAGAAATGATAAATTTGCAGTTGTTTATGCGCTTTTTCCTTCAACTCCAGCAACCTCGAGTTAAATTGACAGAAGACACGCAATGTTTGTCTCGTAAAACGTAAATCATCTCGCTAATATGTCAGTAATTCATTGCTTTTTGACAAGACCACGCATGATACGAGCTATTGGATTTTGTACATACTGTATGTGCTAATGTGTTAGAGAAGAGGCAGCTGTTGAATCGCATCACTGTCAGAATCAGATAAAAAACAGTAAAAGATTTTAAATAAAATAACTTCTGAAATCTTTCTCCATGGATCATTTGCTCTCTTAATTCATTTTAATCCCGCCGATCCAGTGCGATAAGTGGGCGTCCTGAATCAAAAACAGCAAAGTTATTAAGAATCAAAACACATCTCACTTCTATCCAGTAATCTGACTGTGTTATGCAGGACAGTTAAGCCGTCAGTGTGAATGAGTGAGGATATTGCTATGTGTGAGGAAGGAAGCAGCTGTTACACTTGAAAAGCTGAGTGATGTGAGCAGGAGGTGACATGAGGTTCTGCTGTGTGCAGGGCTTTGTTAACTCTTCCATTACCCCGGGACAAAAAAAATAAAAAAAAAAAAAATCTAAAAAATCTGAGATTCATTTAATAGCATAATAAAAGAATCCCTCTCTCGCCCCCCTCAGCTGTCCCGGTGGTCTTTCCCCGATGGCGACCCAAACTACGGGTGACTGTGCAGGGTTCTGTTTGAACTGGCCAAACAACTCTGCTGTGTTTGTGAATACTTCCAAAGAGGAAAGTTTCCTAAAAAGTATTCATTGAATCATGAAAGCTTGTTTGCACTGAGTCAGTAATAATTTTCAGTTGCTTAGAAGTCTAGCAAGCAGAGTCAGAACTCTGAAAAGGGCATCTGTGAGTAAACCATTATTCACTCACATCAAACAGAATCCCTGCTCCTCCTCTAACCTTGCATTTTTCAGAAGAGGGCATGACTAATTCTGGGTGTTTTCCTCCTTTTTTTGGGTTTTTTTTTTTTTGTTTTCTTTGAGCACAAGAGGAACATGTACTTACCATTCCATTGCTTAAAGCTCAGGAGCACAGTACTGTAGTTTGGTTGCCACAGCTGTCTCTCATCCCAAACCCTCCCATTACTCCATCACGCTGCTTCCTTTTGTTGGCAATGAGGCAACTGTATTCATCACATCATGTCTGTTGGGCGAGAGTAAGTTCTTTCCCGGATGAGTAGTGGGTACAAAGTGGCCGTAAGCAGCGTTGGAGCCATTTCCTTTTGAGTGTGTAGGTGTGAACTGTGGATGGAAAAGGCCTCCCTTTTAGTCAACGATACACTCAGTGAACTCATCTTTTAGTATACAGAGGGCCGGTAAGTCCAACAAAACACCCTTACTCCGTTGCCCGTTTTCAGGACACACAGTGAGCGTGGGTGGTGTGTTTATGAGTGAAAGAGTGCTGCAGCACACATAGAAGGCTGTGTGCTTTCTGGCTTTCACAGATTGGCGGGGGGGTTAGTCCGAGCAGCTGGCCACTACTGTAGCTGTGTGAGCACAAGATCCAAATATGGAGCTGTGGTATATGTCTTCTGTATCTGGTACAAGGTTGTAAAGTCTACCCTTCCTCAGAAATGAGGGCCAGCTGTTGAAGATGAAGGGCGAGGAGCACATGTGGATACCTCACATTTTGTCCTTTTTATTACATTACATTTCATTTAGCTGACGCTTTTATCCAAAGCGACTTACAATAAGTACATTTCAACCATGAGGGTACAAATTCAGAACAACAACAATCAAGAAAGTACAATTTTCTTCAAGATAGCCAAACTTCAAAGTGCTATCAGTAAGTGCCATTTTAAGTGCTACTATTCAAGGTAAAGTCTGAAGAAGTGTGTTTTTGGTTTGCGGCGGAAGATGTATAGACTTTCTGCTCTCCTAATGTCGTTGGGGAGCTCATTCCACCATTTTGGAGCCAGGACAGCAAACAGCCGTGATTTTGTAGCGTGTTTAGCTAGCAGTGAGGGAGCGACCAGCCGATTGGCAGATGCAGAGCGGAGTGAACGGGCTGGGATGTAGGGTTGGACCATGTCCTGGATGTACACTGGACCCGATCTGTTCACAGCACGGTACGCAAGTACCAATGTTTTGAAACGGATGCGGGCAGCTACTGGTAACCAGTGAAGGGAGCGGAGGAGCGGAGTAGTGGGAGTGAATTTAGGAGGTTAAAGACCAGTCGAGCTGCGGCATTCTGGATGAGCTGCAGAGGTCGGATGGTAATAACAGGTAGACCTGCCAGGAAGGAGTTACAGTAGTCTAGATGTGAGATGACCAGAGCCTGGACCAGAACCTGCGCCGCCTTCTGAGTGAGAAGAGGACATATTCTCCTGATGTTGTGCAGCATGTATCTACAGGAACGTGTTGCAGTGATGTTGGCAGTAAGGGAGAGTTGACTGTCGAGTGTCTCCGAGGTTCTTAGCAGTCAGGGTCGGGGATAACACAGAGTTGTTGAAGGTAATAGTCAGGTCGAGGGTGGGAGAGTCTTTCCCTGGAAGGAAGAGCAGTTCAGTCTTGTCGAGGTTGATTTTCAGGTGGTGTGAGGACATCCACTGAGAGATGTCAGTCAGACAGGCAGAGATTCGTGCTGCTACCTGTGTTTCAGATCGGGGAGTCATCAGCATAGCTGTGGTAGGAAAAGCCATGTGAGTGAATGACAGAGCCGAGAAAGTTGGTGTACAGAGAGAAGAGGAGGGGACTCAAGATGGAGCCTTGAGAGACACCAGTAGTGAGAGGACAAGGTTCAGACACAGATCCTCTCCAAGTTACCCGGTAAGTGCGGTCGTTGAGGTAGGATGAGAACAGGGAGAGAGCAGAGCTTGAGACACCGAGGTCCTGAAGGGAGGAAAGAAGGATCTGGTGGTTCACTGTGTCAAATGCAGCAGAACAGAGGAGAGAGAGGCTGCTCTAGCAGTGTGAAGTTGCTCAGAGACAGCAAGGAGGACCGTCTCTGTTGAGTGGCCTGCCTTGAAGCCAGAATGATGAGGGTCAAGAAGGTTATTATGGTGAAGATAGGAGGAGAGTTGATTAAAGGTAGCTCGCTCCAGAGTTTTGGAAAGAAAGGGAAGAAGAGAGACAGGTCTGTAGTTAAAGTGATGAAATGATCTACATTATTACTGTCTGATAGATTGTTTACATTTAGGCCAGATAGTCATTGACTAACCTTTTGCGTTGTTTGTATGGGCATGTATGGGACATTTTACAAACTTTATGGTGTTCATCTGTGTTATTGTAAATAGTTTGATGCTTTCTCTTTTATATACTGTAGATAACATTTTGCACCATACCACTTGTTATTACTAAAAAATTCTCCACATGGCATTTTCTTTGGAAACGCCTGGACTTTTGGACAATAAATTATCTGTGGCAATGTTATCAAATTTGAATCTGGACTAGATCAGACTTTCTACCGTGGTTTCATTCTGGTTCCCAGCTAATAGGTCCCAGCTACAGTCATCGACAGGTATTTGTTCGCAAAACAAATTCATGTGGGAATTAAATAAAAAAACTTCTACTTTAGTGTGTTAAAACTTGTATAACTCAGTGCCAGTAGCACCTACAGGGATTTTGTGGATTTAAGATAAACCTTCAGTGTTGCCTTTCAAAAGAGACCAAACTCAGGCTTGTACAACAAATGGTTTGAGAACATCTTTCAGTTTACTTTAGGCATGTCTTAATGAAGCATTTCAGGCCAATTAATTTTTTTCAACTTTTTTTTTTAATGGTTTAAATGTACTTTTCTGTAGGTAACCAGCCTTTTTTTTTTTTTTTTTTTTAATCTCTCCCTGGTGTCACTCACTGGTCACTAAAACTTTTCCAAACTGGCTACTCAATTCGTATGTTGTCCTAATTTTTATATCCCATAATAAACAGTTTCTCGTGATGCTATATATTTAATGAAGTTGATGTGACTGATCAGGTTTTTTTTTTTTAAAGTAACTTTGATTTTTTTTTTTTGTGGATTGTTGTCGTTAAATCAGTCCAGCTTCATGAAAATAAAATAATGTATCTATTTTTATATCGGTCAATAAAAGGAAGTTGTCAGACAGGTGTGAAACATCTGCTGCTGTTAGTCACCATGCTGCTGTTTAAATATCTCGCTGAATGGTAATTCATTGGCTGATGAGATTTACAGATCGTGCCACTTTGCCCTCCGGGTTCAAATGTGTCACCTTCAAAGTCACAGATATGCTACTCTGACCTTCACATAACTATCAGAGCTGCTGCCTGTCACATGGGTTTAGACCAGAGATGTCACCATGCAGGTTTAGTGGCTCCAAAGTGGATGACCATATGTTCCCGGCCCGTGGTGCATTTTCATTTTTCACCAGTGATTCAGTTGAATGTTGTGAGTCCCAGTTGGACTAAATTGACAGTGACAGTGAGAGTTTTCTGAGGGAGGTGTCCTCTTGTTTCTCATCACCCTCTGCGGCTCATCTGTGACGGTATGGGGCTACCAGCCTGAAAAGACTCAAACTCAAGGATGTAGTGAACAAAAGTTTACTTAGTCAGAGCGGGAAAAGGAAAGCAACAGGCGTCCTCACGATAAATACGCGGAGGCCACGCAGAGATGGAGCTGCTTCTGAAAATACGGCCGCAGAGAACAGCCCTGTCTGGAACAGCGCCACAGAAAAACACCATGTGTCGCTTTGTTGCCAACTGCACACGCACTGGTCCTGCCAGCGGGCACACCAGCACTCGCCACTACACCCGCACTGTACCCTGCGCCTTCTAAGTGCCCTTTGCTTCTGTGCATCGCACGAACAGCTGTTGTGCAATCACATACTAGGTTGCTCTTTGATTTCACTTCAGTGCGGAGACGATTGAAGCAGGCAAGACCAGGCATATCAGCTATGTGACTGAAAAATGGTAATAAGAGACAAGAATATAAAAGAAGCCACACTGGTTGTGGTGGTGGCAGTCTGACTGAAGAGTGGGTGGTAGATTAATGTTCCTGGCAGGCTCCATTTTGTTCATTTCTAAACATTCCTGTTTCATACTGAAGGTGTTTGAATTGTGGATAATTTTCTATTGAAGAAAAGCTTTAAGTGCACTCTCATTCATAATGGGGTTTTGTGCATCATACCTACAGCAAATAGTAATTAATTCCTCTTTGGCTATTTGACATGAAATCTCCCGTGCTCATTTTAAACTCTATACAAAATGCTTGCAGGCACAGATGCTGTATATTGCCATTGATTGGGTGTGGCTATACTGTATGTGTGAAAGTAGCAGGCTTGGGTTTTTGTTGGCTTTGGCAAGCAGAAGTATTTTCCAAGTTATAATCCTGTCAACAAACCCTCTTTTCTTTGCCCTCCTCTTCCCTGCATTACTCTTGGATCCATCCTTTTTTTTTTTTTTTTTAAAGCCTCTGTTCCCATTTGTTTCTGTTTCTTTCTTTCTTCCTTTCTTTCTTTCTTCCTTTCTTTCTTTCTTTCTTTTATTGCCGCTGAATTTGTCTGGACTTGAGCTCTTGTCAAAATATGCTGTGGGTCTAAATCTGAAAATGAAAACAGGGATCATATGACTTTTATTATCTAATTAGCAAAGTTAAAAAAATGAAGTATCAATCTTTCATAAAAATAACAGCTAATGTGTACATGTTGATCCCCTTTGTAGCATTTGTCCAGACATTTCTATTGCTTTGTAACTTGTGTAATTTGTCTCTGGTGACACTCTTTATTGAATTGTAATACCACTATTCAATAGCTCCTGCAATATATATAGCTAAACCCCTTGCATAAAGTCTTTTTTCCCCTTTTATGTCATGCCTGCATTATCTTAAACCTTAGTTCACAATTTTCACCACATCAGAACCATCTATCAACAACTTTGTATTAAACCAAAACCACACTTCACAATTTGGTCTTTTGTTCTTGTACTTATCTGTTTATCTTATTTATTCATTCCATCTCAAATAGATTTCTGAAAAACAGAGAGGACCATAATGCAGTGCACACAAGTGTTGCAACGCTTGCAACATGTACTGGCCATTCATTTTGAGATAAAAGATCTCGGTCCCAGCTGTAACAGGAGATATGTCAGACATTCCCTACCAAGAGTCGGAAGGTGAGGGGGGGAGTAGGAGGAGGAGGAGGAGGGCACTTAGAGCTTTTTCTTTCTGGTACATAAAACTGACTTGTGGAAAAGCATGTCTGGGTGGCAGAGCTATTACAGATACCACTACATCTTTATGTGTCTGCTGAAGAGTCTCTACTTAAGACGTTAATCACTTTCCCATCGGATTTTTATGGCCTGACCAGAAATATTTCTCCTTGTTTGAATTGTGATAAAGATTTACATGATGTGATAAAACAGAGTTGCTTCTGTGTTGTTATGCAGTAGGATGCCACGTAAATAAAGGAGGGAGGGGAATTTACACACCATTGTAAATTTGTTAGTGTATGACAGAATATCTAAACATAATGTAATACATTTACATGTTTATTTTTGGGTGAGAATTTTAGTTTTTCGAACCGTCTTTGCTTCACTGCAGAGATGTCTGACTGTCAGAGATGAATGTCTCAGTGTAGGTCTGCACACTGTTCTCACTCAGTGACATGCTCCCAAAGAGGCTGCATAATTTATACTTTTTATCCTGATAACATTGCTTTTAAGAGTGAAAACAAAACAAAAAAAGCCATAACAAAGTCCAGATGGATCCGCTCCACCACTGGTTGAATAACTGCCTTGGCTTCCTCCCTGCACAGAATCTGACTCTGCCTCGTGTTTTCAGATGCCTTTCTGTTCAATTACAAGTGCAGAAGTGAAAAAGATCAAGCCAGGCTGAAGTAAATTATCAACATTTGTCATAAATTAGAGCGACATGTATTTGGACTGGCCATTTGAAAATGTATTTCATTTCACAATTCAGTGTTCGGGGCTGGGCTGTGAGGTGCAGGGCTAAGATTCAGTACGAGCACTTTTCTGTTTGCTGCATATGCACGGGGTGCCTCAAGAGGAAAAAACTGTGCAAAAGGGACCTCTCTTTTCATTTTTACGATTTTCCTAGAATCCTTTGGAGAGTGTGGAAAGACAGGCATGTTTATGAAGGTTTCCAGATGGTCCTGCTTGCACCCCCAGCTTTTTTCAGTTCTTGGGCCATGAAGGATTAATCAAAGTCAGTGGCAAGGGCTGATGGCTAAACACTGTGGCTCTCACTAACCCAGAGGAAACCTCTCCTCAACTTCCTTCAACTCAGATTCAGCCCCTGGGCTACAGTACCGAGGAAAGTCGAAACCTGAGGTTAAAAAACCAAGCAAACTTAACGAAACCTCGCCTTATAAGTGCACACAAACAAACTCAGCCCCCTCCAACTCTGTTTAGTAGAGCAGCTGATCTCCTCCGTAGATGAAAGGAATTTGTTTCCAACATCCAGCCAGGAGTTAACGAATGCACCTGAACTCTGGTCCCCTTTGTGATGTGGGCGGCATGACCAGAGACAGACAGCACCTCATGGCAAAACAATGCACTAGAGCAAATTAATGGAAGTTGAGTCATTTAGATTTAGGTATTCATGGATTCTCTGTTACAGTTTTGCAATTTCTTTTTTGAGTCCTTCTGTCTGAAATATGCTCTTAGAGATTAAATTACATCTGTAATGCAAGAGGAGTTGAAAAGATTTCAGATTGCTATGATCAGGCGAAAGTCTCTCTTTTGGAAACCATTTTTAGCCGCACTATTACTGTCCTTCCTCTTGGGGATAGATGCAGGTGAAAGCGCTGTCTCCGGAAAGAAGATGACAAGTAATAAAAAAGCACAACAGAGGAGTTTGAACAAAACTGTTAATTTCTAAAAAAGACAAAGCTATTTTGGTTAATAGCGCTGCCCACTGTTGTCCTTCCCTTAATGATCACTTCAGACACGATATAGAGGAAACAAGCCTTCAGCTGACAGGTCTAACTTGAGCAGGTGGAACAGAGGAGCTCTCACTGAACGAATGTGGTTCGTGAAACAGATTGTTTGAATAACACTGTGGTTTTCTGGAGGTTTGCTATGCGCCCCAAAATCAACACGACTTACTGTTACAAATTTTCTTTATTTGACACATGCAAAAATGCTGCCACTCGAACTCGGCCGAGCAGCTGCTCTACATGGCAATGATGAACACGTACAGCATTCACGACACATGTTATTGTACCAACTGTCAGCAAGAACGACTGTGGTCTGTTCACAGCAGCCTCACTGGATAATTAGATACGAGCACCTCAGATCAGTTTTTCTCATTTAGTCATACAATAATGTGCTCGGATGAATTAGTAACATACAGAATACATCTCATCACCTCATTCATCTTCCCATTGCTGTACATGTTTGTAAGGAGAATTTAGTCCATGCAGAAAGAAATGAATCCTCCTCAGGCAACTGGTGTCCATTACACATTAAACTCTCAAAAAATAAAACCACCAGACACTGAGATTCATAAAGCATCTTAGTCAATTTAAACCTCATGCAGACAAATGCAGACTGAAATAAACATCTGCTATATTCCAATTGGTGTACTTACGTACTAACACTCACTATTTTGAATGGACAAGTGCATTCACACTGTCAAGTATGGACACTACAAGTACCCAAGTGGTGCACTCAAAGTAATCCAAAAATTGAGTGTGAAAAGCTGGACAATTTCCACACTCAGTGGTCGCCATCATGGCTACATAGTGAAAAAAGAAGGGACCACCGATGTGAAGTATTTTCAAAGTCAGGCGTCTGAAGAAGCTGCAGCTGTTGCAGAACACTGCACAAAAGTGTTTATTTTTCACTCAGTACTACCATACTGCTGTTGGACGAAAAAGCCATCAGTATGTTTATTGTGTGCATTAAACAGAGGACACGAAAACACAATCATTTTCTGGAACAATAATAAAAGCCAGCAGATATGTTGGCAGATGATCCATTTAAATGCGACAGTTATTTCCAGTCAGTGCAGAACGGCAGTGGGCGATTTGAGACAACACTACCCTGTCGAAATTATCCTAACATGTAAGAGTACTATTTGTTAGTGTGCTAAGGGAAGTATATCATTTGGAACACAGCCATACGGTATACATTGTCATCGTATCGCAGTCAGTTGTTATGTGTGTAGCCCAATTAATTAATTGTTTCCTCAGTATGTAAATGTGAACTTTTACACAGGTGCATCACATTTCTTTCAAAAACGTATATCATGTTAGAAGAAGGCCAGCCAACGCTGAAAAATAATGATAAAAAGCATCGTTATCTAATGATGTAACTGATCAGTTCATTTTTGTAACACGTTGTCAATTACAGTATTTAGCCTGACACTAGCGCAGCTGTAGATGTCCACTCCATGAGAAGCAGTAACAGACTCCAGCGTTCAAAAGCCAGCGGCAACATGGGGCCCTGCACCAATATTTTACTGATGCTCAGCAGGTTCTTACATACTTTTTGTCAACTTTTACAAGTTTATTGTAAAACCTAAAGTGGGTGCACATGTATGATTTATAGGTGCTGCGTGCATCAGTTTCGGTGCAGTTCCCTTGTGTTGGCCCCTAGCTGTTTGAATCGAAGAAGACTTTAAATTTGACCTAATAATCTGAAATGCTGGATCTCTTTTAATCCACAGTTACTGAGTATTTGATATAGATATGGAATTACAGATTTATGTAGTGTCCACGCCAGAATTTTTATCATATGAATTTGTTGACAATGTTTGCATGGTCTGTACGGATTTCTAAACTCTCAGTTCAAGATGTGCTGAAACCAGAACGTTTCTTTCCCTCGTCTGTTACAGCAGACCTTGTGGTGTGGAGGAGGATCGGGGGGACACCAGGGAGAAAAGGGAGGAGAGCAGAGAAAAGGAGGAGAGGAAGAGAAAACTGGGACACTCACTGTGCGGTGTCATAGATTAGATGTCAGTTGATGACTGCAGGCCAATAAATGTTCCCAAACGGATTGTTTTTGTTAGTATTGGGATACACGCCTTGTTTGAAGCCACTGAAAGCAGCAGTATTTGCTTCAATGCTGCTAAACTGTGGAAAAAAATATTTTTTTAAAATCTCTATTTAGATCTTTATTACCTTGTGATCATTCATCAAAGTTATAAATATAAATGTTCCAACATACATTTATATTAAATACTGTAGCATTTATCTAAAATTGATGTACATCTATTAAATGCAAACAGTATTTAACTTTCTGTAGGACCCTTCAGGGATGAAACTCTGCCAGTCTGTGAGGCGGTTATGCAAAAGCTCCATTGTTTTCCATATAGTTTGTAGTACCACTAAAACTTTTCAGAGATGTGTACGATCTCATTTTAAACCTAGATTTCATGAAGGTTTCACAAAGGGAGGAATCACAGGCATTTTAATATAAAGGTCAGTGCCCATTGAGACGTAATGTAAAAAAGAATCTGTACCTAAAAAAAAATAAAAATAAGCAGTATTAGTTCAGAACATGTAAGCATAATTTCAGAGCCTCTAAAGCTAACAGAATTGTCATTATGACATTGTGCAATAATCTATCTGGACAACGATCGACTAAACTAAAACCCAGAAAAGGACCGAATGTTCTTTTCTGACTGACCACGGTGAGAAAGAGGAAAGACGTGTCAACAGGGAGACAGATTTGGTATGGCCAGTAGTTAAATAAACTTAGACAGCAGAACTTGTCCATGGTTCAAATATCCGCCTTGATCCTTTCTGTGTGAAGTTTACATGTTCTTCACCTCCCTGTACGCCTATTTCTCCAGGTTGTCTGTTTTCCGCCCACAGTCGAGCCACATGTAAGCCAGGTGGACTGGAGATGATGTGTGAGTGTGATTTTCGGTCGGTGTGTTTGCCCGCCCTGCGCAGGACTGATCATCTGTCCAGGACGTTCCCCTCCCTTCTGGGATGGGGTGCTGCCCTACATAAAGATTTATACAGATTGTATTGCCGCCTTCTGTTTGGCATGCTTTACATTTCAAGTCCGCACAAGGTTTCTATTTTCTAGAAGGTTCCCTTCTTCCTGACAGTTTTGTCTGATCTTTTTATGAGGTGTTTTACATCCCAGCAGGCCAGGCGAGAGGCCAGGTGACAATGAAGCATTTATGATTAACTCGTAGACCTGGAAATGTTTTGGAAAATTTGGAGGTGACAGTGGATAGGTTCTGTGTGCTTTCGGTAACATTAACTCATTTTAGAAAACTGGCTGAACAACAACATGAGAGATTAGCATTTAAACCCAAATGCAAACCCTTTTTAACTCTGAAAATACAACATCAAATCACAGCTCGTATCAACCCACTTTATCAAATTAATCCAGTTGTAGATTTATACCTGGGTTTGTTGTTTGCATAATTAAAGTAAACCTTTATGTCCTCCACAGTTGTTTGGACTTTATTTTTTAAGTTGGAGTGCTCTTTTACGCAGTGATGAGATGACGTCCTATTTTGGGAGATTATTACTTTTACTAAAACATAATATAACATTTCCAGTTTTTCTTTTGATATCGTGTTTGGATTTTGCAAAGCGCTGACATTTCTGTTCTTCACAAACTCGTGCTGGCGAGTGAAGCGCAGACTGATGTCATCTGTTTGCTTTGTCATGCTAACTAGCACGGGAATTAACCTCTGTTGTCTTAGCCAAACCAGAAGTGTGCTTCTGAACAAAAGCAGCACGCTTCTCCGACCTGGGTGGGAGAGCTTCCTTTGCAACTGTTGCAGTGTAACAAATGGGAGTTGTGAAATCTTGTTGTGGTGGCAAACAGCCTACTATATGTCGGAGCCAGTGGCCCGGCTGAATACAAATCCTGGTGCAATTTCTCGTCACAACGTCCTCCATGACACGAGTATCAGGCTGCTGAAATTGATGTATTGTGGCTGTAAAGGTCTTCCATTTGGAAACATATGGATCCCAACGAACAGCCACTTTCTGCCAAGGTGCTAACAGCGTCTGACAGCAGGTACACTGTTGCAATCACATGTCAACATCTGACACGTGAAGCGCATTCCTCCCTTCTCAAGCCAATCCTGCCACGGTGCGCCTCTCTCAACAGCCCTCTCCCTCCTGATGTCCCTACCTTCGTCCTGATAAGCAGACTTCATCCCAAACATATTATATCTATTCAGTCCGGGGGGATTAAGTGCAGATACACGACATTTTGGGCCATTCCAAGGACCTGAGTCAATGCATAAACAACTCCTACGCTGTGTCAGGGAAATATTTATCTTTGCTCATAGAACTTCTTGAGATAGTGTCAACACTGCTTCAAGACACAATTACATTTGTGGCTGGAGAACTAAGAGTCTTTGGGGGAAATACAAGTGTATAATATGAGTAAAGCTCAGAATACTTGTAGAGAACAGAACTATCATGCTGATTAAAAATGACAGTCGCGTTCATATTAAATGAAAATAATTTATCCTGATGTTTCCTCATTTTGACTTCAAATCATCATTTATTCATCTTACTGGGTGCTGTTACTAGAGGGAAATTGACATTAAAGAAGATCATCTGGGTGGTAATGTGTGTTTTTTTTCTCTTTCTCTGTTTTTTTCTCAGTAACCACAACGCTATCTCCAGGCTCAGGCCACGCCAGAAAATGCAACGACACAGAGAAGGCCTACTGTGTGAATGGCGGCGACTGTTACTTCATCCATGGTATAAATCAGCTTTCCTGCAAGTGAGTTCTCGCCTCTGTTTTTAGATCCTCCTTGAAATCTTATGTTTATTTGTCTACCTTTGTTCCTTTAAGATGTTTCGTCCCACAGTCTAAATGGAAACTTTCTTCATGACGCTGTTACTTCACTGATATTTAAAGTTCAAATTTTTATTTTGCTGTTTGTCTCCATGATGTCCCTTGATTCCCCTTCTCATGTCTTTCAGCAGCAGCAGCAGCAACACATCACAGGAAAATGCTGCCAGTTTGCCTAACTACCCACCTGTTGTGTATTTTAACACTAATAATGAAGTGAGGCGGCAGTGTGCTCATCCTTTTAAGTCGTGTTTAGTGTACAGGAGGGCTGCACATTAAAAGCCTTTTCAAAATGTCATGAGTCACTGGTTTAGTAGTGAGCAAATATTTATGCCTGTTAGAGGCCCCCAATGAGGTAAATAGAATCATTGCTTACATTTGGCAGAGGGGATCAAGACCCATGAGTTAAAGTGCGCCGGAGGAGCCACGTATCTCTGCTTTCCAGGAAGAAAACAGGTTGACATTATCACAGAAACAACCTTTTTTTTTTATCTTTGACATTTACATTCTAGTTTGTATTAGACTCAAGTTCAAGAAACATCATTTGGGATGATGTTCAGCAGAAGTTAACAGTCATTTTCTTTGTTGTTTGTTTCTGTATTTCAAAGGACTAACAAGTTTTTTTTTATTATTATTTCTGATGCAACAACGAGTCAATTACTGACTCAGTTGATTATTAGAAAATTAAACCCCAACTATTTTCATGATCCATTGTTAACTTTCAAGCAAAAATGCCAAATATTCTCTGGTTTCAGCTTCTCGTGTGAATAGTGGCTGGTTGTCTTCTGTGATATCAAACTAAATGGGTTTTGGACTGTAGGTCGCACAAAACAAGGCATATGAAAGTGTCAAGTTTTTGACAGGTTTGAAAATATTTTCTGACACTAAATAGACCAAAAGATTTATGAATTAATTTAGAAAGTAATAATCAGATTAAGTGGTAATAAAAAAAAAAAATTCATCAATAGCTGCATGAACTGTAAACCTCGTCGTACAATACAAAATTCATGCAAGCCCATCATACCTTGTCAAAGTTGTCAGATATTATGTTGCCTGTTCTGTTGGACCATATGTCAACATAGCATAAGTCCTTTGGCCGGATTGATATAGAGCTGAAACACTGGCGAGGTGTCTGTGCCCAGTTGGCCAGAGGAAGAACGCTCGACAAGCAACAAGGACATGGCTGCAACAGCCGTTCAATACGCTGTGTACAAATTAGAGGCAGCAATAACTCAATTGCTGCAGCTAATTCACTCACGGCCGGGGCATGGGTCCAGAAAAGTTGGATAATGCAGTGAAGGCCTGCAGGGATTTGTTGCCCCACAGCCATCTCATTCAATATAGGCCAGACTTCAGTGGGTATTACTCACTGGCTAAACAAGTCCTGCAGACAGCTAGCCCTACTTTTATGCCCATGCTCCTTCACTTTGAGGTACAAACTTTGTTTTAGGGAGAGCAGAGGTTAATGAATGACCTAAAGTAACTGACTAAAGTAAATATATTTCTCAACACAGACATTTATTCATATATGTAATCTACTTTATTGGTCTTAAATAATAGCAGACAGTTTATATCTATTGTCATTTTTACGTAAAGCATAAACAACGATGTTGGTTTTTTTTCAAGCAGAATGTAAAATTATAGTATTTATCTATTATAATTGTTGTTGTAAATAGGTCGACACAACACGGAAAAAAATTGCTTAAAATTGGAGTTAGATGGTTTTATCTTATGCAGGACATATACAGTCATCTGCATGTCATCTGCTAGTGATACAGCTATCTTGAGTAATGCTTGTAACCATTGTTCTATAAGGTGATGTATTCAAAATTGCCTAATTTTGTCTGACCAACAGCTCAAAGCCCAAACACATTCAGTTTACCAAAATGTAAAACACATTAAAGCAGCAGCTTTAGCAGCTTTAAGCAAATTGGTAAACTGGTTGATTGTTTCAGTCATATAAAGCTTAATTAATGCACATTAGTAGTCTTTATGAAACAGGAAAAAAAAAAAGAATGCATTCCAAAACAAAGAAAATCTAAAATATCCCTTCTCTCTGGGACTTATAGGGACTTATACAGATTCTGCTCCACGTCTTCTAATACATGGTAAAAATGCTTTTTTTCTTCCCAAATGCCACATGTTTACTTTCTGCACCACTGTGGATATTTTCCCATTCTTCAGATTTTTTTAAGATTATGTGATGACAGTTTATTTCTTTCATCTTCCAGCCAAGTTTCCTTGTCTGGGTAGTGCTATCCCCTGTTACTCACCATCACTCAGGATGAGTAATTTAATGCTGAATGTTATGGTGCTCCTGGGAGGCGTTGTGTGAAACCAGTAAATCACCAGCAATGACCTTTGTTGGATTGGTGGTCTAGTTGTGGCTGAGTGGAATGTTGGTGGCCCTCAAAGACCAACTGCTCATCCTAATGGGATTATAATGAGGAAATATGGTTAGGCCCAGCACATTTGATGGCGGTGATAGTCTGTCTTCAGTCAGGAAAATATAAAGATACCCATTAGAGACCTTGGTCCTGACTCTATCTTATGTTTCAAAGCACAAGTAAACAAATTGTCAAGTCATGTTTTTCCACTGAGAAACAACTTCAGTTTTTCTTCCTTTACAAACTAAGAATAGAATAATTTTTTTTCTCCTGATTTGACTATTTTACTTCACTGTCCTTTGATATTGGTCATAAAACTATCTGAATTGCAGGTTATATACGTACCATCTTTTCAAGAAGCGCCAAGCGGAGAAGCCACATTACCCCATTTTCAGCTTTGTTGCACATCCTAGCATTGATTTATTGATCACCTATAAAGTTGTAGAGTAGTAGTAGCGGTAGAGTTACAAGCCACATACACTCTTTGGTCAGGAAGAGACAGGGATTCTCTGTATTTATTACCTTTAATAACATAATTTGAGCTCTGTTTTTCTTAAACAGTAGCCTCATACTTTACTATTATATATAATTGAATTTTTTTGTCCCCTCTTTCTTCTTCTTTTATTTTCTATCATAATATACTGCCACTTTTGGTATCAGTTTTTCCTTTTCCTTTTCACTCCTTGTGTGATATTCAGTGTATTCGTATGTATGTGACTCATGACGTTGCACAGCAGTACATGCGAAGGGATTTAAGTCCATGAGATTTACAATGCACCTCACTTCCTGTGTTTTCCTTTTCATAACACTTGTGTGCTCCTTCCCAGATGTCCGGACGGATACTTCGGCCCTCGATGCTTACAGACCGAGCCTCTGCGGTTGTACATGCCCAATCCTTTCAAAAGTATGTTCACTTGATATGAGCAGCTGAGAACAGAGACACAGTTGTCACTGGATTACCTCTCTGGACTCCTGCTGCCCCCCACCGCTCCCCCTCACCCTCCACCCCCCAGTTCTCTTGCTCTTTCTCCTCCTCTTTCTCCTTCTCAGGTCAACACGCAATGAGCTGTGCACTACACCATGCACACGGTGGTGTCATCCATGGGAACACTCTGCTTCTGCTGTCTGTAGTTGTGCTGTTGTTCTAATTCTGTGTCTCTCTGCCTCTCTCTCTCTCTCTCTCTCTCTCTCTCTCTCTCTCCCTCTCTCCCTCCCACCCTCTCTCCCTCCTTTCTCACTTTTTCTTACACACACTCTTCTTTTCACTCCCCCTCTCCTTCTGTTTTCTTTCTTCTTCTCACTCCTCCACCACCCTCCTCCTTCTCCTCCTCCTCCTCCTCCTCCTCCCTCTTCTTCTGTGGCTTTGTTTCTTTCCATCAGGTGTCCAAATGACTTTACTGGTGATCGCTGTCAAACCTACGTTATGGCCAGTTTCTACCGTATGTCAATTTCCTCTTCTGTCACTGTCAGACTGTCCTCGTGTCATGCGTGCATGCTGGGCATAGAGAGACTGCATTCATTTCCTGTTATTACCTAATAGCTGTGTCTGTGTCTCCTCTGATGACTCATTCACAAACTGGCATAGATCAGTCTAGTCTGTTACTGTGTTTGGTCTGCATGTGATACCGTGTGCCCTTTTAACTTGCAATGTGCATGTGCATTTTCAGAATAAGAGCTCGTAGTAAGTTTTTGATAGCAGCAAGTGGTTGTCTGAGTTCAGATGTTTTCGTGCAGGTTGATTTGCACACTTAACAGCTGCATGTAACAACATTCTAATGGCAGAACAATTACTAAAGCACCATGGTTAGCTCACTTACTAATGATGCCTGTTTATGCAATCAGCTGCAAACATGCAAGCACGTGTGATCCAACTAGAGCCGGTCTACCGATGCAAAGCCAGGCATGAACAGTTAGCAGCAACTAATATAAATGACAAATGACTGAATCTGTTACTTGCTGCACCAGCTTAACTGAAGATGTTTTTGTTGAGGTCTAATCAATAAAACTGAAAATTTAGTGTCTCTTTTATTTTTTCCTTAAGGGCTCTTAATATATATATTTTTTATAGATTCTACATCTAGAATTGATCCTTAAAGGTATAGTGGGAAATTGTGACCATTTTTAATTGCAGTATCATCAGTATGGAAGTGAAACATGAGCCAACATGACAAAATTCCACTGAACACACATTTATTTTTGACCAATTCGATTTCATCGTGACGATATTAAGGGATTTCTCAAAGGTCCAATCACTTACTGCAAATATTTTAAATGTTACTGTTCTCATCACTTCGTTGATCACAGTTGCTTTAGCTAGAATATGCATGTACATACAGGCCAGGCTTCACATCACTTCAAGATACCCCAAGATGTTAAATGATAGGCACCGTTTTCTTTCCATTTCAGACCAGCTAAAGACTAGAAAGCTAAAGTTACAGCCAGTCGCTGGAAAACACCGAACATTGTTAAGGCCACACTAGAACATTATGCAAATTGCATTTGTTTCCAACACACACATGTCTTCAAAAGAAGCAACAAAATGGTGTTTTTCCGGCAGATGTCCTCAGTGTAGAGTTCATGCATTGCACTCGAGTTCCTTGTCAAACAGCTTTGCCAGCTTGGGGTAAGGAGTCAACCCTGCACCACTCCACACAGCAACATCCGCAAACACATCCATCAACTACAGAATTATACCGAGATTAGAGGAAGGTTTGTGGAGGATTTCGGCTTGATAGATCTTGCCCTTAAGGTTTTTTACTTTGAAAACTATCCACATGTTGTGGAATTATGCTTCTTTAGATCAACAACTCACTCATGCGGTCTTTATTGTTTACACATCAGCGTTACCTGTTGGTTTATTACTTGTAAAGTATCTCAAGTTATACTGAAAGTAGTGAGTGACCTGACGTTAATGAAAACATAAACAACCAAGATTGCTAGGACTGGATTTCACGAGGAAAAAACTGTATATACAAAGATAAATGCAGTGTATAGTAATAATATATCATTAAATACAAAGCCTATAATTTATGTTATATAATAGCAAAGAATCTCCTGCTATCTTTCTGCATATTTGTCAGCGTCATGTCTTTACACGTCCATCTGGTTGCAACATTGCAGTCAGAAAATAACAGTGCATCTGCTTTGTGGAGTTTCCTTGTGCTCCTCACAGAGTCTCATCCTGACTTGTAGAGCTTCCACATACTGTTTGTTGTATGTTGGCACAGAATACAATGCAAAAAACCCCCGTCTTAACTACGAGTAATTTCATCTCACATTAAGTCGTAATGCACTGTGCTGAAATTACTTGTTCTTTTGGCAGAGTCGACGGTGGTGTGTGGGAGCTCCTTTTTCTCCTGCACTCGCTCACTTTTTTCACTGCTTTCTGTTTAACTTCGGTGCAGCTGTGCATCTGCATCAAGGAAAGCATTTATTTCCTGTTTTTATCCAGCTACATGAACTCAGACATGCCTTCGATTACATGGTTATATGTATGTCCAAGCAGTAATTTGTAGTCCTGAAAGAAGATGGATAAAGAAAAAAGAGTAAAAACAATGAGAGTTAATAAAAAAAAATTGTTACAAAAAAAAAAATCGAACATCCAAAAAACATAAAAATATCAAATAGGTGCTCTCTGCCCATGAAAGCACTACCATGGGAAGAATATTACTCTCAATTAAGGGGAATAAATCAAAAAGTTTTGAAGAGCAGGCCCTCTCACACACATCCATTCCACATTTAAAGATCCGCCTCCTGGAGGGGCGCCTCCCATCCCCAGGAGAGTCCAAAAGAAAAGGAGGATTGCTTCTGCTCCTCAGCTATGAGAGCTTGGATTAATAAGAGCATGTTGTCATAAGAACAGCTGGGACTTGCTTTAGCCCAAGTAAAGCAAGCAAGTTGCCAAAGATTTGGACTCAGTTCGTGGGTACAACCTCCCTGTGGCCACCCTCTGCCATATGATATAAAGTCCGGCTATAACTTTTCTCATTCAGCACGATTATCCCAAAACAGTGCAAATACACTCCTTTTAACTTGCCTGTTCATGTGATGGGTGTGTCCAGGAAAAGACAGTGTCACGTTTTTAGAACGCAGAAAACAGATATGTATATTTTCCCCAAACAGTCGTAATGAGGGTGGCAGTGTGGCTAACAACCTATTCCCACTATAGGAGATTGTGTTTGGTTATGTCATGAAATGGCTCTTTCTGAAAGCTCTGACAAGAACCACTATGAAAGCAACAAAAACACAGTAAATAGAAAATACACAAATAGAAAGTGTCGGAGTTTGGTTAGAAAATCTTGGTTAAAAATGAACATGAAATTAAATGTATTAGACTTGTAGCTGTGTGGTCCTGTACAGTAGTTTTGTGTGGTTTTGTGTAGTGTGGTTTGGAGTGTGTGTTGCATGCTGGTGTCTCGTGACAATTACTGACACGTGTTTGTTGTCTCAGATGCCAATTTGTGTTTTACTCCACTATGCTAGAAGGTGCCACTCTCTTAATCTGGTTTCTCTTTTTGTTTTTGTTTTTTCTTCCAACTGTCAACCCTCTGCACTGGCAGAGCATCTTGGGATTGAATTTATGGGTATGGAACAATCCATTTTGATTCTCAGTCCTAGCATAGTTTACTGCCATGTCCTTCATTTTGACATGCTCCTGTTCCGTCTGTGATGTGACCTGTGAATCATAACGTCCCTCGATTAACTGATCGATCCCTCGACCAATCATACCATAACTTATTAGAATGACAAACTCTCAGTCAATGCAACTGATCCTCCATCAAACATCATTAACATGGATGTAATCACCTGTCAAACATGTGCAATGGAAATTTCCTTTTAACTGAGTTTCTATTTTCCCTTTTGGTCCTTGGTTCCTCATTCCATCTCTAACAAGCATGTCATGTTTGTAACTACCAGATATCTTTTCTTAGTGTTTCTTTCTTTCTTTCCAACCTTGTTGGTCTCATCCCTTTAGTGTGTCTGTCTTTTTCCTTTGATATGCCATCTCGTTCTTTTTATTTACATGTGATCTTGCCCATGCTTCTTCCATCACCCCGTCGTTAGAATAGCTGAAATGTAACATTGAAGTATGTTAAAGTGTGTTACTAGTTTTAATTTTGCTTTCAGGAGTAAATGCTGTGATGTGAGCATGCAATGCTACATTAAGAACATACAGTTTGTCTTCTATCTGCCACCATTTCCATCCTCTTTCATTGTTAGCTCTTGTTTTCAGCCACCTTTTCCAGAAAAGTGCTTTAGTGGTTGAGAGTATAGAATAAAAGATGGAGGCATCTCTTCAGTGGTTCATACAATTACACAAATACATTAATTTGCTGGACCATGCACCAATATAATTTCCTTTGTTTAAAGTTATCAGTAGATAATCAGCAATATTACCTGTTTACTGCTGTATATAAACAAACTTCAGTGAATTATGCTTGGTGTCAGACACTTGACAGAAATTGGTACGCTAATGGTAAATGGCCTCTGGTGAATGAAAAGAGAAAACCACAGATTGAAGGAGTTGCACAAATGCAATTCATTTTTATTACATTATTTATCAGGGGCCACACTGCCTCTTTGCTCCATCATTTTCCTCAGGGAAAACAAAGAATCTACCTCAACCTCATGTAAGCTATTCTCTGGAAAGAAAGAGCATTGATCATATTTATCATATTAATGATATTTCGTTCTGAAATTCAGTTGTTTTATCAATTATTATTAATAAAATAAGATCTCATTGTTGTACTTACTAAATACCTGAATAGATGAACACTTCTACAATTGAGAGAGTCAGGGCCCATTAAGGACTTATCAAAAATGTTAAACATTGCACAGGGCTAATTCCCATGTGCACTAATGCAATAATGCACAGTTTATAGGTTTTACTGGTCATTAATGTAAGGCCTGGACCTTTATAGTATCATATAATTTGAAATCACTTTGATTTTTAGGAAACACAGTTGCTTAATATATTAGTCTATATATCCTACCCCAACCTACGCTACCTTACTGCAGCACAAGATCAGCAGCATCTGTTGTATTTGTGATTATATGAGAGGAGAGGGTTGAGCGTGAAGTGAGTTGTCAGGGAACTGAGGATGACGCTTCATACTGTTCAGGATTTAGTCACACACAAAAAATAAAGACGTGTAGATGCACAGTGGAAAAGTGGGAACCACGGCCACATTGAAGACGCTAATTTGTCTTTCCTGTCATTTCTCTCTGTGTGTGTGTGTGTGTGTGTGTGTGTGTGTGTGTGTGTGTGTGTGTGTGTGTGTGTGTGTGTGTGTGTGTGTGTGTGTGGGTGTGGGTGTGTGGGTGTGATGTTGACAGAGGCAGAGGAACTCTACCAGAAAAGAGTCCTGACAATCACGGGTATTTGTGTGGCGCTGTTGGTGGTGGGCATCGTGTGTGTGGTTGCCTACTGCAAAACCAAGTAAGTTCTGCTGAGAAATGGATTAGCTCATGATTTTAGCACATGTAGTCATTTTACCCCCGTACTTCATAAAAAAAAAAAAAAAAAAAGCAGTTTACTGTATACTGTGTTCCTGTAACATTGTAGGTGGAAATAATAGATTACAGTATTTACTGTCTTAAAATGTGCTTGTTTTAATAGTGTTTTATATTAAGTAAAAAGCTTAAAAAGAAAGGGAATTTTCTCAACAGGAAACAAAGAAAGAAGATGCACAATCATCTGCGACAAAACATGTGTCCAGAACATCCCAATCGTAGCCTAGCTAATGGACCCAATCACCCAGGACCTGGCCCAGAGGAAATCCCGATGGTAGATGTATGTTTCTGAGAGGATTACTGGCATTATTACACAGCACACACATACTCATGTACACCAAATAGATTTACGTTTGTCTGTATTTTTTTTCCACATACCTTCATCTGTCAAATCATTTTTTTTTCTCCCAAAACAGTACATATCAAAGAATGTCCCTGCAACTGAACGAGTCATACGTCCTGCAACAGAGGGATCGTTCCCTTCCAGTCATGCCTCTTCCAGATCTCACAACTCTTCCACGCGAGTCCATTCATCAACTCACAGGTAAGTCTGCACCATTGTACGTAAAAACACATAGACACACACCAAATGATAGAGTCACTGGGTTAGTCAAGTCAGTTTATTTATTTACAGAGCACATTTAAAAAACATGAATTTCTACCGGAGCCTTTTACACAGAGGGTATTATGTGATTATTTTATGTATTGATTACAATGTGATATAAGGATATGTTTAGAATAAAGAAGTGTAGAATATATGAATAAATTCACAGCACTAGGAATCTCGCTGCTACAGTTTGAATGGTTTTAATTTCCTCAAGTGAGCTAAACTGTAAAAAAAAAATGCTGACAACAGAGTTACAATTAATAATTTCACCAATGTTTCTTGCATGAGATTTTTACATTCAGTAACAGAGGACTTAAGATTGTTGATTGTGGTGTTGGAGTAGTCTGCTCAGTTGAAGATATGGACCTCAGTTTTCTTCCAGTATTGGAAGTGCTATTGTGTAACCTAAAGCCTGACTGAAAACTGTGTCCAGGATTCTAAATTACATTGAGAGAAACTTTTTCTTGAAAACTCATCCAAGAATCTTGGCTAAAAACAAGAGACTGGCCAGTAATTAATACAAACAGACAGATACAAGTTGGGGTTTTGATTAAAGGATGTATGACAGCATGTTGAAAGCAAGGTGGAGCATATACATTGATCAGGGAGCTATAAATTGTTGACGAAATACAAGGTTCCTTAATTTGATGTTTAAGTATGAGAACAAGTTTCCATAGGTGAGATAATATGTGTCAAAAGAGGAGGGATTAGATAAAAGCTGATGAAGAGTGTGATTTTAACGGATCATATTCTAGTTGGTTAAATGCTCTGCCTCTATAAGAAGCGGATTGTACAGCTTCTTTTAGGCGTTCTTCTTTTTGACAAAGGGATGGGAAAAAAAGAATCACTGGGACACACTGCGGGACGTGTGCGTGTTAACACCTTTTTTTTTATTTGTCAGACATGAGGAACGGACATGGAGCCTGGAACATTCTGACAGTATCCTCTCGGACTCGCCGGGAATGATGTCATCATCCGTGGGGACCAGTAAATGCAGCAGTCCTGCTTGCATGGAGGCACGGGCACGGCGCGCTGCTCACTGTGGTTACTCTGACCCCCATCGGCCGGGGCTGCAGTACGGGGACTCCTTCGACTCACTGGGAGACTCTCCGCACAGCGACAGGTGGGAAGCAGGCCGGTGCGGCTGATGTAGCGCTGGGTTTGTCATGAACATTTTGAGAAGTTTCCTCTCTCTGCTGATTCTCTCTCAGCCTCGAGAGGCCAGTCAGGGCACTCTGAGAGACTCAGTGGAAACTGACACACAGCAGGCATGATGATGAAATACGCTCAGGTAGGCAAGAGTGAGAAGCAGTGCTTATTTCAATGGGAATTGTGAGAACAGCAACTGTAACATTATTCCCTGACCAGTATGTCATTCTAACTGGCTAGTTTGCCCTTTGACTTTATTTGATTTTATTCACGGAACCGTGCGGTATCTTGTGAAGTACACTTGTTTGCCATTGTGCCCACAGTCCCATAAAAAAATATATATAAATTTCAACAATGTCACAGAAATAGGTCAATCAATCAAACAAAAAGTATTCATATAGCACTTTTCATACAGGTTAGTCCAGTTCAATGTGATTAACTGGTTTTTTGCTGAGGTTAACAAAAGCAAGAGGAGAAGCAGAAAGAAGCAGTCTGTCAGATGTGAAGAAATAGAGCTATCATCAACTCTGCTGAAGTCTATATTTATCCTCCACATATGTATTTACTGGAGACAGAGACATAAATCTTCTAATGTGACTTGGGGCAAGACAGCATACAGCCTTATTTCCCAAAATGTTGGACTGTTCCTTTACCACGAGCTAAAACATGACGGCTCAAACTGAATAATGTGCTTCCACATGCTCTTTATTCAAGAGGTGTATTTCAGTAGTACTCAGTGTCATCCATGACCTAAATTTGAGCTTGTTTTTTTAAATACCTAAGATAAACTCCCTGATTTTGTTTTCGAGCCCGATAGTGACCCCCCTCAAAATTCCCCCATGACCTCCCTGCTCGCTGCTGATGTTTTGAATTCCAATACAATTCACCACTGAGGATCCATCACTCAACAAGCCCACATTAGCAGTGAAAGGAGGAAATTTGGGAGCATGATTGGTCTCTACTGTATCAACACAACTCCTATAAAAACAAATGGTTAGGTATGGTTGCTAATAGACCACATATTATTTTTCTAAGGAGGGAAATTATGGCTTAGTTAGATGAATGAAGATTCAAGACTCCGCTTTTAAACTTTGAAGCAATGTGTTAAAGGTTTTTCTACATGAAAATGTCCTGCTTTCTTATGGTTTCACATTTGTTTCAAGTCTTCAGAATCACTTATTAACTCGGTTACTATTAGAAATGTACTTTACATGTACATGGTGATACATGTAGATGAATGGAACTTGTCTAGTGGACGGTCTGATATCTGATATCTCACTGATATTACATTTAATAACAAAGAAAAGTGGTCACATTGTCACATGAAATTTTCAGTGTTGCAAAAAACAAGTGTTTTCTTTGTAAATTTGTAAAATGCACACAGGTCACAAGCATGAAGCCTCCTATATTTTCACTATATATATATATTTTTAAGTTGTGCACTCCAGAAGCATCTAATGGATCGGTAAGCATATTGACCTGCGATAATGTCAAGCAAAGATGAACACACTGCTGCCTGCCTTTTAGCTGAACATGGGTCTATTAACTGTACTTAACATTCAGGCTTATCAAATATAAACTGTGAACAGTTGTAGACTTTTTAACATATTAACTAAATCTAAAACTAAAGTTCTGTGCGGTGATATATGGCCTGCAACTGCTGCAAGATGCATACCGGACGTGTTGTCCAGATTCATTCATGCTTTAACCACTGAGCCAAAATGAAAGTAATGTAGCAAGAAGGCTCCTAAAGAGGCTGAAACTCCCTTCTAAAGCAAATGGCAAGCAAATCCAAGTAAAAATGGTTGAAAACTAATCAGACATGATCGATTTTTTTTTTTTTTTTAATGTGCTTGAGTTCTTAAGATACAGCATGCATGTAGGCATGAATAGGCATGAATAGGCCCATAGCCACTGTGTTGTTATGCAGAGCCAGATTGCCTAACCAACATCCCCTCAGAGTCATTCCAGGTAACAAGTACCTCTTCCATCATGGAGACAGCTTCTGCATCAGCTGAATCAGCAGTGTTGTGGGAATATCTCGGGCTTGTGTCTCACATGGCCTGTTTTCTAGTTCCCTCAAGGCAATAAACAGACACTCCATACACTCTGGTCAAAAATGTTCAGCGCCAGGCATAAACCCTGAGTTGATCTTCAAATGTATTGACGTGAATGTTTTAATTGGTTTTTGATTATCATATAAATGTAGGAACAACACCTACAGATTTTTTTTATGTTTCGGCAATCCAGACGATCCAAATTTGGTTTTTTGGGAGTTTAAGCTTTAAAGCTTGATATTGACATTGTACTTTAAGAACCAGATTTTCAGAGCTAGCATCTAACAGTCGTTCGTGGTTTTGCATCTTTAAGATCCTCCAAACTGGCTTCAGCATTCACCCATGGTGCTCACATGACTATAGGACATGACTGAGCAGAACTACCTAAGATGACAACGATGATAACTTTTAAGTTGTGCTATACATTAACATGCTAATGCCTGAAGCCAGTCATCTGTGACAAACAATACTTAATAAATGAGTAAATTTTACTTTAATTATTTGACTAACTTAAAGTTGGCTGTTGGGCAGATTGGTCCAGAGCCTAGTGGTACTAAGGAGGACAGTTAAGTCCTCATCCAGTTAACTCCTGGCTACAATTCCATCAGACGTTCAGATAAAGCCAAGTGATCATCAAAGAACTGATGCAAATGTTATCAATAAAATTAATATCTGTCAGAGTTTGCTATGTAGAACAGTGAATGAGAGAGTTTAAATAATGCTTCCAGAAGCCTACAGCAATGAAGCAATGAGCTTTGCGAGGTTATTTGAGTGACATTCACATTTCAAGAGTGGCCGAACATCATTGTCCGAAACCAAAAAAGGCACATCAGGTCAGACACGCAACCAGGTGGTTTTTCTTTGACATTTGCAAAGTTGTGACTGTGAATTTGTCTCCTGGGGTGACTGTCCACACCGAGTTGTACTGTGATGTTCTGAGGTGTCTGAAGGAAAACATTCGGTGCAAACGATCCGAACTGTGGCGAGATAGCACGTGGGTTGACAACATGCCTGTTCACGGCACCTTGAAAACTAAAAAAAATGTTTTTTGCCCACAACATCACAATCGTCGCTCCCCACCAGGCTTACTCGCCTGATTTTGCTCCCTGCTGCTTCTCTTTGTTCCCCAATAATTTGGTGCAAACTTTGATGTGTGCTCTCTGCTCAAGTTTCAGGTGCGTAAAAAAAAAAAAAATCACAAATGGACCTGGACCACTACTCACAAAAGCATGTGTCCCTCAGGTGCTGATTTTGATCAAGTGACGAAACTTAAGAGTATTCGCTCACGAAGGTTATATCTTCTCAGTGCACGTCATGATGCTGTGCTCCGTCCGCGCACAAAATGAGCAGTCTCGGAACTTATTGATCCACCCTCGGCTATTGTACAAATCGACAACATTAACAAAAATAGGGGATCCAGAATAGATCCGTGGGGGACGCCCATGGTTGCATTAATCTACCATGAGAGACATTTCTGTTCTTACCTTGCTAAGCAACTGAATTTGCGAGATCGCAAGAATCCATTTTGTCAGGCTTTGAGTTTTGTACTTGTGGTAAAACCACTGTGGTTTGGACGAATCAGTGTTCTATGAGAAATTACTGTCAGCTGTGGGTGTGGTTTAGGTGTAATGACAGTCCTTGTTCATTTGAAAACAAAAATGACCTGATTGGTGTAAGTTAGCCTGTGATAGATGGTGACAGACATATGGTTCATCCAATTACTTATCCAAGTATTTTTTTTGGTGAAAGTGCCTACCATCTTTCAAACAGTTTCCAGGGACGACTTCTCGATGTAACAAACCATCTGGTGCGTCAGGTTGTTTCAGTTCTGCAGACATAAGGAAAAGCAATCTGAGCCGTACTTGAGTATCAAATGTACTAACACAAAATGATTAACTACAGTATATTAAATACTGGTCTGCAGAGGATCGCTGGAACCAAGGTACACTCTTTCCAAGTAATTTGGGAAAAATGTCTATTTATGAAGATTATGCCCAGTATGGAAATCTATATGACAATCTCAGCCAAATATATCTATGGAAAAATCATTATTTCCATGAAACATTAAATGTAAATTCCGATACAACTCTGTGTATTCACGTAACAAAATGCCTATGAAACATCCAGTCTGCTTTTTGTACACCTTATTTCTCAGCTTATTCTTTGTTCTCTAATTAACTATAACCTCCCTTCTGTATTTACCACAGATACGTGTCAGCCCTGACAACACCAGCCCGCCTCTCCCCAGTGGATTTCCATTACTCATTGCCCCCGCAGGTGCCTACCTTCCAGATCACATCCCCCAATGCCAGCCATGCCATGTCGCTCCCTCCTGCTGTCCACAATCCCTACCCTCTGGAGGATGACCAGCCTCTGCTGCGCCGCTACCAAGTGCCCCTACACGATGCCCAGTGTCAGGAGCCATACCGGCAGCAACGTCGTACCTATCTAAATGACAGCAGGGGCAGCCTGCCCTCCAGCCCCTACCGGCTGGCTGAGGACGAAGACTATGAGACCACCCAGGAGTATCTCTCCTCTCGGGAGCAACCAAAGAGAAGTGGGTCCAGTGGAACCGGTAGCCGGCGCTGGCGGAGATCCAGACTGAACGGCCATGTGGCCCCACGGGGATATGAGGCATCTCGGGACTATGGGTCTCGAAGCTGCCTAACAGATAGTGAGTCAGAGGAGGACGGTGAGAGCACGCCCTTCCTCAGTATGCAGAACATGAACGCCGAGCCTTCCACCATCTACAGGCCGGTGGACAGTCGGACTTCTCACTCGTCAGGGCGGCACAGTGGGCATGGGAACATGCATACGAGACTCACACATTCACGCTCCAAACCGGACAATACACCCCATTAAAGAGTGATAATGAACCAACAAAAATCAATATAGTATAGACCTGCATCTATAAGAAATATTTTTATTTTATATAACTGACAGATATTCTAAACAAATGAAATATTTATTTTCATTTTAGCAAAAGTTGTCTACTAGTTAACAGCAAAGACTTTTTTATAGGGAAAACTCTATTTATATGTACATTTTGATTTACAGCATAAAAAGACGTGCCAGTTTTTTCACAACGTAAAAAATAGAGTAATATTGTGGTGCCTTTTGCTGTATGCCGATGCCGGAGGGCCAGTGGAGGTTTTTGTAGCCTTTCTTATATGGACGCCTCATTTTTTATACACATTTATGTTTGTTATTTCCTCTCTGGTTTCCTGTTTCACTTTCTTTCCAATTTGCATTCTTTGAGAAGTCTAGCCCCACTGGAGTATAACCCCTTCCATATCACGCAATATAAACCACTTCAACATAAAGTGTATGTTTACATTAATATGATTCGCCTGTAGGGTTTATGATTTGGGATCTAGTAGGACGCCTGATAAACACAGTGTGGATTCTTTTTGCCCTCTGCCCAGGAGAAAGAGAGAGAGAAAGAGCGTGAGAGATTGTGTTGGCTGTGTGTGTGCGTAAATGCCTCTATGTGTGTGTGCGCGCATGTTAGTTTGCTTGCATGCATTTGTGATTGTTAGATGAATTTCATTGTTTGTTGTAGTAACATCAGATGTGTGGGTCTACTGGTGTCTCAGGAGAGCTGACAGTAGAGTGTCTCAGAGGTTCCCACGGTAGGGTTATATCAGAACAGTGACCCGGAGTGTAGGCGGACAGGTGAGGCTGCTGTCGGGTTGTATGTTATGCAGGTCATTGCTTGATGTGTTTACAGCTATTCTGCCCCTTTCCCAGCCTGCCCCATTTACCCTTTTTATTTCCCAGCAGGTTTCCCCTCATGTTCGCCTGGTATGAGGCCAACAAACACTGAGCCGCTTGTCACAGGGTGACCCCTGCCATCAGAGGCGGTGGCAAAACAAAAAAGATTGCATCTGTTTTCACTCAAATCCGCCCCCTACTCCCACGCCTCATCATCCTTCTGTGTCCATTCTGTTTTTGTGGCTCGTGTTAAAGGCCACACAGTGTCTCAGGATTTACACATGCTCCCCCTCCACCTTAAACCCCTGTTCACCCTCTCCCTCAACTTTAAGGTCTGCCTAAGACTAAGGTTCTCAGATGTTGAGGACCTACATGTAAACATACAGTCTACCAGTTCCCTGAACACTCCCGTACAGAGAAAAAGAAGGAAGCAGCTCAGTGGAGAAGAGTGCAGGACATACTAGACAATATAAATGAAATAGCTGTGAAACTTTGGAGGACCATACAATGCAAAAATATGCAAACTTTCTATTTTGCTGTTTGATTACATCATTTTCTAAGAGGTGACTGTAGTGTGTTGTGTGTTTAAAAAAAAAACTATGTGATGCCTATAGTGTAGAATGAAATAACATGATACAAATGCATATTTACCTGAATTATTTTTTAAAGCCATTATGCAGCCATGTATCAAGTTGTCAGCCTTTCTTGTTCACTTGCTCATGTCCATTGAATGACTGTGTCCATGGATTATTTTATCACTTGGTTTGGACCACTCCACTTTTACATGCACACTTCCAAGTAATGTCAGATAGCTCCAAATAGTGTCTCCTCCAATAGAACTGTGTACTGCTTTGTCTTGTTGACAGATCTAGTCTGTAAATGATAATGATTTTCAAAGGGGAACCAAATCATTTAAGCCCTTTGTCCTCCACTGAAGGAAATATTTAAAAGATATTTCAAGAAATGTCACAACTATTAAAAGTGACTCGCTGAGAAGGGACAGCTGATGATGTCTCATCACTGTTGGTATGTTTCTACTCCTTGTCAAAAAAAAAAAAAAAAAACAGAATGCTGAATAATAATCAGATGATTATTGATTTTAAAAATGTCTTAAAAAGATTGATCTGCAATTCTAACTGCTCTATGGTAAATGCACAGTGGTATTGTTATAGAGAATGGTAGCTGGTCACACCTCAGTCACACGTTGCAGATGTTTCATTGAGTTTCTCACCTCTGAGTCTAATTTTGTATGTCTGGAAAATGCAAAAGAAGACACTGCACCTCTAGTTTAAATGTGATACTCCCTTCACTTTGCCAGTCCTCTCACCCAATTGAAATGCTACCAGGCACATCCTGCCAGTTTCTTCTGTTTAATTTTATGACCCCCCCCTCCCCCCTCTGCCTCCCCTCCCCAACCCCACCTGACCCCACCCTCGCTTGAAATGTTTGAACACCTCTCCTCTGCATGTCCTTGTGGTCAAGGTTAGATGGGTGCATGGTAAAAAAAAAAGCAGCAGACAATTCTTTTCCAGTCAGTGAAAGTGTATTTCATTTAACATTCAGCAATAAAAAAGAACCTTTTCCCCCCATGTCATTCCTGAAATATGCTAGAAAAAAAAAATGCGAGATTGTCATAGATTGTAAAATAAAATGAAAAATGAATCCACCTGTTCATATGAGAAAATAAATCTTTATTCATATCATTTTACGTTGTAGTTATTTCTGAAGAAAGCTCCGCTCTGCATTTTGATTCATCTTTTATCTTGGCTTACGGCTGGACTCGCCTGGCAAGCATATGATACACAAAGTGTCTCAGGAGTGCACTCATAAAATCTGATGGTGAAATAAAACCTGTTTAATATGGTGATTGGGGGGTTATAAATTATAACAAAACTGTTTTTAGATGGTAGTTCTCCTCTCTAAAGTGATAGTTCAGAGAGTCAGTGCCAGACACACAAATCTTGCGTGAGACCTAAACATAGTAAAACGTATGTAACTATTTCAAAGGGAAAAAATATGGGGCTGTCTCAAATTACTAATAATTTTTTTTTATATGACTGTAACTAAAATTGTGATTTAATTCTTGATTGGTTTTGATGAATGTAATTATGCAGAAGGATCTTTTAAATGATGGTGTGTCTTAAACATTAAAGCATATTTGTATTAAAATACAGTCTATTATATATACTTTTTTTTTTTTTAATCGTGAATGACAAATTGACAAATATACATATCATATGACCATAACCTCAATAAATCAACTTCAGTTCAATTTAGCTCAAAGAAGCTTGTGGTCAATCTGATCAAGATGTTTATGTCACATTGTAGTTTATAACTTTCAAGGGTTTTTTCCCCTTTTTATCACATACAGAAAAGTCCCACTGACTTGTGAAGTTTATCTGATGCAGTAGCACATGTACACCACTAGATGGTGTCATAACAGAAAGATTTCGAAGTCTTGAAAGACCCATATTGTAACTTTCTAGTGCTTTACTTATAGTCCTGACATTCTTATTAGTATATTTTTCTAGTTTTCAGTGTCAAAAGCCATTTCAACAGTACTCTCAGTGGGGCTCTTCTGAGAACAAACTGTTTTTAGTGGGTGTTCAAAAGGCTCATTCATATTAATGAGCATTTACTCTGATTGGATAACTATTTTCTGAATGATGACTGACAAGTGATGGACTGTGGATCCCCAAACTTACTGGCAAACATTACTTTATCAGCAGAGAAGTAATGGCAGCGCTATCAGACTCATTTGAACTGGATTCAGACCCCGATTCGGAGACGGCAGACGACAACCAACCATCTTGTCAACCATGCTTACAAATGAATGTTACAGAATGGTAAATAAAGTTTTTATCAACTTCCATCATGGGCATAACCATGGCCTTCTTGGGGTCCCAATACTGAGAAAATACCAATCTGGGAAAATGGGTATGTAGCCTAACAGCCATAGTACAGGCATATTGCTATATTTAGGTTTGTAGGTTTCCCAAGTGGAAAGAATAACGAATGTGAAGTTTATCCTGATGAGGATGGTCAATAGGAGACCATATTATTGTATTTTCCAAAAATTGCCATACTATTGCATGTTGTCCGAATTATGACAAAAAAAGTCATACAATAGCAGGTTGTAAAAAAAATTAAAAAGTCATACTAAAGCATGTCGTCAACATTATGAAAAAAAGTTATACTACAGTGTGTAGTCCAAATTATGAAAAAAAGTTATACCGTCCAAAATGTAAAAAAAAATATCATACTAGAGTATGTTGTCCAAAATGTCGAAAATAGTTCATACTCGAGTACGTTGTCCAAAATGTCATAAAAATTTCACTATATTATGTCATACAATAGTCTATCGTCCAAAATTACATAAAAATGTCATACCCTACCTAACATCCGTTATGGTAAATATGTAATATCAATTCTGGTAAAAGAAAAGACCTAAAAGTACAGTAGAAATGTAATGTTTCCATTATATTAATTTTGAAATTCTTTGACTAAATGGGACAAAGTCTAACCTTGATCATGGCACTTATTATAGGTACAATGAAAAAAAAAAAAAAGAGACACTCATCATCCGTTAAGATTCTTGCAGACATTAGGTGGACTGTATGTGAGACTGAGTTTAATATTTAAAGACCTTTTTCACTTGCCAAGTGAAGGCAAAGTTAACAAGTAAAGCAAAATCAAAAATGGAGTCGGACTTGTACCGTGAAGTAATACCATACCATCTATTGCTTCATGAGCTTGAAATATACAAACATGAACTTAGTTTGCTCATCATGACCAAGTAAGTGTGAATGTACGTTTTATCATAGACCCTGAAACACTTTATTGAGGGAAATTCTTGTGGGTTGATAACGAGGTATGTATTTGTATATATTCTGGAACTATTTATTTTCAGTGTAAATTTGTAAATAATACAGATGGTTCTACCTCTATAGAGTTTGTGTAAATAAATAGACTACCAGACTATTTTAAGAACAATGTAGTGCTTTCAATTATATTGTAATTGAACAAAGGGCATCAGTTTCTAATACTGGCCATTATATATTTTTGTATTATTATTATTATTATTTGTTGTTGTTGTTGTTGTTGTAAAATATTATTTCAACGAGAAGCAGAGGATCAGGTCCAGGCAACGAACCTCAGTTACCATCTACAGCTGTTGCTGTAGTTTTTTCTGCATTCTGTTGGGTGGCACTGTGTTTTTTTTCTTGTGTTTAAACTTAAATCCTTGATTTCTTGTTCCGACTTGTTTCAGATCATTTAGCTGACACTGACTAAGCTCAGTTAAATGAGACTTGAAAAAAATCATACTGTGTTGGTATTTGGGTTCAGAAGACCATAAAAAAAGAAGAAGATTCACACAACATAAATAGGAATGGGTATTGATTTTAATCAATATATATATATATATATATCATTTACAAATATAGAGGTGTATATAAACTCACAAGAAGTTATAAAAAAGAGTAAAATAAAGAAATTATTCTACACAGAAATGTATAATATAAAACATAATTGGTGCAAAGTAAGACTTAAGTCCTTAGAACTAGTGTATCTGAAATAAACACAGGTCTGATTATCTGCAGCATTCATTTTATTGTATTGACCTGTCCAAAAATAACACTGCAACTCCATTTGTCCACCAGCCATAAGACAAAATAAACTCTTTATGGAAATCAAATAAACAGGCTGGAGAAAAAGCAGTACCGACTCTAATTTCATTGACGTGTCAGCAGAAACATCAGGAGTACATGCCCTCAGGCAGTCTGCTTCAGGAGATTCGCCTGGGTGTCTTGCAAGATTATCGTTTCCTTTGGTGACTTTTTGGAGCTCTTCCCAGATCCCCTGTGTTCAAAATGGGAAATGCAAATAAGGATAAATAATTTTGTTCTCCCTTTCTCCTAAACTGTATGTGCTTTTTCCTTTAGTAAAACACAATGATGGTCAGGTTGCCGTTTTGTTTTCTTGCTGTATACAGTATATCTCACAACTGGAATTCTCATGTGTGCTGTTACTAATGTTGTGATAGAAATAAAATAACACGTGTCGTGTCCTGCAGCTTGACCTTACCGCTCCTCCACATCTTGTATTGTGTCAGGAAGGGCTAAGCCAAGTGTTTCTGGTAGAAATATCGCAGCCACCCCGCTGAGGATTGGAGCTCCTCCATAGATCAAGCCTGGTAGCCAAGGAAAGTATTCCCCCGTGAGGAGCACCATGGGGGCCACCATCGCCCCTACACGAGCCATCATGGACACCCATCCCATGCCATTCTGACTGAGACAGAAAAAAGAAAACAATAAACAGCCATGAATACACATTAAATCACCGATTGTGGTGCTGCTGATTAAACTTCAGTGTATGTGTGAACTGTTATATTAAAGGACAATTATAAAACATTGCTGGAAGTGCACAGTAGACATCACAGCTGTAACATTAAAACCTTGAAGATAAATTAATCTAAAATATGCACTAAAAACTATTCATTTAAGGTCTTATTTTTCAGTAATACAAGCAGCTGTATTTTTAATGGTTTCAAGCACATAGATAGGTTCAGAAGGTTGTATGTTGCCCTTTGACTAACTTTTTCTTATTTCCTGGTACATATTTTTACATGTGGTTTATTTGTTTGTTGGTGTCGCAACTCGGAAAAAAGAAGAACCAATATCAAAGGATTTCTGGGAAATATGAGGCGTTTCCAGGAAGGGGTATGATGAAAAAAGAACCCACACAGTCAGCATCTCCTCTGCTGGGAGACATGTTGGCAGAGTTGTGAAAACACACTGCAAGTGTGCAAACAACAACAACAGTGACAGTAACGCCAATCACAAAGTGGATATCCCGGAACAAAACAGTTTGTGTCAGACTGTGGTGATGTTACAGCAGCTGAAGCTAATTTCCTGCAGCTGATAGCGGCGACCAAGGCAGTGAGCAAAACCTCACAGATGTTACCAACATCATGCTGAGTCCATATTGCGTAGGTTTTAGGGAATATTGGCAGAAATGCATCTACTTGTTACAAAATAAGCTGATGCAATGAAGTGTTGACATGATCTGTCACTGTTAAGCCTTCATGTCATGTGAGTTGAAGTGAACTCTGTGTGGCAGAATTAAGGTTGGAGGGCAGATTAGGCAGAACAAGTGTCAAACAAAGTGTCTGTATAATAAACTGCATGGTAACAAAATGCACACCACACAGACTGTTTCTTCTGTAGTTTGCAGTGGGCTACTACTTTTGTAGATGTTATTGTTTGTATCTGAGTCATCTGGTTGCAGACTTCTGGAGGATTCCCAGTTTGTGATGTTCAGGCGAACTTAAGTCAATACAGATGGGTTATTTCCTCAGTAAAAAGTAGAACGTGACACTAGAACATGAATAAATTGTCCCAGCAAACCAAACTGAGAGTCACATGTTTGCTGCCGGATTAGACTCACCGGATAATGGTTGGGTACAGCTCTCCAGAATAAAGGTAACAGCAGTTGAAGGATGCAGCGAGGCAACCTTTACCCATCACAGCCAGACAGGTGCGTATGGTCTGTTTATCTGCACAGAAGTGGAACATCCATCAGATCACTTACTTGTTTCTGCAGCAGTGGGGGAGATAATGTTGTAAACATACCATAAGGTACCAGAAGGTTGATCAAAATAGTGACTCCAGCAATGATGAGAGCGCCGCACTGCGATTGCCGGCGTCCTATAAAACTCATAGACACAGTTATGACGACTTTGGCAGGGATGTCGACTGCTCCGAAGATCACTTGTATCAGGTAGATGTCCACCCCAAACTTTTGCAGATCCATAGCAAGACCATAATAGGCGAAGCTGGTCGCTAACCTAAGTATGAAAAAACATGCAAAGAGTCATTGTAGTTTTTAAAAAGGTGATTAAAACATGCTTCTGAGTTTTTCTATAACAAGAGCAGGACATGCACCAGACAGCACTGAGGCAGATTGTCATGATCCTCATTTTGGGTGTGCGGAAGAGATCCAGGACAGAGTAGGAGCCCTGAGAGCAGGACATCTCTTTCTTCATGGACTCCTGAAGCATCTGTACACAAGAGAAAGGTGTTCTTCAATTCACAATTTGTTTCGACAGAACACGCATAGACGGCGCGAACAACACAAACACACAACAGTCTCTTACTTTAATGTCAATTTTTTCTCCTTCTTCATGCCGCCCATTAAATTTAGCCACACTTTTAAGTGTCTTGATGGCTTGTTCGGACTTATTATTTAAAGCTAACCATCTTGAAGATTCATGAAACCACCTGGAAGAAATATTTGTTTAGTTTGTTAGTGCAATAACTATATATTTGATCACAGAATCTTCAAGTTGCATGTCTTTAGTTCAACATAGTTCTCACCATGAGATGAGGAAGAAGACATAGAAGGGTAAGGACACAGCCAGAGTCAGCCATCTCCAGTCTCGGAGGAAGTAGGCTATGACTGCCAGGATCAGCTGTCCCACCGTGTAACAGTAGCCTGTTATTGTCCCCACCACAGTTCGCACGCGAGTGGGGATCCACTCTACGACTAGACATGAGAGAATCGCAGAAGGAGAGATATTTTTAGTTTGATTGGCACCCTGTTGTTATCAGCATGCCTTCAGCCCTTTCACAAATTACAATGATTTGTTCTTGATCCAGATAAATTTATCTTACTGAGTGAGAAGGTGTTGAGCCCCAGGCCAGACAGAGCCATGCCACAACCGAAGCGGAACAGGCAGAAGAGGGAGAAGGAGGACGAGAAGGCAGCACATGTTCCTGACACGGCCATCAGCAGGTTCGAAATGAGTAGAAGGATGCGGCGGCCATATCTAGGAGTGAAGAGGAAAGACAGTTGAACATTTTTTTTTTTTTTTTTTAGGTGTTTAGTAGATGGACAGGCAGACAGGCGGGCGGGCGGGCGGGCGGGTAGACAGACAGGCAGGCAGGCAGGCAGGCAGGCAGGCAGGCAGACAGACAGACAGACAGACAGACAGACAGACAGACAGATAGATAGATAGATAGATAGATAGATAGATAGATAGATAGATAGATAGATAGATAGATAGATAGATAGATAGATAGATAGATAGATAGATAGATAGATAGATAGATAGATAGATAGATAGATAGATAGATAGATAGATAGATAGATAGATAGATAGATAGATAGATAGATAGATAGATAGATAGATAGATAGATAGATAGATAGATAGATAGATAGATAGATAGATAGATAGATAGATAGATAGATAGATAGATAGATAGATAGATAGATAGATAGATAGATAGATAGATAGATAGATAGATAGATAGATAGATAGATAGATAGATAGATAGATAGATAGATAGATAGATAGATAGATAGATAGATAGATAGATAGATAGATAGATAGATAGATAGATAGATAGATAGATAGATAGATAGATAGATAGATAGATAGATAGATAGATAGATAGATAGATAGATAGATAGATATTTTAAAAGATGAATGAACAAATGCAGCAGAAATGTTGGCTATAACTGTACACAGTTAAATGTTACCTGTCGGAAAGGCCTCCGAAGATGAGAGCTCCCACAAGCACTCCTCCCATGTAGGTGGTTTGTCCCATTTGCTTTAAGGAGCGCAGGTCGCACACCAAATCCCACTAAGAAAAATAAACACAAGTCAACATACATGACAAGACAACCTGTAAACATCTTCACGTGTCATCTTCCTTTGTGACATCTGCGAAGATGTCACAAAAAAAATGCAGTCGTACGTCAGATATGATTGTGGAGCTCCTCTCAGTCATGTTATAGGACCATCCATCGGTGCATTCCTGCAGGTCAACATCCAAACCTTCCTCAATCTCTCCCCACTCCCCTGAACTGGAGCTTCCATTCTTCGCCAGGAGGTGCCACTGTGGAGCACTGTAACGCTGGCACTTATGTGGTCTCCCCGTTTGGTCTAGTGGCACTGTGATCAGCAGCGTTTCCTCTGGGCTCAGTTGGGACTGAGAAAGGTTTGAGTGAGCGCTGCAGAAGTGTGGAGGCACCGCAGCCACAAAGTTCTGCAGCAGGTTGTGACTGGCCATCATCAGGACGGGTATGCAGAGGAGTGTCACATGCAGGATCTGGAAGCGCCCTGTGCTGCCCACCTGCTCCAGGAGGTCACCAAAAGCCATACTTTTGTACAACTAAAGCACCACAGGGTGAATTAATGTTAATGGAACTTTGTTGTTAATCCCAGATTCCTTTAAAATACTTGAATCTGCAAAAAAAAAAAAAAAGAGTGTGTTGTTCCAGCACATGTGACATATTGTGTATGTTTGTCTTAGAAGTGTTAAACAATAAGACATTTAATAGACTTACCTGTTGAATTAGTTTTCTTTCATCACATAAAATACATAATATAGTGAATATGTTGGTTCTGAAAGTGTAGCACTTTCTTTAAAACAACATGATACCATCCGGTCAAATAAAATCCTGACAAAGAGTTCCAGTGAGAATCCTCCAAAAAAAGATCTAGAAAATCAAAAAGAAGTAAAAGTCGTCTTGTTGCTGCTGCAAGTTAAAATGAATAATCGGCTCTTAAATTCCAACAGATTTTCTGTACTTTGGATTATTTAAAGTGCAGTGTAACCTCTTGAGGTATTAGCAGCTTGTTCCGTGAATGCTGAGGTATAATGCGGAGTCCTTGCTGTACAGGAACAATGTCTCGTTGAAATATTTCAGTGCAAGTGAGCTGCAGCATCAGGAGTGGGCACATAACTATGCTCGGCTTGTTCCCCTCTTTGCACTGAGACACACTCATTGCCCTTTGCTGGTTACTTAATAGGAATGACAGTCTGTGTGTGTGTGTGTGTGTGTGTGTGTGTGTGTGTGTGTGTGTGTGTGTGTGTGTGTGTGTGTGTGTGTGTGTGTGTGTGTGTGTGTGTGTGTGTGTGTGTCATGTGAGGTAAACGCGATAATTTTGATTTAATGAAAAAAAAATGTCCTTTAGCATTTTCTGTAATGTTTTCTGCAATTGTTTTTCTTTTGATTAGTTCACAGATAAAGCATAGAATTGTTGGATTAAAGAGAAGAAAAAAAGGTGTTCAGATAATAAGAAAATCAATCAGTGAGCATTTGACATAAATTGCAAAAGATGCAGACAAATATTCAACGATTGAAATGCACTTTACACCGTGACCTTGTCTTCCTCCATGTCGCCCCTTGTTTGAAAACAGAATTTGCCATCAATAAGTGACTATACATGAGAACTAAATCAGTAATGTCAGGATGTCAGAAGCGGGTGGTGTGACAGTCATGTAATGCTGACTGAGAGTTATTGGTAAGAACCAGTCATTTCTATATAAACTTTCATATGTGTGTTGTGCTTTTGAATACATGGAGATAAAATCTGAGTCGTTTTTGCCTGGTTCGTGTCCTGGTGATTAGTTATGAGGAATGTGTGCACTTGTGTAAGGATCAGCATGAGATGTCAAGCTGAATGAAGTTGCAGGTGCACCAAAGCAAAACAATAAACTTTCAGTTTTTTCAGCTGCGAGACTGTTCTAGGAAAAATGTGTCCTTTTAGATTCCTCCTTCTTCAGGGTATTTTATAAGTTGAGCCGTAAAAGTTCAGCTTTTAGACAGAAAGCATGAAAAACTGCAGAAATATAAAATAACAACGTCTGATGCTGACTCCCTGGGGTGCTTGTGGAATTCAGAAACAGTAAAGTGGAGGGTGAGAGCTCAAACAGATTGAAAGGGTACGTCAGCTAAACAGGTTACAGAGAGTAAAATCAGCTCAGTTTTAAATTCAGCCTTAATGTTTTACAAAAACAATTTTCGAACAGCGGGGATGATTTTATAGTTTTGTACATTCTGGGTTTGAATGACAAATCACAAACATGAGAATAGAAAAGATAAATGGTGTCATGGGATCCAGGGGTCAAGATCCTGTTGCAAAGTGTGCTGCTGCGGAGTATTTATTGATATTCTGCTACACAGTGAAAAGGAAGGAGGGTCTGACACTGTAAGACAACCCAGAACATGGGCAGGTAACACAGATGATCTAAAGGTAGGGAGGGGACTGTATTTAAACACTGGAATGATCAACGGATGGGATATAGTTTGCATGTGTGTTAAAATGTCTGGGCACAATTTGGCATAATCATTTACTTGTTCCCAAGAATGAAATGCATAGATTTTAGGGTCAAAGGTGAAAGATCAAGGTAAGTGAGCCTTCACACGTGTCCCATTCTTTTGAAAACAATATCTCAGGAATGCTTTGAGCGTTCTTAAAATTTGGTACGAACATTCACTCCGACTCAGGAATGAAGTGAATAGATTCTACTGGTCAAAGCTCAAAGGTCAAGGGTCAAAGGTCAGTGTGACTTCACATCTGTCTCGTTCTTTTGAACACCAAATCTCAGGAATGCCTTGAGATCATTTCTTTAAATTTGGCACAAATTGTCACTTGCACTCAAGGGTGAACTGATAGATTATGATGTGACCTCACAAAACACATTTGTGGTCATAACTCAGGAACTCATACAATAAATATAACAACATTTCACAAAAATATCCAATAGGACAAAATTAAGTGATGGCATTTTCGATTCAAAATGGTTGTTAGAGGTTTCTTCCTGTTAAGAGGGAGTTTTTCTCCCGTAAAGAGGGTTTTTTCCCTCCTGGATTATGTGGGAATTGTTGAATTGTTGGGTTTCTCTGTATAATGTTGTAATGTTCTGTTATAAGGACTTTAATGTGTTAAGTGCCATGAAATAACCCGTGTTGTGATGTGGCGCTATAAAAATAAAATAAAATTGAACTGAATTGAAAAGGTCAAATGTCAACTAAAATGTGATATCAAAAAGGGAAACTAACCTATTTCACATGTGGTCAGATGAATTGTTGAATGTGTTACACTAATCTTGTCAGTCCACCTTGAAACTGGGTTGATTATAAAGTACTTCTGTGCTGTCAGGTTAAAGATGTGTGTGAAGCATTGATCGCTCTTTTTGCAGCAACATCTCGCCCTATGTTTGAAGCATTGTCTGCTGCCAATCAGTTTTTTGGCCAAATATGTCAACATATACGTATATTATTCCTTCAAAGTCATCACTACAAATACAACTTACTATATGAGACTGGGCAGATATGGATGTAAACTGCAACGTGACTGGATGGTGGCGGCGTGAATTCATTCATACATTCTTCTATTTCAAAGTATGGCAAACAACAGAAGTCATGCAGCCTTGCTAGCTGCTCTGAAGCTTTTGGTACTTTGAGTTCAATTCTAATGTCAGGTTAGTATGCTAACATTTTCTGATTTGCATGATGTGCACCACTAAGGCTGATGGAAATGTTTCTCTAGTTTTGAATTTGGTTAAAAACAATAGCATGGGACAAATAACAAATTGGACCTGATGTCACAACAAAATATGAAGGGATCACCAGAGTGATTACAATTCATCAAGAGTCGAATAATAAGCATGTATCTCCATCGAACAGATACAAGGGTTGACCAACAACTGATCACCACACCTGCACCCACATTTTCCTTCCTTAATTCTGTTGAATCCGAATGTATCTAATAAGCAGCAGAAAAGTGGAAGCAGCCATATCATTTTAAACTCCAAACAAGGGCCCGTCACCTTTAACCCTCCTGACTCTGCTGCCCAAGACATGTTGTCTGTTTATAAAAATGGATATGTTTTTCTACAGCCACGAAGTGAAAAACATATCCTGTGCAAACCAGTCTTTGTCACAAAATTACAGCTCTGAAGGGACCAAATACCAGAAGTTATTCTTGAGAAATCCATTTACAGATATGCAAATCATGTATGTATGGCATTTAGAACAATTAAAATGGTTTGCTGTATTTCTGTGGTTATCTATAGCTGTGACAAGCCCTGAAAAAAAAAAAGCATTTATTACAGAAGAAAACAGTCAGTCAAATACTGCAATCATGTTGACAAAAGTAACATACCACACGAATCCTCTCACTCCATGCCTGCTGCTCTGTTAATAGGTATTCAAACACAAGATGACTCATAACAGTTTGACCATTTGTCACTCATTTTGTCAATATTTATTCCAGAGTTATGCTTTCTTTCTTCCTTTCTTTCTTTCTTTCTTTCTTTCTTTCTTTCTTTCTTTCTTTCTTTCTTTCTTTCTTTCTTTCTTTCTTTCTTTCTTTCTTTCTTAGGAATACAACAATTCATAGTGAAAAAACCATGTAGCATAACTCAAGTGTCTTATTTCCTGCAGTTAAGGAAGCATTCAATACAGCGATGTAAAAATACTTCATTAGAAGGAAAAGTCCTGCAGGAAAAATGTGACTTAAGTAAAATTACATAATTATTAACAGCAAAATGTAGCTTTCTGACTTATTTATTATTCATATGACATCACTAGATTATTAATAGTAAAGCCTGTTTGTGTCAACAGCATGTTACTCTTGTAGCTGCCGGTGGAGCCAGTTTGAACTACCTTATATCCAGTTTGATATCCAGGGACAGCAGATACATTTGAGGGGTCGTCAGATGATTAATGGGAGAGGAAAGAAGAAAAAACAAAGTTGTTCTTTTTCTCTAAATCTTTGACTTTTGCTTCAAAAAACAATACTTCCCTCTGAAATATGGTGGAGAATAAAGAAGCATCATATAGAAATACACAAAGAACAAGTACCTCAAAAAAATGTTTTAAGTACAGTACTTGACTAATTGTGCTTTATCACTTTCATGGCTTTTTTTTATATTTAAAATGGTTTATTCAATACAAGATTTATTTGATGAACAAATAATTCCCAGCTGTGCTGGATGGCTTCATTTGAATTGTATGATCAGTTGATTTGTCAGGATCCCCATTGGACACACACAGTTGATAATGATCACTTAATATAATATCTAATATGAAGTATATGAGAATAGCTCTCACACATTTGAACATCATAAAAACACACTAGAATTTATATTATCCCACCATCTATATAATTCAAATTTCTATATTCTATTTTTTATTCTTTTAATTCTTTTATTTACTTTTTCACTCTCACCCACATTAATACAATGGATTAATTGTTTGCACTTTACTGTGCTGTATAATTAATTTTAAAGGACAAAATTGCAATTTCAAGCTACACTCAATAACCCATGATGACAACATAAAAATATATATTTATTTTCAAAATTATAAAAACTAAAAAAAAAAAAATCTAAGATTGAAATCTCTAATATACAAAACCATCCAGACCTTCAGGCACTTAATAAACTGCACCCTGTTTGCTTTAACCAGGGGATATCATGCATGCCAGAACACCATGACAATCAGCTGTGTTTTATTGTCACCAGAGGGACTGTTAAAGAGTAACATGAGTCACAGGTGTTCACTTGGTTGCAGCATGGGGAAAACTGTGTCTCACCTGCTCCACTCAGTTTAAGTCTTTCCTCTCCCACATCTGGGAACAGCAACGCCTCCAACAGGCGACTCAAAAAACTTTTTAATCCAAAACTCTGACTGACACATTTCCATTGGTTTCCACTCCAGCAGGCACTTGTTTTACAAATTTTAAAATGAATTTAAATAACCAGGAACTACAAGCTTCAGTGGGGGGGCTAATATGCAGGTTGCACAACAATTTGGGGGTTTGGCTTTGAAAAATGTTACAACCTTGTTAAACATTTCTGCCAACAGAACATTAGTATGTAATTAAATGCAATTTACATAAGTGATAGATTTTGATTTTTCTGGAAGCATGTTATAACAGGAGGAATATAGACTGCAACACACTCCCAGTATCTATTTGCAGGTAAATGCTGCAAGGAATCTCATGAAGAAGCCAGACAGTTTCCCAGACAGTAATTATGTAATTTTTAAACAGGCTTTTTTTTTTTTTTTTTTTTTTTATTTCATGCATCCCTGTTTTTGTTTTTTGTGATGTTGTGATTCATTGTTTTGGTGTAAAGTTTCTGGGTCTGCTACAACAAATGTTATCAGGAGTGACCCGCAATAACAGCCAGCATTAAGATTTACTGCCTCTGGCTGCATCCGATCAGCAGAGTGCTGCCCTCACTGACACGGAGCCAAAGTCCTGTCTGCTGCTAAGCTGGGTCTCATGCTTGTGTTGTCACTCATGGGGCAGTGTGGGCTTGGCTTCATCAAACACTCTTATCCCTCTTATTTGTTTTTGTTTTTGTGATGCCCCACTTACCTGTGGATCACATCATCCCCATATGTGTTTTATTTTAAAGCTGCACCCACTAACCTACTGGACTTTCATCCAGCAAAAGCCCATGTTGAACATATTCACATAATGGGTGATTCAGTATTTTAAGCATTCCATAAATAAACTTGACAGGTTTAATATTTTACAAATAATTGCTTACTGCAAGATCAACACCAATAGTGACTCTTCTCTCAACTCAACAGAAAGCAGTGTCAGGAATATGGTGACAGGTTTATTTTTCTTCAGGTTCGAAGTAAATGCAACTGCAACCCACACATCAGACTAAACACATAAAATATGAGTCTACTTGCACTGACGTTAATGTTTCCTTCAAATTACAGATTTGACTTTTAGGCCGAGCGGAAAATGTAAAGTTTTTAACAAGTATTTAATTACACTTTTGTCCCCTCTGTTTTTCCACCCAACCGTTGATGTCATTATTAGCCAAGCCTTTTCTTCCCCTCGTACTATCTTCTAAGTACAATTATACTCCCTTTTTCTTTTAGCAGCTTAAAGAGCACAATCAAATCTGTCACATCCATCAAAGCTAAGGCTGTAGATTGGACAGAGCCTTGTATGAGCACAGTCTCAGCAGGAGGCAATAAAATCAGTCATATATAGTACATGTTAAAACTGACCCATATACACCACAAATCGCAGGTTATTAAAAAGTGAAGAATGATTTTTTTTATTTATTTATTTATTTATTTTTTAAAACGTGTCGTGTAGGGCAAACACTTTGAGTAAAACTATGAAACAGTTGATGTACAAGTACTTCAAGTTTTAAGGTTTCTGTTTTTCTTTAGTCTTATTTTTTTGGTCAAAATAGGAGAATTGTTTATTTTGCAAAACATTTGCCAAAATCTGTCATTAAGACCAAATCAAATGTTCAACTATCAACTATTATATTACATTGACTTGGTTTTTGGATTATAAATCAAATTGCCATTGCATATAATGTTTTAAAACACAACTATCCTTGCTCCAAAATGCATTATGTGTACAGAGGCCAAGAACGCCAAGGTTGCAATTATTTATATTGTATCAATTAACCCATTACTATGCGAAAAGAAAAGGTTGTTTCCTCTTATTATCTATTGTAATGTTTATAAGATGTCAGGAGGGCCATGCCAGCATGTAAAGATGCACCTTGAAAACAGTAGCGACTGATTTAAGCAGAAAATATCAGATTAAGGAGCAGCTGCTATTGAATTGGAAGAAACTGAATTGTGTCTTTCTGTTTAGAAATAATATTCAGATCAGTCCTTGTCATTTAAGGGGAAGACCATCCCAGTTGCAACCTCACAGTTGTCCCATATTTCTGTATCGTAACTTGCATCATTAATCTTTAGCATATTTCAGCTGCTTAGAAATAAATCTTTCATCTCTTCAGCTGGTGTGGGTGTGATCCATCTTCATTTGAGTGCACATGACATCCTGCCAAATTAGGTACTCCATAAATTCTTTCTCAAAAGTTTGGGGTCAACAGGTGTCTGCAGGCAATGTGGGGGTCAGTACGCACAGCGGGAGGGGCTTGAATCGGTCACGGCAAACGAGATATTGACTTTGTGTTTTCTCGTGATAATGAAATATCACAAGTTACAGTGTCACAAGAAGACAATGTTTGTTTATCAGTACGGTAACTAAATAATTAACTTGTGATCTTGAGTATTAAGTAAATCATTGCAAGCACGGCCATAAAATGATTATATTTTGCAATACTTAAATAAATCAAACCTGAAAACAGCTGTTATGGTATTTAACACAAATTTTTATTCAGAATGGGTCTGAGTGGAAATACAAGAGTTTATATTTTTGAATAAAAAAAATACCACCAATACATTTACAAAGCCTACCACAGAGCTCGTTTATCCACTTTTACGACAGATAAAATGTCTGTATCCTTGATGGTAAAAACTACAGTTTTCTCACACCAGCCTGAAACCTGTTGATATTGTGAACATGCACATGTGAAAAATGTAAACTTTCCAAACGTTTGTGTGTGACGCGGTGTAACGGCTATAGACGCAGGTTTGTGGGGGCTTTCACGAGACATACTGTATCTACCATGTAGATTGTAGAGGCACTTGAGGGGAAGTTGGGATGTTTGGCTGTCTCTGGGACACTTTATTACATGTCATCGGGGGCAGGGAGTTTCTCAAGCGTGGGCTCCATTCCCCAGATCTCACGAGCATACTGGGCAATGGTGCGATCACTAGAGAACTTGCCACATCCAGCAATGTTGTTGATCACCATCTTGGTCCATTCCTTGGGTTTCTGATGTGAGGATAACAATTATTTGTGAGAGAGCAATAAATATTTCAATCTTATTGTCCTTCTATTAGTAGTGATACACTAAATATAACTGTGAATGCATGCGAGGTTTGTTTTGATTGCACATACCTTGTAAAGAGCATTGACCTTCTCCTGGCATTTAATGTAGTCTTCATAGTCAGCAAAGACCTTAAACCTGTGCAGAAAATGATACTAATAACTCAATGATAAAAGACATACACAACTCATAAACAATACAATTTAAATGCATGTATGTATGAGTGCTGCATATTTGTGTGCATGACAGAGACTTGGAAATGTTTTTGTTTTGTTTTCTCTACTTTTTTGCACCAGCATGCAAGTTTATACACATCCTTATTTGTATGTGCGTATGCATGTCTGCGCCTCGGGCTGCTAATGTGAGATGTGTCTCTACCTGTCATGATGCATCAGCATGTTGACAATTTCTTTAAACAGGTCAGGCTGCTTTGGGCTAAAGAAGCCTCCAGCAATCTGGTCAATAGCCTGTTTCAGCTCAGGCAGACGGTTGTAGTACTCTTCAGCGTGGTATCTAAGCAGGACGGAAAACAAATAACAAACACGTTCAGAAAACCGGAAGCACAGGCTCGTCGCTGTAGTAACTGGGCCATTCATGAGGGAGACAGTGTCTATGGAGAGACATCAGCAGGTTCCCCGAGGCAACACGTTTCAGTGTGGAAAACCTCAGCTTGTGCGAACAGAACAATTGAGTCTGGGTGCACCGACTAGCTGAGAGCCAGAAGAAGATCGTTACCAAAACTTGTGCAAGACTGCCGAGCTGGACTGTCTGAGCGCATGCAGCTCATTGCGTTCATATTAAAAAGTCTTGACAGATGGCCTATCTTGGAGGTATTTCCCCAAATGGATCAGATAACTAGTAACACATTGTGATCTCATACGCAAAGATATTAAATACTGTAGTGTCACAAATAAAAACACAAGGATGAACCTTGTTCCTGGCTCTGCTCCCTCATATATCCCCCTGTGGGAATAAGTCATAGTCAAATTATTTTTGAGCGAGAAGGAAAATATTTTAGCACTTACAGCTGTATGTCAACTGAGTTGAATATGTGTGGAGAAAAGATTTGATTGGTTGCAGAACAAAATATGTTAGAGGCAGACAAAAATACGACAATGGGAGAGACTTCCTTCTTTACCCTTTCACGTCAAGTGCGTCAACGTCATCCACCCTCATGCCAAAGATGAAGAAGTTATCTTCACCGGCCTCCTCGGCCATCTCAACGTTGGCTCCGTCCATGGTGCCAATGGTCAGAGAGCCGTTCAACATGAACTTCATGTTGCCTGTGCCAGAGGCCTCAGTGCCAGCTGTGGAAATCTGCTCTGACAGATCAGCTGCGGGGACGACTGGAAAATGACAGAAGTAGAGGGTTGATGACTCTAATATGCATTTTGTGTTTGTGTGTTATGCAAAGCAATGATTTAATAATTACCTTTCTCTGCCAGTGTGACTCTGTAGTTCTCCAAAAAGATTACTTTGAGACGGTCTCCGACCACAGGGTCGTTGTTGACCACCTCACCGATCGCCGTGATCAGACGGATGATCATCTTGGCCGTGTGGTATCCAGGGGCAGCCTGCAAGAAAGGCGCAATTAGACACAAAATGTGACATTAAATGCATTTAAGCTCCACTTATTCTAGTAAAATACCAACCTTTCCTCCAATCATGACAGTTCTGGGAGTCCACTGCTTGTTGGGCTCCTTCTTGATGCCTGGCATAGATGTCAAAAGATTAAAAAATTGAGGTGTAAAGCTAAATCCTGTCCACGCTCTGACACCCAATCTGTGAAGACCTGACTGTATTTCAACTTGAGAAAATGTCTGGAGGCATTTTAAATGGGTACTTACGGTTGTAATAGGTGATGATGTGCAGACAGTTGAGCAGCTGTCTCTTGTATTCATGGATCCTCTTCACTTGGATGTCAAACATTGAATTGCGGTTGATCTTCACTTTGTAGTGCTCCTCCAAGTGCACAGAAAACTTCATTTTGTTTTCCTGCGTGATCGAAACATTAATTTCATTCAGTTCCAATTTAACATGTCTGGATATTTGTATGTGCTGTACTCACATTCTGGATTTTACTAAGTCAATGCCACAGTAATACAGTCAGATACAAGAAAAAGGTCTGCCAAATGTAAAAAAGAAATCTGGTGCCAAAACTTTCATGTTATTCCAGGACATCTCTCCACATTGATAACTGTCTGTCAAGCTTGAGGAGGGGAGTGGGCCAAAGATGTATTTATTGTCATTGCTCGTCAATTACCGAGAGAACCAGGCATAATAAAACAGCATCGTGATTGTGACATAGAGAGAAGAGATGCCCAGGTGGATCCCGAAATGTCTTTCAGTCAGTGTTTGCATCCCAGAACTCCTCTCCCCTTTGTACGACTGTTCGCTTTAGATGATTGTCTCTATCATACAACTAAATGAACTGAGATGTTAGTGATGTGAGCTGACCAGGTGGCAACAGGGGAACTGACGTCGAGAGGGAGCGCGCCGGGTGCTGAACTTTGCGTGGGTCTGAAGTCGCGGAGCTTCAGTGCCTCAGGCCTTGAAGTAAGTCCACTCTTTAACAGCAGGCTGACAACCAGATGGTGCCCACATCACCAGGCTCTGGGTGCCCCCGGGAGAAGGGCCATGCAAGGTTGGGTGTATTCATGAAAAGATTTTTCCCAGAGTTGAGAAGTAACCCTGACAACATGTTGACTTCTGCTGCAGAGGCTGTAAACGTTGTTTATGGAGGCTTTGACACCGACCACAGAGGAACAAACAGCTCTTCAGGTTGGATATTCGAAAAGGGTCTCTCCATTAGGTATATCATGGAGCAATCTGTGTGTATGAACCGTAAGAAGCAAGGAGTACTTTATGTGGAATATGTGCCACTTCTCTCCAGGGCCTTCTGCTATTGAGCAGAGGCTGGATTTTCATGTCCAGCGATGATAAAGCACCATCATATACTAAAGAGTATGTGCTTATCTTCCTAAGCGGAACGGTGTTAATACACCACCTTCTCATTTGAGATCAAATAATACAGATTTACCTGTTTCACTTTGGCAACATCACAAATGAAAGCCTCATCGTTGATGTACTTGCGGAGACCCTGGAGCTTGTCAAGGTCACGGATGAAGTCCTCGCCGATTCTCTGACGAGCAAAAAAAAACAAACAAGACAAATTGAAGAACGAAAATATCATCGTCCTCTTATGAAGTACAACTAGACAGTGGAGCTTTGTGTTGTTTGTGTGCTTGAAACACAGCTAACCTCTGCGATGGCCTCAGCCAGCCCCGGGTTGCACATCACCAGCCAGCGGCGCGGAGTGATGCCGTTGGTCTTGTTCTGGAACTTGTGTGGCTCCATTTCATAGAAGTCCTTGAAACTGCAGGCAGAGGGAGATGTCATGTATCACAACACAGATTATATGATTTGGGATTAAATAAAACATATACTACAACATAGACTATATACTTGTATATATACTGTATTTTGGTGTGAGGATTTCCCACTATAAAGTATTGCAGGCAAATTAGGGTTCATTTTAGAGACATACACAGTAGCTTTGAGGATGTCAGAGTGTATCTGGGCCACGCCGTTGACAGCATGGGAGCCCACGATGCACAAATGGGCCATGTTGATCCTCTTCTGTCCACCTTCCTCAATGAGAGACATACGGCTCAGACGATCATTATCTCCTGGGTACTTGGCAGCAACTTTCTGCAAAATTTAAAGGAGCATGGGATTTATTTACTGGTTATACTTCTTTATTTTGCTGAATCAGATTTCAAATGTCACACATGTCAGATTAAGTTAACACAGCTACTCTAAAGCAATATATACAATCAGCAACAGGACAATTTCCATCAGTGTGCATGTAGAAGAAATTCAGTGCATTATTGTGCTGCTGTTCATAAAACCTGCCCACCGCTCTGTCAGAAATATTTCCCTCTCTCTTCAGTAGGAACGTGGGAGTCCAGCTCTGACAGATGTTACAATTAAAAGCCAATCAGCACCATTTTGTTCTTTGACTTTTACATTGCAGCATTTAGGTCCTCATGCCAATCTTAAATAAAGTAATTTCTTGTATTTGAATAGGTTTTTTTTCCGCTTGTCTCTTTCCACCATGGCAAAGCTGTTCACGATTAAAGAAATACATCAAGTGCTGGAATTTTGCATGATGTGCTTTTTGTTTTTTTAGCATTTCAAACTGTCTTGAATTTTAATACCATTTTGTATTTAATTTTTAGCCTGTGAAGGTCCCACTTTAATCTTAATCCTTTTTCAGATTTATTTCCTGCAGCAAGCTTTATCAATATGTATCATCCTTAACTTGTATCAGTAGCAGTACAGTACATATTAAACATACTATATGCCAATACTTAACCACAGATAATATTGGCAGTGAATTCTTCCTCGTATGTATCGTAAACACTAAACCCATTGTATTCAGCACATTTCATAGATTGTGATATGTTGTAATGTGCAGCGCTAACCTCCAGGTGGCGGCGGTTGATCTCATAGACTATCTCCAGGTGACGGGGCAGCAGATGAGCAAACAGGTCGACTGGCCAGCGCTCCAGAGCTTCAGGAAGGACTGTGTGGTTGGTGTAGGCACAGGTGCGCACACAGATGTCCCAGGCCTGAACAGCAGCAGGAGAAAATAGGTTCAGGAAGTAAGACAGTAAATCTCTGGACTTATTTCCTTAATTGTCCCTGGCAGTACACAAAAATCAACAAGGCAGCAGCAAATATTCAGTGTCAGACAATATTAGAAAATAAGGTGAAAGAAAAGAAAGTCCTAAACACTAAAACACTACAAATCAACGTGCAGTAAAAAAAAAAAAAGGAAAAGAAACATTTTTTACGATTAAACGATTAGGTCCTCATATCAAATTGCTAAATGCTCAAATTTACAGTTTAAACCTTATTGCTCTTCCTCACCTTATCCCATCCAAGCTTCTCTTCATCAACCAGAACCCTCATCAGCTCAGGAATAGCCATGGCTGGGTGAGTGTCATTCAGCTGGATGGCAACCTGAATATGCAGAAGATTATTAAATGTCAATACAGAATTAGAATGTGTCATAAAGTGCCTTGTAGACACTGTTCATTTCAACTATTCTCCTAAGGTACAATAAAATCCACCTACAACCTGTTCAACACGCTGACAGAGGCAATTAAATGAAGACCCAGAGAGAACATCAGGGGAAAATCTTTTCATTTCTGACAGAAACTGTTTTGTTGAGTTTTTCACTTCACCTTGTCAGGCAGTTTGCTGAAGTCTGTGCGAGCGATCTCCCTGGAGCCAAACTTAGAGACCTTGAAACGACGGATGATGTCTTGCAGGGTGGCAGACACCACAAAGTATTCCTGCTTCAGACGGAGCTCCTTTCCTTCAAAGAACTGAGGGTAAAGACACATATTTGTCTTTTTTTGTTCTGCAGGCAAACATGAATGGCTTTTTAATATTCATTAAACATAGCCTTATGCATGTGAGTGGCTGACATTAATTAATGGATAATGGATGGCATCTATTTTAACAACATAATTACTCCTGCCTTATGTGAAAAGAAAGAACAGTAGCACAGCTGCAAAGTCTCAATTTCTGATACCTGTAGTATAAATATTGTGCGAAAACTCCTCTATAATATACTTTTATACAAATGAAATAGAATTACATATGTAAATGTACATCCTCCTTTAAATAATTAGATTATGGAAGCTGTCCACTGTTCAGTGGATCAGCGTTTGAACCAGATCATCCTTGAACATTCTTATATTATTAAATTTTTTTCTTCTGGCATTAACATTTAATTTCACTATTATTAAGCCACAAGTAGATGTAACCACTGATGTGTTTAAGGCAGTGTTTCTGTTATGAATTATGAATATTATGAATATAACAGAGAGCTAAAAAGGTATTTAGTTTACAGTTATATGAAACTGAGAAAAGGAGTCTCATTAGAAAAACCGGAACCTTTTTAATAGCAATAAATACAATTTTCATTCAAAACAACTTAAGAAATAATCAACTTATTGTTTTCGCACCCTTATCTCGTTGATAGAAACACACAGTATAAAAGGGCAGCAATGTAACACTGATTTCACTACGAGGTCCACCACAGCATCTGCTCCCACATGCGCAGACATAAATTACCAGACCTGACATGAGTTGCAGCTCTAGATGTTTATCTCCTAAATCCTCCTCCTTCAGCCTTCAGGGAGTCAGCACATGTTGGTCAGAGCTTATGTCAGATTTAAAGGACAGCTTCAGAGGAAGCAGAAAGAGCACGCAGCGACTCCAGCTAAACACAAAGGACTTTAGTAGGGGTCCAAATTATGGAAGTCTGTCTCTCGGCTGAGTTAAGATTAACCCTATATAGTCACACAGAGCCATACAGTCCACAGCTCCCTGATCTACGACACTCATCTGTTTCCTCTAATCCAAGTTAACATATGGATGGTTGGCCTATGAGTGCGCTTCTAGTGGATTAAAAGATAATATACTCATATTTTCTTACATTGTCATTGGGATACAGCACACGGGAGATGTTCTCAGCCAAGTTTCTGTCCAAAACGGCCTGAATGTAGCCGCCAACGTTGACTATAAGGAAAAGAACACAGAATTAGTCAAAGTTACTTCACATTTAACGGCCGTTGCATGATTGAAAATATGTGATCTCTGCCAGACACATACAGTCTTTGAGGTTAAAATCGCAGGGTGCCTTCGCAGACCACAGCCTCATGGTGTTGACATAGTTGTTTCTGTAGCCTGGAATAGGGGTGTCATATGGCAGGGCCAACACTACCTGCCAATACAAATACATGGAGAGAAAAAACTGAAATATATAATTGTATCATCTCAGAGAACATTTTTCATTTACTTGTAATCATATTTTCACCTGAGTGTCAACCAATTTGACACCATCGGGGTGATGCTCAGTCCTGCCATAAAAGTGCACCGGCCGCATGTACTCAGGACGTGCTTTCTCCCAGGGGTTGCCATAGCGCAGCCAATCATCAGCCTCCTCAACCTGGATAATGACATGCATTTATATTGAGGGAGAAAAGCACTCATTAGGAGAGAGGCTTCTGAGTTGAGCCAGACAGAAAATGACAAGGAACATCAGGTCACGCTAATGATAAAGGAAACTTATGCAGCAGGTGATTCAAGGTGAAAGAAGAAGCAGCTCGTCTCACTCGTTGCAACAAGAATACAAGGTCAAACAAAACCGGAAGCTGAACATTTCTAACCTGCCAGCCATTGATGATTTTCTGATTGAAGATACCGAATTCATAGCGAATACCGTAACCGTAGGCAGCCAAACCCAGAGAGGCCATGGAGTCCAGGAAACAGGCTGAAAACCAGAGACAGCACATGAAAAAAAGCTGATACATTTTATAGTTCTTATAAAAAAAACAATACAATATTTTTGTCAGTCAAAGGGGTAAAAAAAAAAATCTTTGAATTTATAAAATGGAATGGATGAAAAGATGCTCACCAGCAAGGCGACCCAGGCCACCATTACCCAACCCAGCGTCTTCCTCCATGTCCTCCAACTCCTCCATGTCCAGACCCAACTACAGAGGTCAACAGAGCACAGTATGGACTAACGATTTTAGGTTGCTGCCCCCTTTCCTTTTTTTTCTTTTTTTTATACAATAGCTAAAAGGAGAAATTTCCCAGATTAAGCCTCTTTGTCTCACCTGGTACATGGCCTCGTCACAGGCGTTCTCCAGTGCGAGGTTCACCATGGTGTTCTGGAGGGTGCGGCCCATGTAGAACTCAAGCGAGATGTAGTACACACGCTACAGTTTGAGAAGAAGGGGATAAATAATCTGAGTCAAACTGCACAAATAAATACCCAAACCCATTTTATGAACTCAGGCAGAGAGATTTTAGTGACACTATATGATCAAGGTGACAGAAAGGTCCCCACAGAAGCCTGATGGGTACAAATTTGACATTGAAACCAAAAACCTGTGAAATCATATGCCAAATGTCACAATAACACCCACCTCCAGAATGTCAAGGAAATCTTCAGGTTTCATGATTTAGCTTCATGGTTGGGAGTGCATAGAAATGTGCCACCTGAGCCTGTGTTTAGCCTTTGCCATTTAGTTGGGTGTCCGTGTCCCCGTGTCCCCCCCCTCTCCCTCTTCCCCCCTGAGATGGAAGGGCAAACACAGGCTGAGGAGGAGGCAGGGGAAAGGAGGGAAGAGAAGGGACTCGGGGACAGATTGCTTTGGGTGTTACATAACACCAACATTTTGGCCCGGATAAAAATAGCTTCTGTAGAGGTCGCTGTAAAGGTCAGCCCGAGTCCGATACCCTTTCATTGTTGAGTTAATGTCTGGAGTGATCGGAGGGGTGCTTCCGAGAGATGTGTAAAATAATCATGAATACAACTGACAGAGTCGTATCACTGACTAGCTAACAGAATCTCCTGAATTATATATGACTGAATGTTCCAAATCTTATCTGACTTCAGTCCATTTTTCATCTCGTTATGCTGATTGGCCTATTTTCCCCAAAAATATATATTACCAATAAGGAAAAATCTATCTTGTTGCTGTAACATTAACTTTGCAATACATGATCTTTGCACAGAGCTGTGGGCCGAGCTCTGACGTACTCCCTCCTTCTGCTTTCTGGTGGACCTTTAAGCGACTTGTCTTTGACCTTTTGGTCTCAAGGCCCAGAACACAGTGTCAGATGGTCTCTGCGTATCGAGGTTGCAGCTAAACAACATCTGATTAAAAAAACAAGCTTATTGTGAGAAGTAAATGCCTCCCAACTGAGATTAATGCTTTGCCACTTAAGTTATGGAACTCTAACCATGCAAAAGAAGCCAAGGCGGGCTGGGGAATTTTCTTCTGCTGTTCAGAAAAAAACAAATTATTCCCTTTATTCGGGGTAGTAGGGTTATTAATGATTTTGGAGGGCCATTTTTTCCCCCACTAAGTAAATGGAATTGAGTTTTACTCTGCTTCTCAGCCCCTATGGTATTTACATGTGGTTTTGCATGACATTTTTTAGCAATCATGTCGTGTGGTTCACACTTCTGCTGCTTTATTCCAGTGATGCCAGCCTCCTATTGTTCTTCCAAGGATCTTTCTGCTGGTTAACGACACAGGAGTTGCTGAGATAGCCTACAGCTTCTATGTAACTCTGATGCTCTCAGAGGCATGTGCTCACATGACACAAGTTAGGGTTATGTGCACATAATGTTATGGCACAGGAAGAGAGCCGAAGGTCTTCGGAGGGTTTAATGTTTCAACACAGTATAAGCTCAGCAGCATACCAGCAGAGTGCTAAGAACCCTCAGTAAAGTTTAAATGTCATGACTTGGCATTATGCTGACAAGAGGCTGCTGAAAGTACAGTTAAAGAATATAAAGCCCGGGCACTCAGTGCTGGAAGAAAAATTCACTTCCCTAAAAGCAACAATACAGTGATGGGAAAATATTGATAGCCCTGCATTTAATATCTCAGCTAAACTACAAAATGTTATCAATATGTTGACAAGTATTCAAAGAAAGGTGCTCCTCATATAGAAAAATGGTCCCGGTTACTGATATATGATTTGACACTAGAGCGTTGATACTAATGCATCAACAGCACCTCAGTGTTATAGCAGATAATGGTGGAGTTTCTTTTCACTACATACAATAGCAGCAGTTTGGGCCAGATGTTGAGCCCCCTAAAGGGTCATAAGATACATTTTACGGGGTCATGAGATGACTAATAGGAGCAGAGAATAAAAAGCCTGCAGTACAAATCTATATTTATTCATTATGTTTTTTTTTGTGAAATATTGGATAATATTACCACTTTGAGCCTTGAACAGGTATTCAAATTAAATTCATTAAGTCACGTTACATCACTGTTTGCTTTAAAATGTACAAAAAGTGCAGAAGAGTTATTCCCTGAAACAGTTTAAGATTCAGACCTGTAACACATCGTGACGGTGTGACGCACCTTTTACTTTGATAACCATAAAAGCATTATAATTTTCTCACAAATTACAAGATGATAATGTTTTAGCCATTACAATAAGCAGCTTTAAATGAGTTTGTATTTTGTCAGTTGTTTTTAATTGATGTTCGTGGCAGTTCGTATTTCTGTACATGCTGTTATGAGTGAAACTTACTTTGGGATCTTTCTCGTAGTAGTGCTGCTGGGTTCTGATCCACCTGCCAATCAAATGTTCCCGTACTGTGTTGGCAAGAGCAAAGTAGTAATCCCTTCTGGTCGCCACATTTCTGTCCTTGACCAGTGTAAAATGGAGATGTCTGTTGAAGTTCTGCTTCAGCTCTGCGACGTTTTCAACTCCAGCGAGGCCTCGCACTGAAATTTGTTTCTTTCTATCATGGTCAGACAAGGGTTTGGACATGGTGGCACGAGTTGTAGCAGCTCGGGGCTCTGACTAGGGGAAGAATGTAAACAGTAGGACAGCAGGTATGCACCACCAGGCACACAGCAAGAGTGGTACCCACACTACAGCATAAGCTTCAGCTTTTTAAAGACGTAGCTATAAATATTCAGCAGAGGGTGGAGCAGATTGGATATTTTAGTTGAAGGGAGGGGCATATGGTGAGGACAGAGAACATTTCAATTATGTCATCGTGAATATCTGAAGGGCCCACTATGTAGGACTGGTAGCAGAAAACAGCATCTTAGAGGATGATGACATCCATGTATACATGTATATGTACAGTACATATATACATATATATACACACACACACACACACATATATATATATGTGTGTGTGTATCTATATATATTCTTAATAAAGACAATTTATGTTTTCTAGCTACTAAACCAAAATTTAACCAGAAAAAAATCAGTAAAAAAAATAAATCCAATTCTTCCAATTTTGAAAAGAGAAGATAACTTATATTCTCTGAGATGCTGATATTTCACTGTTTAATAAAGGATCCATGTGACATTTACAAAGATGAAAAGGTACAAAGATTTGAATGATCCGGTGATCATTCAAAGGTGATAAATTTAGAATATTATCTTTTTTAGTTATATTTTTCAAGATGTAATTACTTCACTGCTCTTTGTAAAATACTGTCTCATAATGTGGAAGAAATATGGTGATAATATCAAACAGTTTCAGTGGCTAACTTGTTGTTTTTCCCTTATATTTGTCAGGATTGCTTGGCTAGCAGAGGATACTGTTTATGATTTTTTTTTTCTAATACAGGTGTTTTGGTGCACCTAAAAAGCAAAGCCTTCCAAAGTCTGCTAATAATCGAAGGCTGACATTATATTTCTAAGTTGTTGCATTAGAGGGCAGTTACTCGATGTATTTTGTTTTTGCTTCTCACTCTGCTGTCTCTGGATCAGCTCTCACTTGTACTTTGGCCTTGCTCTGAAACCCAAACACTTACGTTGTAATTTTTAACATTCTCGAGCTACTGTATCAGTTCACAACCACTGTGGTACTGTAGTAGTTATGAACCAGTAATCCTGTGTAGATCACATCTGTCCAAGAGCCTGGGGCAATAACAGCCACAAACTCAGCTGCGTTGAAGCAACTAAAACCCACTCTATTTTCAGTTATCACTCTAGCAAGCCAAACTATCATTAAGTCTTGACCTTCTATAAATAGCAACTGTGACCCAGTCCCAAAGGCCATGATATTTGAAAGGCATATCTTGTTAATGTCAGCAAGAGCCGGCAGACAACGCTAGTGTATTACTATCAGTCGGTATACAGCATAAGGAGGAAAGCGGTGTTGTCTGAGCTGTTCTCAGTGGGCTGCAGTACTGTATGATTATCATTATCTTGTTAAAAGAGAAATTCTGCCTTTGGACTGAAATTGGTTAAAAGCTGGATGAGAGAGTGACTCTTACTTAAGTGTCTCGATGCACTGAATTGCACTGCACTTTGAATACATGTTGACAGGAAAAGTATTGGAAATAAAATGATCTTGTCTTTCTCACCGTTCCCCGATCTGTCGTATGATTGGACAAGATACAAAAATAAGGGGGGGGGGGGGCGGAGAGAAAGATGTTGCTGTCAAGCGCCACAACAGTTGGACAACAGCTAAATAGAAATCAAATTGCATTGGTGGTAGTTGAAGTGCTTGGCAGCGCTTTGTGGCCGTTTCTGGATCATTTGAAGAATTTTTAGAATTTAAACAGTATATAAATGCCATCAACACCATTTCCTGTTATGTTTCTTTTAATGTTCCCGCATGCCAAATGACCCCCAGAACAGAGAAACCATCACATAACAGATGACAGAGATTGAAGCTGGCGTGCCCCTGATTTGTCCATTATGATGAGCAAATTATGTTCTTACATGTCTACTGGCTGTTCTGTCAAATGGTACATCAAGCATTTCAAGACCAGGCTGAATGAATGCACTGCCTGGTGTAGACTGAGGGAAAAAAAAACATTATTGTTGATGTGAAGGCGGATTTTCAACAAATGAATTTGTTATGACAATCTAGCCACTGAACTGAGGTGCATGTGAAAGCATGTTACCATTTTGTATAATAATAATAATAATTAAAAAAAAGGAATTAATTTTGCATGTACAGAATCTGACAGTTTGTCCTGACAGTTTTTCTCTGCTGTTAGTGAGGATCTCTCAATCATATAATATCTGAGACACATGCAAGTTTAATTAGATCTCATTTTTACTCCATAGGAAATATTAAGTCGGTTAACTCTGATGTTAATGAAGGCTGTGATTGGCCAACAGTAACTACAGCTATTAAAGTGCTTGTGATGCTTGGCAGATGCGAGAGTGAAGAGGCAACTAATGGGCAGTGACTGCTGAGAGCAACTCGCACTTTTGCATACTGGAATTTATGTGGTGACATCAAAACGTTATGTGGCAATTGGATTTATGTAAATTATTTTTAAAAAGGCATTTTAAATTCCATTTCGTGAGCATTATCCACAGATCAGGTCTGTTTTTTTCTGAGTTGGCACAAAGTTCTGAACTACTGTGGAGATTTTTTGTTTCTTTTTTCTTTCAGTTATACTCTTCAAAACATAAAGCTGACACTGCAACAAAACCTCTCTTCACACAGTCGTAAACATATCTGAAAGCTGTCACATAGAATGACGTGCTACACTTGCAGGTGCAATCTATGTCTCGCACCTCCATGTCCTAAACACCATGTTGCTCTGCAGCCTTTCAAAACCATTCAAGGTTTTCATTCAGGCTTTTTTTCTTCCCTCCTCTTTTCCTCTCCTTTAGGTCAGCTGTTTCCAGGTGAAGGAAGGAGTTATGTTTTCTTATATCAACATCAGAGTTGTGTGATTGGTTCCACCAAATACAAAGGATTTAATAGAAAGTGGGCTTTACCATAATAAATCCTATTTATATTTAATTACCCAGCTGTTATCCTTTTTGGGGGTGAGATTGCATTAGTTCAATACAATGATATGAGTATATATAACTAAAGGCATATCAGTCTCCTAGTCAAATTACCTAATTTTTTTTTGTTATTTTAATGGTTTTTGCACTTCTCTACATTCAACAACACACTAGTACCGCTCAAATATACTATACAACAGTTGATCATCCAAATAATTAGATTTCAAAAGCTCAAGTTGGCTGTGATTCTCTTTTATTCTCGATTCATTCACACATCGACATTTCTACACAGTCTGTCAGTGCGAAAGCTGTTTCCTCTTCTTTGCTTGAAGAGAACGAGCATCTTTGTTTACATCTCACCAAAAGTTATGGACTTAAAGTAATTCCACCTACCACTTGGCACGCAGTCATTTCTGCACACAAAGCTGTGACCAGCTATTGTAACGAGGCCTCTCAGTTTTCTTATCGAATTTGATGAAGTTACATAGTCTTAAAAATGTGTTCTGCTTAACTGTAAAATCTGAACTAGCTCAATTGATTTTCACTCACCATGAAATGATTTATCTCCAGTTTCCCTGCAATGATTTCTAATAGTGACAGACAAGATAAGTATTATTGGGCTTTGTGTGTGTGTGTCTCATGCAGTTTTATCTGTGATGATTGAAAAAGGCATTTAATTGCATCCATTCTGAGCATTTCTGTTGTGGTGTTGTGTTTGCCAAATACCAATTATCTGCTTTGCATTGAAAGTCTGGCTGGCAATGAATCACAGGAGATTCGGTTCATAGGGATGCTGCTTAGGAGCAGCTTGTCCTACTCTGGTCAGGCTTTATTTTGTCTGCCTGTGAACTTGTCAACATGGGGGCGACACAGAACAGAAAGAATACTGTCACCTGGTGGTGGTAATGTCACAATGAAAAACACCGGTTTTGTTCTGCAGTCAATGGAGTGGAGAACACCAAGCAGCTGAGGAGTGAGCATTATCAGCTAATTAAATAGATTTACTAATTAACACAAGGTGATATATTGACTAATTAAAGGGGCACTCCACCAATTTCACACATGTGGTTCAGTCTACTCATTACAAGGAGTAGCGTGTGAAAACAAATGTCTGACGTCTTCTGTGTCTTCATTGACCTATATTATTGAAGTTGTAAGATCCAGCGGCTCTGGTTTGTTTATTTAGAATAGATTAACCTTGAGTCTACTGGGGACTAAAAATCAGAATCTCTCTTCCTCTGCTGCTTTGATTTCCAGCATTCTTTTTCGAATCTTTTTCTTTTATGTATCCACACTGTTATAAAAATCCAATACTGAAGTGTTGGAATATGCATAGGCAACACAAGGAGAAGTTATCAGTGTGTTATTGGTATCAGAGTATTTCATAAGGCTGGCAATCATTAGCGGTTGTTGTTTTCTGTAACATTTGCAAGGAAAAAGAACATTTCAATAAACATGGCAATACAAGGATTGTCTGACACATTTCGTGATCAAACAACTTCTGGAACCCATTGGTTCGTGAATGGCTGTTACTAAACCTCAGATTTTGGCCACCAACATCTTGCGAGTTTGGAGCGGTTTGGAGCCAGAATGACCATATTTGGACGAGCTGGGAGGGAGCAAGTGGTGGCTCTGAATTGATCCAATGGGAAACCCGACAACATTACATCCCGCCCAGCAATAGATGAAACCTAACCAAAAATACAGCTTTTTGCAGATTAATTTTTAATTGATAGACTGCCAGAAAATGGATAAAGAAGTTCTTATAGTGTTAAAGTCCTTAACACTATAAGAACTTGTGGAAAAAATGTATTGACTTTGTGTTTCATGAGAGCCAACACCTAGCAGCCCTCAGTGGTATTGCACCACTTTTTTCTACAGTCAATGTCAGTAACAGGGTTTGTTGGATTTGGTGTGAACAGACAAGGAAAGCTTAAAAATGTCTTGTTGTTTAAGGGGAAAAAAAAAGAAAAAAAAATCACAGTCACCGTTCATTACAATACTGTGCTCTGATTGGCCACTTACCCACTATATAGTGTACTATATAATAGACAACTGGCCAATCCAAATACATAACGAAAGTGATTAAAGCTGATTAGAGCCCTTCCTTCCTGGGGGCGTGTTCAGACTGCTCAATTGACAGCTCCCTCACTCACTCCCTGTGAAGGCAACAGATAAAACCTACACATTTATCACCAAAATCCCAGCAAAGCTCCGCCCATCAAACAAACAGAAAAACCTCAAAAACCTGTGTGGATATGCAGAAATGCTTAATACAAGTCTTTCAGTAGCACATTTCAATGTGAGTTACAACATCAATTCTAACACCTTTTATTCAGCTTTAATTTCATGTATTTTTTTTTCGATTATTTTGTAATCCGGTGAGGGATTTCTTTTGTTCTGCAAAATTGTGATACCCTTTTTTACAGCTGACACGTTGACGTGTTGCAGAAGCCCAGATGTTATTAATAAATGAATGACGGCTTGGACAGTGAGTCATGGCCACAGAGCCAGCACGCACGACGGCAGGACCCTGAAAATGAAGCTGCCAGACAGAATTCAGCCATCATTCATTATATTATTCATACCTGTGATTTTCCAACTGTGACATGTCAAAATGTCTTCTGTAAAAATGCCCATTGATTTTTTGTCTTTGTCTATGTCCTATTATCACAAATATTCCAATGCAAGGAGTGGATTAAGTCATAATACTGTAATTAAAATATAATCATAGTATGAATGATAGTGTATAGTATTACTACTCTGAAACACAAATCTAACATTAACAAAAAAACTGATTACTCATCAACATGTCATCCATGCACACTATGGCAATGCAATTTAGATTCCAGCGTAGCTTTTAGAGTCTTAGCTACTTTCAGACTTTCTGAGACCTTGTTTACTTGCACTGCGCTTCTCCTGTCTGTAGGTCATATGGTTTGTTTTGAATATTAACTGCATAATTGTACTGAGCAAACTGCTTGAGCTGCATGTCAGACTGCATGAAAAGCGCTGCACAAGCCGTAGGAGGGCTGTGAGCCGCAGCATATGAGTTTCTTCGCCTCCAAAGAAGAATAACGTGGTTGGCAGATGAATCCCAGGAAAGCAAGTTCAATAATGTGCGTGCTTTACCCTAAGTCCTGAGGGGGATGTTGCTCAATATTTTATTGCAATTGTAGCTCTCTCTGCACAACAGATGAGCACCTCTACTTCCTTATTGAGGCCGCAGAGCTACACTCTGCCTTGGACCACAACAAAAATCAATAATTGCCCGAGCCGTGTCACTAAAACACACACACACACACACACACACACACACACACACACACACACACACACACACACACACACACACACACACACACACACACACACACACACACACACACACACACACACACACACACACACACACAATTGTTTGGTGAGGTGTTGTTGGGGTAGAAATACCACAGATGTTCACAATAAAAGCCTGTATTGGTCAGAGAATGATTATGTTTCAAAGATATGGGAGAAAAGGATAACAGCTGGGTAATCAAATATAACTATGATTTATTATAGTAAAGCCCACTTTCTGTTTGATTTGCATTATGTTTGCATTGATTAATGCTTCGTTCTACAATCGCTCTGCTTCGCTTAAAATTACATCATGTTTCCAACTGTGAAAAGCCTCATATGACACAACAAGATGAAGAGTTTGCAGCCACGTCTGTGATGTCAAACTAACAATTCAAGATAGCGGCATAACAAAGTCTCCTTTGGTCCAATCTGCACTCTACACTGCCAAATAGCAATAACATTGCAGCTCAATTATTGCAGAGATATTGAAATGCAAAGAGCTGTGAAAATAGGCTGAAGGTAAGATAAGGTGATTCAAGACATGAAATTCATCACCACTCGACCTCTGCGCTAAATAGAAGCAGCAAGCCGTCCACAGACATCTAACCTCTGAAGTGTGTGTGAACTTTGTTCTTCAAAGGAAGGTTTGAAACAATCAGACCTCTGATGAGGACGTTGTTTGGGTTTCAGTGCAACATCTCTGCAATGTGACTGGCAGGCAAATGTTTTGAGGTGATTTGTGGACATGTTTTAAATTCAGATTAAGACTTTCTGTCATTATAATAAATAATCTTGAAGAAGACAGATATGCAAGTAATAATTGACTATATTTTGGGGGGGATTTCCATAAAAGCAGTTTTTTTGTTATTCAGACATTTTGCTCATATACATGTGCTACAAACTACTGCTCTTTGATTTGGCACACTTATACAAAAAGCCACTCCAAGGTGCCTTTTCTATCATATTGAAATGAAAATGCATTACAAAATTCCCATAGGTGTTAAATTATAAACACTCATATAGGACTTTGAAATGTAGCTGTAAAAGTATTCAACCGCACTCCCTCACTCAGGCTGAATTGTTTCGCAGGCAAAAACATTTCAGTACATTCATTATTCATTTGTCATTCTCAGACTCAAGATTGCTTTGATTTTATCTGTCGCACAAGGAAGGCTTAGACCCATGCCAGCTCACCTTAACAGGCTTTTAGAGGTTTGTATGGGTGAGTCAGCCGTCACTGATAAGTCAAATATTCTACGCTGACTTCACAGCATGCTGCATAGACGTTGTGTATGGACGTTGAATATGAGATCAGAGTTTTTAAAAGATAAGATAGTTTGAGATGTTTCCAGAAGATCTCCCTGCCTTTTACTACACAAATGCTTTTAGAGTCATCCAAGGTCGTAAAGATCATGAAGTACATATCGCAGAATCCAAATTCAACATGGAAAAGCATCTCAGACAGCAGGAAGAATCGCACAGCAAATGTATGTTTGCTCCAACATGATGAAGTTAAATATTTACAGTGGTGTGAAAAAGTGTTTGCCCCCTTCTTGATTTCCAATAACTGAGTAATTGAGATCTATCAGTCTGGAAAAGGTTATAAAGCCATTTCTAAAGCTTTGGGACTCCAGCGAACCACAATGAGAGCCATTATCCACAAATGGAGAAAACATGGAACAGTGGTGAACCTTCCCAGGAGTGGCCGGCCGACCAAAATTACCCCAAGAGCGCAGCAACGACTCATTCAAGAGGTCACAAAAGACCCCACAACAACATCCAAAGAACTGCAGGCCTCACTTGCCTCAGTTAAGGTCAGTGTTCATGACTCCACCAGAAGAAAGAGACTGGGCAAAAATGGCTGCATGGCAGAGTTCCAAGACGAAAACTACCGCTGAGCAAAAAGAACATTAAGGCTCGTCTCATTTTTGCCAGAAAAGATCTTGATGATCCCCAAGACTTTTGGGAAAATACTCTGTGGACTGACGAGACAAAAGTTGAACTTTTTGGAAGGTGTGTGTCCCATTACATCTGGTGTAAAAGTAACACCGCATTTCAGAAAAAGAACATCATACCAACAGTAAAATATGGTGGTGGTAGTGTGATGGTCTGTGGCTGTTTTGCTGCTTCAGGACCTGGAAGACTTGCTGTGATAAATGGAACCATGAATTCTACTGTCTACCAACAAATCCTGAAGGAGAATGTCCGGCCATCTATTCGTGACCTCAAGCTGAAGCCAATTTGGGTTCTGCAGCAGGACAATGATCCAAAACACACCAGCAAATCCACCTCTGAATGGCTGAAGAAAAACAAAATGAAGACTTTGGAGTGGCCTAGTCAAAGTCCTGACCTGAATCCTATTGAGATGCTGTGGCACGACTTTAAAAAGGTGGTTCATGCTGGAAAACCCTCCAATGTGGCTGAATTACAACAACTCTGCAAAAATGAGTCGGCCAAAATTCCTCCACAGCTGTAAAAGACTCATTGCAAGTTATCGCAAATGCTTGATTGCAGTTGTTGCTGCTAAGGGTGGCCCAACCAGTTATTAGGTTTAGGGGGCAAACACTTTTTCACACCACTGTATGTTCTCCAGCAACGGACTTGTATCAAACTCAGCTTAACAACTCTTTCCTAATTATTTCTGGGTTTTTCCACTTTCAATTCTCTTTTTTTCTATTTGTTTAGTTCCTTTCTTCTAACTTGTGTTTTGAATGTCTCATTTCTTGCCATACGTTGCTGTGGCTTTTGAGTGTGAAATGTAGTAGATACAGTAAATAATCTTTATTTTATGTATGTATAACTTAGAATTGAAGAATAAATGAAAGATTAATGTGAGAGTGCCTTTACATTTACTATCAAACTGATATTGCTATTTTACCACTTTATATTCCCACCCTATTCGTAAAACTTTCAACTAAAATCCACTGCAAAAATTAAATCAATGTTTTAACTGTTGCTATTTTTAATCTCAGAATCCCCCTGTCCCCTCTTGGCTGCACAGGGGAGACCTAGGGGCAGCTGCAGCACTTAAGGTTTCTGCACTTGTAACTCTAGAGGCCATTATGAAGAACAAAGCTCACAATTACAGTTTAAACGATGCTCTAGCAAATCAAAATTCTCCCATCACCTAGTTGCTATTGTGATGATGGCAGCTGCAGTGATGCTTGTAGTTTCCCTGAAAATATTCTAACAGATTATGGAGAGTTTACAACAAAATAATGTGATTTTCTTTTCTTTTTTTTTTTTTTTTTTTACTTTAAACTAAACACAAAATTCGAAATCTACAAATACATTTCCGCAAAGCCTTAAAAGTTTTCCTGAATGAAATTATCGGTTGGACATGCTACTGTTGTGGCACTGACATGAGTTTTGTTACATGATGACACAAAGATGGCAACTGGATGAGTAAGCAGCTCTGCATTATGAAGACACATGAAACTGATTAAAATCTCACTACACTCCTCAGAGGGGAAGGGCAAATTATTCATTTTAGTGGCAATATGAGTCATCAAGGACTAAAGGGTTTGTCTGCAAAAACGGGGATGAGGGTTCAGAGCAGAATTCCAGCAACTGGTGCATCCTGCCAGCAAGGTGCCTTGCTCAAGGGCAGTTGGCAGCACTAAGAGAGAGGGCAGGATGGGGTCGATGACTTAAGAGCCTCCTTTATATATAATGCCACTCCTATGTTGAGATACTCTTTCTGATATGATACTTGAAATGTGGAAAATGAATACCTGCCCTACTATCACACGATTCTGTGGTTAAACGCCGTTTAATCCTTCATGGCAACGCCGCTGTTAGTTTGGTGGGGAGCAGGATTGGTCAACAGCAGCTGACCGCGCCCTCAACCCATATAAGCTACCTACCAAACTATTACCATCAAGTGTCGGGGGAATGACGGCTCTGCTGCTGCTTCTGCTGCCCTCGGTGCGGCGGAGGAGAGAAAGCATCTTTGTCTGTACGGAGGGGCTCTGGGCTTCCCTGCCTGCCCGCCTCCATCGACACAGCAGCATCTAAAGATAAGAAGACTATCCTCTCTGAAGACAGAGGTCGCAGATTCATCTGCCGCATTCATCTCTGCTCAATTTAGGATTTTCCTCCTCTCTCTTGCTCCCCTCTCTTTTGTGCTCGCTGTTTTTTGTGTTGTTTTTTTTTGCCTGGCTGGAATAATCAAGCCCTCCCTGTATCCATGTGTCGGATCGCTGGATGATGCACAGGTAAATGACACCGCACACCTCCCACACAGAAACGACCTTATGGACGGCGATAATTAGCTTTAAAAGCATGCTGCAGTGGAAAGCTGCGAGATAAGCCGCGCTGTTTATCGGTGTCTTCTGTTTTTTTTTTTCAATGTCAGTGGTCCGGAATTGTTTGTGTTTCATTTCGGGAGATGTTGGGCTGCTGCTGCTCACCAATTAGGCTATTGCCACTTCTCTTGAGGTGCTTTTTTTTTTTTTTTCCATGAAGATTTCACTTCTTTCCGCCAAAGATAAACCCCTCTTCTTGTTAAAATCACAGTTTACAGTCAGTTGAGGTGGGTGGAGGAGCGGTATGGTTTCCAAATTCAACACGATTGCAGATGAGGTCGCTTAATTGCGTGCCGGAAGACATGCCCTGTGGTTGGGCTTCAGCATATGCAGTGGGGGCTTTTCCTTTGAATAAAACCGCTGCTGCTCCGGTGAAAATATGGGACCGAGTAACACGAACCTATTGTTGGAATTCGCTAGGTGCCACACGCCGGGGTTTGGAGGTATTGTTTTGTTTTTTTGTTTTTTAATATATATATATATAAAAGTGAAGTTAAGGTGGTGTTTGAGTCATGCAGCACGCAGGGCCCTTGTCTCTGATATGCTTGAGGTAGCCTATTTATTATTGAGAGGGATTTCATGTTCTGTGCCAGAGGACTGGGCAGTTTAAAGATAAGAGAGGGAGAGAGACAGGGAGGGGGTGGAGGGGGGCACAGTAAGCAGCTGCCACATCATTTGCAACCACAAAGGCAGCTTCACTGTCAGCTCGAAATATTATCCCCAAAAAATCCGTCAAAGTTGTAAACTGGAAATCTTGTTGTTTTTTTCAACCTGTGTGATAAGACAGTGTCTCCTAAAACCTGCAGTATCTGTGCCCCCACAGGAAGCTGCTGCCTGCATACAGCAGATTATGTAGCAACAATTAAGGAGGTTGGACCACTGAAGATGGTGATTTGGTTCAAATTACAGCTGTGTTCAAAAATATTTGTAAAAAGACACGTAATTTCTTTAAGCCCTTCACTCTATTACAACACTGCATATTATAAATGGATGACTGTGAATGAACAGGGAGAGACAGTTTTCTTAATCATCAATTGTTCATTGAGTTGCGTCAATTGGTGTTGTGTGGAATTTCAATATTACGGGTCTATTCCTGGATCTGTGTGTCTAGGTTTTATTTTAGCGTCTTCAGTGCTGCCACTTAAAAAGGAAATGAGTCTAGGTCACAGCTTGATGTTTCCCCCCCAATAATTAGATTAATTTATCAAAAAGAAGAGGGGAGGTGCCCAAGATTCAGAGCCACAGTGCTGCACATCTCACAGGAGTGCTGCTGCCCTTCCTGGTCCTCCTCCAAACCTATTTGCTTTGCAAATCCTACTCCAACTGTAAGCCGACACATTTTGTTACCGAGTTCTCCGAGTAGAGAATTTCAGGTGCTCACAAGGCAGGTGAGAAAGAGTATAGCTCAGATTTCCTGTTCACCTGAATTGGGTGACCACCTCTGTTAGACTGCTGTTGCATGCAATCTTCCAGCAGCTCACAAGTGGACAGCACACAAGTGTTGCGTCTGAGATTGCACACTTTTCAATTCCTGCTGCTTGTGCTGACAGACTCATTTATTGGCTATTTCATTCTGTAGCAAACCACTCGGCTACTTAAATGAGATCCACATTGACAGCAAAGAAGTCTTGGCTTGTAATGCACCAAACATGAACAATGAACTTATGCAATGCTGAGCATGACTTTTTGTGCATATTTTGTTATGATGATATTTTCAGGCAGCAGTACAACAGCAGGGTGTGTCACAGTCTTGGCTTTTTGTTTTTTGTTTGTTATACCGCATTTCAGCTCCCCTTGGACATGCTTCTTTTACATTTGCGGCTCTCACAGTAGAATTCACATGTTTATTTTTACTTATCAGCTCTATTTTGACACGAGATGTGTCGTTGCCAAGATTTTGCTCATCATTTTGTGTTTTTGGTGCCTTCAGTGTCTTCTTTACCACACTCATGTTGCTATGATCTGACTCACAAGACATCTGTCTCCATTGCGGCTTCCAATGAGATTTAGAGGATTGGGCAGAGTTAGCATTTTAAAAAAAGAAAATGGTGTCACTGCTGCTACAACAACAACAACAAACATAATACTACCAGTAAGGATTCTGAAAATATCAAATTATTTTATAGCTCTTGATAGTATTTAGCTGCATGCTGCCTCACATCCTGCTAAATATTTGAATTTATTTCAGCCATTATCTCTTAAAGCTGCACTTTTGTGACTTTTACATTAGCATTAAAGCTGCTACATATGAACAAGAAATGTAGAAATAAGACATCGCGCACAAAACACCAGGCAATATGCAAAGAGAGATGGATGATTGGATGGCGTGAAGTAGGAGACTGCTTGAAATAACAACAGGGCAGAGTTGACATGGTGTGTGTGCGTGTGTGTGTGTGTGTGTGTGTGTGTGTGTGTGTGTGTGTGTGTGTGTGTGTGTGTGTGTGTGTGTGTGTGTGTGTGTGTGTGTGTGTGTGTGTGTGTCACAGCTCAATAGCTTCAGCGTGCATATGGGGAAGTGGAAGGTTACAGATATTGTGTGGCATTGTGAATCGTGTCGCTTCCTCTCTATCATACCCCATCAAGGTCATATCCACAGACTGAAAGTGGTGGCCCTGGCCTTTTCCACTCCTGGCTCTGGCAGAGGAACGGGGCCCGCGGACCACTGCTGCTTCTAATCAGGGCTGATGCGTGACTCAGTTGCATGCCAGCTGCACAGCCAAACAGGGATTATGTCCCTGGATGGTGAAGACAAAAAAAGGTCACTGTTGAGATCTTTGTCTCTCTACACCTTTGGCGGGTTGGTGTTATTTAATTATTTGTGCATTACTCCAAATGAACTTTACTCAAATCACTGAAACAAAATACTTAAATAACTGAAATCCTGCACACAATACAAAGTCATACAGCCAGGAGCCGTATAGTCAGAGCTGTGACACCAGCAGTCCACTGTTGGTTAAGTTACAATCTGGGTCATTGTGCCACTTGCTCTTAAGAGTAGCTACGAGGCTGTAAAACAGTATTAAGGTCCAGATATGGACACGGAAATACCTGAAAGCCCCCCCCCCTCCCCCCAACAAATCTACACATCAGTGGCAACTGATTTGAAAAGCTTGATTGGTCCTGTTATATATCTGTGAAATAATAGGCAGTGGAATTGCCAGTTATTTTCACCACAGGTGGTACAGTAGGTGGAATGGAACAGAAGGTGGTCTGTAATTTTCTGTAAGCAGAATGCTACTAAGGATTCAGAAAAGGTTGGTACATTGGAGCCTGTCATGCTGGAGGACGCTGTGACAAAAATGTTTTTTGAAAGGCTCCGCTGTAATTCATTAAATATGTGCATGACAAAAATGTAACAAACCAAATTTTAGCAGGAGGCATTGCAGCCGAACAAATGACATTTTGTTGTGTTTATTTCCGTTATTTTACATTGATGAAATGTGGTGAGATTTAAATTCGATTTTAGGCAATGCATTATTAAGGAAAGAAACAACTTTAAATGTATCTTTTGGTGTTTCAGAGCAAAGACAGCTCAGAAAATTGAGTGAAGAGAAGAGAGAGGAAAACTCAAACTTAAGATGGTATCAGTTATGAAGTTGAGATCTGGCTCAAGAGATAGCGGCGCGTTTTGGGCCTTTTTTTGAGAATATTCGCACATGTTTTGCTGCTTAACTGACAGTTACTGTAGCAAAGTATTTCTTCCCACTCCAGCAGGAGCAGACAACTTTTGTGATTGATGGGAAGGTTAACACCACAATCTCCAATCAGCCTCTGGTCTTGATTAAGCGGTTATTATAGACCACTAATAGCAAAAGAGTTCTGTTGTAACTTAAAATGGCGTAAAGAATAATGAGTTCTTGGAGTGCAGATAAAAGCCCCTGAAGGTGATACTTGCGTATAATAAGCATTCCCTGTTTAATTTGGAAATACCGGTTTGTCTTTCTGCTGCATTCAGGTGTCTGCTACACGTTCAGAAGTGTTGCATTACATTGCAAATGGAAGTATTCTGGCTCATTCATCGTCGCTGCACAGTGTGACAGCTTGAGAAAAAGGAGGCTGAAACTGCACTGTTAACCAAAATGTGCCCAGGCAGCATAATCAGCGCCCTTAGAGATATAAAACACAATATCACCGTGTCAGGATATACATTATGCAGTTACAGTGCATAAAAGACGGCAATGCAACAAGGACCAAACCTACTACAGAGTACTGATGGGGGAAATCTAGGTGAGAAAAGTCAGAAAACTACTCGGTATGCTCTAGTTACTGTATCATTTTGAATCAGCACTTTTTTAGTCTGGAGACATTTTAGAAGTCATAGTTATTTCATGATAAACGTTGTGTGTTTTTCTAATCCTAACAGCTAAATTACATTTAAATTTCCCACGTTGGAGAGATTAATTGACTGTAAAAAGTCGGTCAGTCCTAAAATATTCTTCAACTTCTGTGTATAGATATGTTGTACAACAATGTGGTCTTTGAGCTTCTCTTACAGTACATCAGTGCCATCTTTAAAGAAATGTGTGCTGAAGTCGGTTTCTTCCACTAAAAAACAACAATGACATGAGGAAGGTCAGACATTCACTTTGGCTGACTGTCAGCCTGATAATATGTATTATCTACACGATCACCTCAGCAGCCAGTAACTTTGAATTTTTTTTTTTTTTTAAACATCCCGACCACAGTTTGTGGCCAGTTGAAATGTTTTGATTGAACTTGCATCAGATGTGTTGCCAGAGACTTCTGACAGGGCTGCCGAGGTCTTTCACTATCTTAGTTGCATATCGCTCAATGAATCTTTCTCTTTCATACCAGACATTACTCTCTCCGGCGCGGGCATTCATCTTTTCAAGGTAGTATCCACAGGACTCTCACATTGGAGTCATGTGAGAGTTCACAATGAAAGATATGGGGGGAAAAATAAGAAGCGGAAAACTGTCTGGCCATTGTAAATTGCACATAAGAGTTGAGGTTAAAAGGGCAAGAGTCCTGCAAGCTTTTCATTTCTCCTCCCTTATCATGTCACATTAAGGTGGATGGCAGATTTACGTGGCTGCAATTGATCAGTGAGTGGCAGGCTCGGTGCGAATCAAAAGATTTTTAACAGCTGCCTGACCGTCCATCCATCACGCTGATCTGTGCTGTGCCTAACCCGTGCCTGTCACACTTTGATGGCCAACGGACTGCGGCATGGGGGATGGTGTGGTAAACACTAGGACCGTCATTTATTTCAATTCAATCTGTGTCTTCAGGCGTCTCTCACGGGGAACAGATTCATGCTAATTTGTTATAGTATGCATCGAAAATCTCATCTAATGCTGCATTGCAAAATCAATCATATCCTTGCCCGAGTCTGCTTCATCTATAAAGGTGTTTGTCTCATGTGCGCTACCTGTGTGAGGAGGCTCCGTGGCGTATCAATGTCAGCTTTCATTGTGTCTTACTTGAGCTTTCTGATCCTGGCCAAGGAGCTGTTACCCAAGATTAACCCAGACGGTTGTGTTTCATAGCTACTGAAGAGGAGAGGAGTGTCTGTGCGTGTTCGTGTACGCGTGTGAGAAGAAAAGAATCGGCGAGTAGGATCCTTGCTTGCTCCCACTCTGCGTTTTGTCTGGTGGCATCCTCCTCAGGATGAGATGTGACAGCACTGGATGATCTAATCATGGATGTCATAGCATAGCTGCTTATTAACTGAGATTTCAAGGGCAAACATTTCCATCATTAGTAATGTACTATATAAAAGAGCGAGCTCCACAAGCAAGTGCAGTGCTGTATGATGGCTCCTGGTAATGTCACCGAAGCACAGAAGGGACTAGTTGTGCCATTACATTTTTTTGGGCACATATTTTAGGAAGTGTCTTCATGAGGAGCTAATTTATAGAGCATGTATCAATAGGGAGTGTTCCACTAGAAGACGAAACCTCAACGGTAATTTAAGTCTTCCCTGAGACTTGAGAGGGAAGGTCTGTGATTTCTAATAAAAATCACTTGGGTTGCTTTCATGATGGTTGAGTTTTAGATAATTTGCATATCCAGAGTCCTGAAGAGGGAGGCAGCCTGAAAGATGTGCAAATTTATGAAGTTTCACAGTAACACAGGGGCTTCATTGATCTTTGATATCTGTATTTTCTCTTCATTGCTTTTGAATCAGTGTATATTTTTGACCGACTGAATTTTAAAAAAAGAAGTCTGAGCCACACAGTTTTTAAAGAGTAGCTTGAATTTAACTTTTAGAAGCGTCAGGTATCTACAAATGAAATGTCCTCCCACGTTACCTGTCTGTGAGCTACAGGTGACAACTGACTGAATAAGCCGTGTCAATATTTTGATTTTATTTCATTGAATTTTATATTGTTTTTGTTTGTTTGTTTCTTTTCATTGTTAAACTCATCTACATGTCAGCTGAGTGGGTGAGCATAGGCGTGATAACATTAATCAAGAAGAGACTTGTTTATTTTTTTATCATCTGTGTCAATAGAAATTCAGTGTGCTGTCCTCTGTCAGCAATACTGATATGATTATAGAATTAGAATAAGATTAGATTACAGAGTTTTGAGTCAGCCTGTGTTACTCCAACTCCTCTTTTGCCCACAAAGAAAAAATTCAATCAAAAATGCTCAGGTCAGCAGATGGATTACTTTGTAATGTAACAACATTTCTGCATTTTATCCTGAAATTATTTCAACAACTGTGAATTAGGGTTGAATTGTATTAATTATTGTTGTGATGCATTTTGGCGTAGGAGCCTTTAAACTCACAGATCTGTTACTCGAACTTGCTAAATTGTATTTCAAACCTAATTGTTATCAGAATCAACCAGTGACGGGTATTTCAAGCAAAAATACTATTTGTTAATCACTGGGAAATATTACTTAAAGACACTTCAGCTTACTCACTGTAAATCGAATTTGGAAAACGATCGTCTTTGCATAAATCTGATGTAAAGCGTCCATTTAACTTTAATTTTTTAGATGAGGGTCATTGTTTGCTCTGCACATCTAACATCAAACGTCTTCGTCTGTTGACAAAATCATTGTTTTGTCATTGTTTGTTGACTATGGATGGACCATCTGTTCAGTGCTTCACTCTCAAATTACTGTGCATAGCTGTGGTAGTCTTATGATACACTTTACTTGGCAGGGTTTGCATTGTAAGGAGTTCCACACAAAACTTTTTGAGAACTGAAGTTGTCTTTGTACGTTTCTCCTGTTTGTACTGTAGCATCTCGTCTCGCACAGCCACACACGTTTTACTGGAGTCTGGTAGTAATGTGTTCCTATCCCGCTATTGTTGTTAAATGGTGTTTGGCAAAACGCTTTTCGGCGCATTACCGCCACCTTCTGGCGGTAGTAAAACATTACTGCAAGGCGACGGTAAAACCAAATAATACAAGACAATAGTCGCATGAACTATTTTAATTTTTATGTATTAATAACTATTCAAAAATCATGACTGCTAAGAAGCAACACACCATCACCATGGAAGCTTGTTTGAATGCAGTGCTGAATTTGGTCTGAACACTCACTTGTACAAGAAGCATTTTCCTGAAACAGTGAGGTTACACTGTATCCTCAGAAAATCAAATGCATTCATAAGGCTCAACTAAAATATTATCCCACTCATTCCTACATTAGCTTACCTGCGTGAGATTGACGGCGTCGGACTAAATGGCGCTCCACGCCATCCCCTGCTCGTCCACACACATCACTTGTGTCATTATGTGCTGTAACAGAGTGGAGTGGGTGGCAAAGCGAGAATTTCAGTCTTTAAAAAGGAAAAAAACAAAACATGGCTTGAAACAAGTATTTCTGTTCAGTGATAATCATGTTCTCGGTGCAGTCTTTTTTTTTTTTTTTTTTTTTTTACTGAACACGGAAAAGTGAGTGAAAGAATTCAATGTTGACAGACAAAAATCTATCTAATGATGTTTGGGAGTCTTTGTGTCTGTGCTGAGCTTCTGATTGCCACAACACAACCTTCACCTCAGCGTGTGATAAGGGTGGTGCTCTGATCCTGCTGCTTTGGACAGAGACAGTGATGCAGGCTCATTTGCAGCATGCAAGCGAATAAGCTGGATGATGCCTGACGACTTGTCATTTAAATCTTTTTTTTTTTTTGCTGTGGGAACCCGACCAAATGGCAACTATGAGGAAAGCATTTCAAACGCTGTTACAGTAATAGCTAGGTAGCAAGCAGATGTGCATGCATTTTATCCTTAATACGCCTGCAGTACATTTACTTTTACTTAATGAGGGTACTGTGCACCATGTTTATGCTTGTAGCCAGTGTTATGTAGTTAGTTACCTAATTACCTGGCTTGCTGGTTTGTGAAAATGTCAGCTGTTACAGTGCCCTGTTCCACTGAGAAAATGGAAACTCCTGTTCTGTTGACATACACAGTATGTACGGCCCACGTTGCGTTCCAGCATGTAGGTAGATACTTTAAATTGGTTGTTCTGCCTGGGTGCAGTTCAAGCCATAGGATCATATCTGATCATATTTATCACATTTAAATCTACAGGTGCAGTAGAGACACAATTTCTCGTGTTGTGTCTGTATCTGTGAGAGGTCTCCCAGCAAGACAAATTGGCAGTTTGTGAAGGAAAAAAAAAAGGCACACCAACAGCATGACTACTGTTGTTACAGAAGTGATTTGCTTTGGTTACTGAATATATTTACAATTAAAATCAATATTTTCATAAGGCTACTTTCATGTCTGATAAAAGCAGCGTGTGCAGATCTCAGTGTGAAGAGACTCCAGCTGCAAATGTCTCATTTTTAGCACTACAGATATTGGTAGGGTTATACGTCTCTTTAAATTATGCAACACATAAATCATCAGGATAACAGCTGATGCAGAGATGTGAGTTAACAGTCAAGAAGAGGATCAAGTGGATGATGAAGATGAGGATAATGATGGCTTTGTTGATGATGAAGACTATATGCCTGATGGCAAGGGTGATGATGGTGCTGATGCACATGCTTATGAGAGTGGTGATTATGTCTCTTAAGTTTGCAGCTGAAGTAAAAACCATTCCACAAATGCGAACAATGCAAAAACGGAGAGACGCACAATTAAAAGCAAATGTTTCTCGCCGGGTATGGTTTGGAAACTTCACTACAGGTGCCAGTATGATACTTCAGTTTGTTACCAAACCTGCATGTTCGCCGGTCCATTTGTTTTAGGAATATAAAAAAGATTTTCTTAAAAAACATTCTTATTTAACAGAATAGGTCAAAGTCCTGATGCATCAACATTAAAGCAAATGTTCCGTAGGTTTGGAAAGGCTTTGCTTATTTGCTGTCTTGCAAGAATTTAGATGAGAAGATTGACAGCACTCTCATGTCTGTACACTAAATACGAAGCTACTGCCAGCAGCCAGGTAACTTATCTTACCTGCAAAGACTGGAAACAGGGGGACCCAGCTGCCCTGTCTCCATCCACAGGTGACAATATCTGCCTTTCAATGCCTCTAAATCCCACATAATGAGATTTTAGTACTTAATCAGTATGAAAACATCAAGTGTAAAAACATCATTTTAGAGGGGTTTATGTAGCAGATCATTTTTTGGTCTGGACCAGTTGCCTGTCAACCAATGAACACTCCAGGGAACTACTTTACATCTGTAATGGAGATATGAGAGTTGTGTCAATCCGGAAGGCGAGTGAGCACATTACATCCCAAAATGGCAGGCTTTTCTTTTAATGGTATGTTAACTAACTCAGCCATGCAAGAGCTTTAAAAGGTTGAAATACCCTAACTGGCACTCAGGAAATATCTGATTAACCAAGTTGCAATACTCAACCGTTTTTGATACACAGATTGTTTAGCCCTTAAAAGTATTGAAGTTTCATATCAAGACCACGTTGTTCATTTATTCATGTTTTGTTCAACAGATGCTGAAGCAGCCACTGACATTGTGAGATCCCACCAGGGTAGCATCAGATCTTTTCTTTTCTGTTCAACCATTGCGATGGCCAATTGAAAAAAACTATACTCTGGTATGAACACCACTTAAGATTAACGCACAATTTAACAAACCCCTCATTGCTGATAAAACAACTCAGTTCAGTCTCTCAAAGCAAACTCCAAAAGAAGGTGCATTCTTAGCAAAAAGATAAATACTAGATCCTATGTATGAGAATTAAAGTTTCAAGTGACACCAGCCGCTATGGATGAGTGCATGGCCATCATAAAAGATTGAGTTATTCCAATGAAGTTGCCTCCAAAAAAAGACTGAGCACTAAGGAAAAAGTAGAAGAAATAAAATGTAAGATTCATAAAGCTGGGAAAAGAAGAGAGTGTTGTTCGCAACATGACATACATTTGAAGTCAGGACACTGTCATGCACTGTGGAAAATATGGATCCACTGCTAGCCTTGAGAGTCTTGAACGGCAACACAGATGTCCACAAAAAGCAGGAAACTGCATTAGTATGTTCCGATTACAACTCGTACCACATAATCAGGGTTGCTGACATGTTGGGTGCAAACACTACCCGTGTTTACAGAGTGAATCACAGCATACGACAGAAGCTCCGTGACAAAACGTGGCACTTGTGACAGGAAACCATCACTGGGCCTGATAATTGGATGACACCAAATTAAAAGCTTGGAGTGTTTACAGACTCTTACATTGAATAAATGAAGAATAAGCACCCCTTGAGCATTAAACCATCAAATACATGGGTAAATATGCTTGTTAGCTTTCTCGTGAATAGTTGGATGAGAGGACTGATGTTACTCATATGATGTATATGAAGCTAACGCCATTAGAGAGTTACCTATAAGGACTGGAAGCAGGGGGGGAAACAGTTGCTCTGTCTGAAGATAAAAAACCTGCCATCAAGGGACGGAAATGCAAATAATTTATGATGTAGTCTAACTCAGGAGGGTGGGAGAGGTAAACACAATGGCTGAAGACATCCTCAAATGTCAACCACAAAACATGACTTAATAAAGCTACAGCATTCATATTTACTGTCCAAAACTGCCACAAATTATTGTCATTTTATATTATATGAAATTGCACCTCAGTCCTCCCATGCTCCTTTCTTTCAAACATTAAACAGAGTTCCCATTATGTTTAGGATGTATGCTGTGCTTCAAAGTGGCAAATTATCATACAAATATATTCAGACAGCTTGACTTTTACTGGTAAAAATGTGGACTTCTCTAAGTTCGAGTAAAAAAAAAAAAAAGAAGAAATGGGTAAACAAAAAATACCCATGCAAAATTACTCCTTGGCACACCACAAATAACCTGGACTGACTGCACAAATTGCTAATTATTTCTAACTGACCGGAAAGGAAATAGACCTGCTGCTAATCGAGGGTGATTCCAGTCAAAAGCAGTGATGTATTAACACACTTGAAATTCATGAGACATTTGCTCTGCTTTTATCTAAAGAGCTGCAATAAAACTCATACAGTAAAATTAAGTGAATTAAGGTGTCTGTAATGAAACAATTGTAAATCAAAATAAAAAGACAGGAATTTCTCAACAACTATTGAATGGATTGCCTTGAAAATTTGTCCATTTGACATTCCTGGTTCCCAGAGGATGATTGATACTGACTTTGTGATTTAAAAAAAAAAAAAAAAAAAAAAAGTTTACTTTTCCTGTGGTGCCACAAGGAGGTGTATATTTGTTGTTCATTTAGTGCAACATTTAATCCCGGAACTTTTCATTTACCTCCATCATCAGGTAAAACATTTAATTTATCCAATACTAACCCTACCTTAGGCCTCAGCTATACTTTGAGTTAAGTTATATTATATATTAGCATGCTAACACTTTAAAGTAAAAGTGTTCATGTAAGAAACCCATAAACAGTAATAGATATTCAGACTTCATAACATGCCAGCAACAGGCCATTCAGGAAGACAAGTGGACGTGATCATATAGTGGTTAGTACTCTGTGTTGTGGCTGCAGCAACCCTGGTTCAAATCTGGGTCATGGCAAGCCCTTTCGAGCCTCTATTAGGTAACTTCTTCACTTTAAATGGTTTCAGACTGAGAAACCTTATTTTCCAATTCAACTAGTCATTTGATGACGTTCTCAACAGTTGTTAACAGATTACAAGACCAACAGTTACGGTGCAGTGCTGCGAGATGAAAATTCCACAGCGTTACAAAGCACTAGCACAATTGTAGACCGTTACATCATGATATGGAAGTACAGTGAACCCTCGTTTTTCGCGGGGGTTACGTTCCAAATAGAAACCGTGATAGGCGAAATCCGTGAAGTAGTAACCTTTATTTTACAATTGAAATAGATAGAACTGGACATTAAATATATCTACGTTACGTATAGTCGTAATGTGATTTCAATGCACGATGCAAATCCGTGAAGCAGCGAGACCGTGAAAGGTGAACCGCGTTATAGCGAGGGTTCACTGTACTCATCATTGACCTAATAAGTCAATGTAAAGGAATAGCTCCCCTAAAATTCTCATTTTGATTTTGTCATTGGTCTTTTGCATTTGGCTTGTTGCTTGCCATACAACACCCAATATATTCTAGATTTTCAGTTTTCAGAATTCAGTTGTTTACAGACAGTATTATTGACTTAAGGAGTTTATTTAATGCCAGTGCATAAAAACTGTGATGCTATGGGTCGTTTTTGGCATGAACTGTCTTTTATAGCATTGCCATTTTATTCATAGCAGACCTCCATTTCTGATGATGGAGTGACAAATAATCTCTCCCACATGGTCTCACTTTCTCTCACCACCTTTCTTCTTCTCCTTTTATCTCCTTTAAGCTACCTTCAGGTAGGAGCAGAGTCCCACTGAGGGAGGTGAGGAAAGCAGCAGTAGTAAATCGTTGATATGCATCCTTTGTTGCATTCACATTCAACATTATTGAAATCTACTGTTCAGCCTGATGAAAAGCAAATAAAGTCCATCATATTTAATAGCTTTGTATATATTGTGCTCATAATCTTTCAGCTACACAACTGTGTTGCATGTTGTGCTCAGTTAATATAATCTAAATTCAGATACCAAATAGTGAGAACATACTATAAATACCAGATGGAACTTCAAACAGTACAACTTCTCTGGATTTTGAGTATCATGCAAATAGTTAAGTATCACACAAGGAAAACGGCCCAACAAAATTTTCTGCAGAGTAAACCGGCAACCGATGTTGTGTCCTAAAATGATTTATTCTGCCTTGGAATATGAAAAGAATATGGGGCTCATCTGGTACTACAGACAGACCAGTAAAATGAGATTTTCTTGTTTTGGTATTGTGTGGATGAGCCCACTAAACTTTATTGGAACAAATCAGCAATGTGCAAAGGGCGGTGGGAAATAATTACTTTGTTTCATGATGGTGTGATCATATACAGTGGTGTGCAAAGGTTTTAAGCAAAAAAAGTTATTCAGGTTGCTTTTGAAAGTATCAATATTTGGTCACACAAAATTCAGTTAACTGCACTTCATTCTGTATACAGTAATATATCTGCCATATGGTGATACATATTGATAGACTCTAAATGGTAAAAAAGGAAATAAGAGGTTGGATGTCTCACCATTTTTTAAGTTAAAGAAAATGCCTCCTCCTGGCTGGGGAGGATTCACTGAGGAGTTGCTGGCATGTGAAAACACAGGAAAAATGTATTTCAACCCATGCAGCCACAACAGCTCACTGAGGCCACTTTTATAGGTGCCTAGTAAACAGAGTAAAAAGCTTCAGCTGGGCCAGACTGAGGTAGCAGCTTGTTAGAGAGATCCCACACAGCTGAGCAACCTTCTGTGGCATCGTCCTGGGTGCTGTAGGGTGGAGGGCGGGTGCTGTCCTTGTAACTGTGCTGTAGGCCCCCAGGCAATATCAGCGCCTGACTGACAACCCCCCGTTTCCTCGTGCTCGCTTATATTTGCATGCATATCCTATTTATATACTTTAATTTCAGTGCAGCAGATTCCATGCTAAAATGTTTCTTTCAACTGATCACAACCTCTTTGAATTTATTTAAGAAAGATTTATTATTATTCATTATTACCTCTGCCAAGAAAGTTATCTTTTCTGTGTTGTTTGTTTGCGTGTGTTTTCCTGTTTGTTAGCAGGATTGGAGCAAAACTGGAGGCGTGATTTTCATGAAACTTGTTGAAAGGGTGAAGCAATGGCCTTGGAAGAACCCATTGAATTTTGGAGCGGATATGAATAGCAGGGCAGATCCAAAAATTATTTTTGATTGTCATTAACATTGCGAGATAGGCTATTTAAATGTTGATGTTGCAGTTAGAGTATTGTTTCACTTCCTGCTGCTATTGCTCTGTGCGCTGATGCCGTTCATGGATTTTTAAATCTTTGCTCAGCAACACTATATCACTCAATAAATATGCAAATTTTGATTCGTAACATACGCTTGCGTTTTCAAATGTTATACTTCACATAATTTTCAGTCTACTAACTTAGCAATAAGCAATGGAATCGCGGCTCCGCTCCCTGGACAACAACCTAGCTAATCAGGCCCCAGTAGACAGAGCAGGCTGACTTCATGTGCACCGAGCAGTTGGGAAGCCAGGCTGTCTTGGTGACACTACAGAGGAAGCATAGCCTTAAACAGAAGCCTGTGGTGACAGTCGAGACTGAACAATGCTTTCCTCCGAGTCTGGTTCTGTCTGGTTTTTTTTTTCTGTTAAAAGAGAGATTTGAACTGAAAAATCCAGGTGATGGTAGGTAAGTCAAATAGTGACAAAACAGGCAATTCTAGAAATACTACATTTCACAGTGTATATTCAGGAGTGCCAGTAATCCTCTGGGATACACATGTACCTATTCAAACAGCAAGCAGTCATGATGGAGCACTTGAGGACAGTGGTTTCCTGAGGGAGATCCGGAGGGGGACATCTGCTGAGATGTGAAGCTCCACCTCGGCACAAGCATATTTTCACATCATGCTAATAGTTTTGTAAAGATATCTAGACTTATATGGTGGTTCAGGTTGCAGATTTGCATATCAGAGAGGAGTGGATATTTGGCCTTGGTGGAGGTCTGCACCCTCCGAGCACTCTTCTAGGCTTTTAATGGTATTGTCTATCCTCATAAATTTGCATGAATGTACATACATTTGTTAAAGCAGTTTTTAAGATATTCCATTTAATATCATATAAGGCAATGACTTGCATAGAAAATCAGATGAATATTTTCCAATCAGTTACAAAGATCAATCAACGTAATGTTGCAGCGCCAACGTATTTGTGTCTTAGGCTCGGTTCTCTTTTTCACTATCAGAGTACTTTAGTTTAAGTTGTTCTAGAGACTTATTTTTAACTCAGTCAGAGTGCTATGCTCCTCCTGATCCCTTCACTAATAGAAGAAATATTATATGCAAACCACTGCTGGCTATGTGACTTGGTGTAATGGCTGAATAAGGCGGTGTAAGGGGAACAAGAAGGTAAAGAAGAGTGCAGCACCCAAGCAAGATGAATTGGGCATATTCTTTGAGGCCCATAAACTGTGACCTGCTAGTGAGCTAGTTGATGATTCAGGTCACATTTACAGCAACAAACTGCTTCATTCTGATTTTATCTCCGTGTTGATGGTTTTAAAAGCCTTAATCGGGCTCATGTCTATTTATCTATGTGTCTGTCTGTGCTAAATTTATCGACTCTGGGTGTGAACAGTTGTCCTGGCAGAGATGTGATTCAGCAGTCGGATGCATTAGCATTTCATATAAACTGTACATTCATAAGATAAACACGTACCATACCTTCACTTCGAAACATTGTTGGAATCGTTTTTTTCCATTCTAACTGTGCTAATCTTAACTTCTGCAAAGTCTGAACTATCCTTAAAGAACTGACACTTTTTCTTTTGAGAGGAAGAATGCTGACATGTTGTGGACCTAAGGTTTGTTAGAGCATAAAAATCTCTGGTCACTCTCTTTTGTCTGCTATGCAGCAGTGCTTCCCAAGGTGCTGACCTAAACAGTCTCCAGCTGTCTGAGTTATTCAACTCAAGTATTTTTATGATAAATATTGAGGTATTTTTTGAACTCTCTTTGTACACTATGTTTCTCCGTTGAGAAGAAAATGTTCATACAGTTTGGGGAAACTGAGATTTTCTCCAAGTTAAACATGGAGAAATTAATACATTTTGAACTGCTATGGGAGAATTTTTAACAGCCAAACTTTATTCTGAGTAATCAGCAGGACTCTGAACTCTTACATGTCCAAACATCCTGTCTGAAAAGAAGCATCCATCTGTGTCCTGGGGTTATTTGAAGAAATCAATTTACTGTTACACTCTTTGATTGTAAAACATGCGACTGGACAGATACATAAATGATTCCTTGAGACAACAAACAAAGCACAACATTTTTGTTTATCATCAGCTCTCCCAATAATGAAAGCCGATGCTAAAAATGATAGAGCAGCATATAAAATGTAATTAACAAAAATTTGATTTAAGACAAATGTGTGAGCTCGGAGACGAAGTGCCAAGGCAGCAAACGTTACGGGTGATGTCTTCAATCTCTAATCCAAAGTTTCCATCAAAGAAAATGTCTCGGCGTATGTAGGTCAAACCCATTTTTGTTCCATATACCAGGCTAGATTAGATTTCATTTCCAAATTGGTTAATTAAAAGGGGGTATCATTATTTCAGTCATTGTTTCCTTCAATGAGTAGCAGTAATAATTATTACAGATACTTTCTTGTTTGACTTGAAATACTATACAGTGATTCAACAGACCGTTCAATTTGTCTGTGGTCTCCCACTCTGAGGATACTCCTGTTCTGTATTTAACTCAAGCTAACGGCTGTGAACTTGAGAAGCATAAATCAGACACCGAGTTATGTGACAGCTTTTCTCCAATCATTAAATGATTCGATATCATTCAGCATTTGCCTCTACAGTGTGGCGTGGGCCGCAAATTTAGACATTCAACCACTGCCCAGATCTGAGCTTTCACAACAGGAGCTGAGCTGGGATGAATCTTCCTGTGAGCTTACTGTAAACATCAGCAGCTATGACATTGAATCTAACACGATGTAGTTCTTGAAAACATCCAAGCTTTAGACAAACACAAAGTTGTGTCTCACCATCAGCATATTGCCCAAATAGAGGGTATTTCTGGAACATTCGCTCATAGTGGAATTATCGTGACACACTCAGGGAATTTTATGCCCAAATGCTATGAATACTTTATCACATATTTGTAATTCAACTTGGTAATTAATATCCAAAGTTCTGCCCTGTTTTGCTCCCAGCATCACTCCGACTGTGAGCCCTAAGATTGAGGGGATTACAGAGGTGTGGTGAGAAGCCATTATTTCCGGCATGACTGTTTTTTTACCAGGGGCACAGACCCATGACACACCCATACCTCAAGAACACTGAGCGTGCATACTGAATGCAGGTTTCCTTACGTTCGCTCTAATAGACCCATTGGAATTGCTTTCATAGTCTTGCAGGCTCCATTCAGAGAATGACTGGATATCCGACCTCCACTGGTCCCCCAATAGAAAAACTGATGGATAAAAAGAATAAAGCTAAACAGCTGGAGACAAATAACCACGTGGTACATTGGGTACAAATGCCGCACTCCTCTCTATTGCAACCTGCAACCTGACTGGATAAACTGTCAAAAAGAGGGACAGTTTCAGATCGCTTGCAGTTCATTGAAGCATGAAAAGGAAAACCAATGCATGCAACAGAGGCATGCTGCAAGACGACAAGACCTTGAGCTGTGTCTCCTGTATAGAATCAAACGGCATACTATGAAGTGTCTCTGTGACAAGCAACCACAGCTCACATATATGATTAAATCAAACATGCCTATGCATTTTAAACAGTGTTAGATACACACAGTGAGCACGGCAGCAGCGCATGAAAATATTATTGTGATCCTCTCATCCACAGCAAAGCAAGGCGCATAGAATTGCACAGGCATGCATCTATTGCAGCAGTTCTCTATGGGTAAAATCTGCTAGATTTGTTAAGCGTATTTTCAGCAGTATAGAGTAAACTGGTTTCTTTTCATTTTTGGGGGGGGTTACAGTCCACCTCCTGTTTTTGCTTTCACCTGCTTATCCAGTTGATTCAACAGAGCAATGCTTTAAGCTCACCGCTGTGTTCACTGACATGTTACCGAGTATCATACTACGATCCCTATTGTTTGGTGTCAGCCATGGATTAAAAAAAAAATTTAAAAAAAAAAATTCAGTCTTACTCCCTGCAACATTGAGTCAGTGTGATATCGGCACATGAACTTTCAGTAATTGCTGAACCTCCAGCCCCTCTGCCTGCCCCTTTGTCCTTCCCCAGGGAAGCAGGTTGACTCTTAATAACAGCAAATCATTCATGCTGAATCTCTTCAGCGGTGCAATGCTCACTCTGAACATGTACAGTGGGTACGGAAAGTATTCAGACCCCTTTAAATTTTTCACTCTTTGTTTCATTGCAGCCATTTGCTAAAATCAAAAAAGTTCATTTTATTTCTCATTAATGTACACTCAGCACCCCATCTTGACAGAAAAAAACTGAAATGTAGAAATTTGTGCAAATTTATTAAAAAAGAAAAACTGAAATATCACATGGTCATAAGTATTCAGACCCTTTGCTGTGACACTCATATTTAACTCACATGCTGTCCATTTCTTCTGATCCTCCTTGAGATGGTTCTACTCCTTCATTGGAGTACAGCTGTGTTTAATTAAACTGATTGGACTTGATTAGGAAAGGCACACACCTGTCTATATAAGACCTTACAGCTCACAGTGCATGTCAGAGCAAATGAGAATCATGAGGTCGAAGGAACTGTCCAAGGAGCTCAGAGACAGAATTGTGGCAAGGCACAGATCTGGCCAAGGTTACAAAATAATTTCTGCAGCACTCAAGGTTCCTAAGAGCACAGTGGCCTCCATAATCCTTAAATGGAAGAAGTTTGGGACGACCAGAACTCTTCCTAGACCTGGCTGTCCAGCCAAACTGAGCAATCGTGGGAGAAGAGCCTTGGTGAGAGAGGTAAAGAAGAACCCAAAGATCACTGTGGCTGAGCTCCAGAGATGCAGTAGGGAGATGGGAGAAAGTTCCACAAAGTCAACTATCACTGCAGCCCTCCACCAGTCGGGGCTTTATGGCAGAGTGGCCCGATGGAAGCCTCTCCTCAGTGCAAGACATATGAAAGCCCGCATAGAGTTTGCCAAAAAACACATGAAGGACTCCCAGACTATGAGAAATAAGATTCTCTGGTCTGATGAGACCAAGATTGAACTTTTTGGTGTTAATTCTAAGCGGTATGTGTGGAGAAAACCAGGCACTGCTCATCACCTGCCCAATACAATCCCAACAGTGAAACATGGTGGTGGCAGCATCATGCTATGGGGGTGTTTTTCAGCTGCAGGGACAGGACGACTGGTTGCAATTGAAGGAAAGATGAATGCGGCCAACTACAGAGATATCCTGGAAGAAAACCTCTTCCAGAGTGCTCTGGACCTCAGACTGGGCCGAAGGTTCACCTTCCAACAAGACAATGACCCTAAGCACACAGCTAAAATAACAAAGGAGTGGCTTCGGAACAACTCTGTGACCATTCTTGACTGGCCCAGCCAGAGCCCTGACCTAAACCCAATTGAGCATCTCTGGAGAGACCTGAAAATGGCTGTCCACCAACGTTCACCATCCAACCTGACGGAACTGGAGAGGATCTGCAAGGAAGAATGGCAGAGGATCCCCAAATCCAGGTGTGAAAAGCTTGTTGCATCATTCCCAAGAAGACTCATGGCTGTACTAGCTCAAAAGGGTGCTTCTACTCAATACTGAGCAAAGGGTCTGAATACTTATGACCATGTGATATTTCAGTTTTTCTTTTTTAATAAATTTGCACAAATTTCTACATTTCTGTTTTTTTCTGTCAAGATGGGGTGCTGAGTGTACATTAATGAGAAATAAAATGAACTTTTTTGATTTTAGCAAATGGCTGCAATGAAACAAAGAGTGAAAAATGTAAAGGGGTCTGAATACTTTCCGTACCCACTGTATATCCTGGCCTGTCCTTAAATATTCCATATGAGAGACTATATATTGATTAATTGGATAAAGTTGGATGGGCAAAATAGTATTAGGTGGCAATCCCAACAATCTTATGTTATTAGAGAGCCTGAATAAAAGTGAAGAAGAGCAGCTGTTATAGCATCCGAGTCCTTTAAAGGTATCTTATCCTCATTATTTCCTGCCCCCAGCTGTATCGTATGAATGCATGCACACAACTGTCGAATATTAATTTGAGATCCTTACTATGATATTTGCAACTTGTCCAGAAACATTTTTTCAAAAACATAAACCACAGTGACAAACAAGACTGAGTAAAACATTCTGCACATGCAACGCGACTCATCCACTCCCCCAACGCTACGATTGGCCAGCTGTGTGCAGCTGTGTGGAGAAAGGAGCCAGGGTTTGAAGTTCTTTCTCAAACTGCATTTTACTCTGACATTTTTTTACTCGACTATTTCTGGTAATTTTTCTGTTAACTATTTCATATTTTGTTTAGCCCTTCTGCCACTGAGAATAATCACAAGTATCCGACACATGATTACACGTATAAACGGTGGATAGATAAAATAAAAGGCATTACAACCCCCATGGATTAACTAGTTTCACTGAGAAATTTTTTCTTTTCATTCCAATAACTTTTGGAAAGTCTAGGAGAGCGGCACAATTATATATTTTTATATCCAGGCTAAATTCCTAATCTTATGTACCAGTCTTTCTTAGTGTTGGAGGAAAGAAGTTTGTATCCGTTTGTGCTGGCGGGGTCACTCCGGCCCCCACTGAAATGAGATGAATTGAGCACCTGTGGTGGCCCCCAGTCCAGATCCTGATCATGATGGGTAATTGGCTTGTTACTTCTAATGAAGTAAGCACATGCTACCGAGTGAGATAAGCCATTAAATGTAGAGCTTAACTGTAAACACCCTACTTACAAAGTGAGACCTAATTTATGTGTGATCAATAGTGAGTCCTATGTGGACAGGGGAGAGCAGACCCGGGTCCAAACACACCAATGGCACCAAGGAGTCATCACTAAACCAGTGCTATCTATTCTAGGCTGAACAATGTTGCCATGAAACATCCAAAACGGGTCCCTCTTTGGTCAGTTCAGTAAAGCTACTTTAATAACGTTTTAACAAACTGAAATTCTTCACTGAGACTTCACTTTAAAAAAAAATGTCAACGTGAGTAGGAATTCAAAATACACTGAATTCCTTCCAAAGATCCATGACAAGACCCACTTATGTTCAAGATGTGTGCTGAATCAGCTTCTTATAGGCGCAGAGGAATGCCATTACCCGACGAGCATCTCAAAGCCCTGCTGGGAAATAGGCCCCTGCATGTTTCATCTACCCTGTCTGTGTTAGCCTAGCAGCACCTTTTGAGTGTTGGTAAAATTGTTGTGAGGAAAGGCAGTGTGTGATCAAGATAGGAAACACAGGAGAAGTAAGAGATATATAAATACATATAAAGGCACTATGTGGTTTGTCTAACAATTAACATTTACATCTCACATTTAAATGTCTGCTCATCGTGTCTTTAACCTTTCAAAGTAGGAAGTCATACTGTGCAGTTGTTACATGCGGTATATACAAGTATTCTTAGCAGAGAACGCATCCTAAAAGCTTCCACATTATGCTGCATTTATATGTCTGACAATGATGTCTTGGTGAACAATTTGCTTTTAATGAGTGTAAATGGGAGATGCTGCAAAACAATTGGCATGCAGTGAGACCATGAAGCTGAAAGCACCAGATACCTCCCTGTCTCTTAAGGTTTAAAATTACTAATGTACTGTTTTTGAAAATAAAAAACAAGCTGAAATTGACCACATATATACAGCTACGACAGATTCTGAGAAGCGTTCCAAACAGCATAAACCTGACCCTAGCCAATTGCAATTCATCCTGTGGAGGAGGGTGTCCGTTTTTATGACCTTCCAGGATACAGCTATTCCCATGATAAACCCGTCTATCAGAAGGGTTTTCTTCCAGCCGGGAGCCTTCTGATACTTTGGGGAAAAACTTTGATTTATTTGCTGCGATGCAGTCTTTCTTGCGACATCTACCTTTAGCAAATAAACCCAACTGTGGCAGTCCCTCATCAGCAGGAAACCCAGCAGAGGTTGTAATTCCCTGCAGACTCAGACACATATTTCTCTCTGTGACAGAGATGAAATTGGGACAAACTCCCATGAAATGTCTCTGCTCCTTGTTGAGAAACATCTATAAATGAGAAAAAACTCAGTTTGACATTACAAAGATTATTCCTTCCTTTTAAACAAATTAGATCTTTTTCTGTTAAATTATAAACCCGGAAGCTTTAAAAGTCTGCATTTAATGGAGACTGATTGTACCTTGTATGTAAAGTGCTACAATGTCTGGATTCCTTTCTCTTTGAGGAGACAGGGTGACTTTGGTACAGTTTATGAATGTTAAGAGCAGAAATCTCAACATTCATTGTACAACCTGCTGTTTAAATCAAACATATTTTGAGTTTCATCAGATGTGTGATATATGCCAAGCAGTAAGCCTCTTCAAAATCTTGTTGCAGTCTTTTGTGCAAACTGGATGTAATTGATTGTAGCTGCTTATTTTGGTTTTGATCACTTAATTGAATCACACAGTGGTATTGCTCTTTTATGTGTTTTTAATAGGTTTCGGGCTGCATCAGAGTTCTTTGGCAAAGAGACATACAGTAAGCTGTATCAGGCAACACAGACACTAGAATAAATTCATTTATTGGCTTTGTTCTCTGCAGGGTAATGAAAAGATAAATAAACATTGACCTTCTTCAATTAATGTCAATGTAGTTTCCCGGGAAATAATTTGACAGGATGACCTAACACCCTTTTGACATCAGTCTTTTAGTCTGAATGGTATCAATGGGTTAGTACAGGCTCTCAGTTCAACCATAAACTGGTGCACAATATGTTATATCCTCAGGCCTGTGAGGCACAACCTCTTCTGTTATTACAAAGCCAAAGTGTGTGATACAACCGTCCACTAGACACTATTGTGCCTGTGTCATGCTTTGCCTCGCCTCAGGGTGAAAAGTAAACGCATGTGGTTTTGCCAACCAAAAGTACTTGGTTAGATTCAGGAAAATATCATGGTTTCATTCAAATGTGACACAGTCGCAATTTGGTTCGGGTTTAATGAAAGACTGTACTTTGTGTTAAAATAAGTAATTTTGGTTTGAGAAATACTAAGTACATCACATAATTTACTTAGCGTATGTTATATAAGTTAAATATGTTACGTGTGGAACTTGCTTACGTTACTTAAAATAAATCAAATGTTGACTTTCCCACACATCAGACCCCTGGTCGTCTCTGTGAAAGTTCTGTGTTTGTATTATCGAAGTCACCTGACCTCCTCCTCACTAGGACTTTGTCACATGACCTCCTTTTTTAACCCTATTTGTACACATTTATACATTTCATGCCAAGGCGAGGCGAAACGCAACACTGACATGTTATTCTCTGGTGAACTGACGGATGTATTGCACAATTTGGAAAGATACTGCGCTGCACAAAGAATTGAATCTCTTGTTTGTTTCCAACATTCTTCCTTTCTATCACCCCCAGCCTCCGGTCTGCATGTGTTGTTTCGCTGTAGCGTCTTAGCTTGAGTCCAGGGAGCACAGAGAGCTTAAGGGGTTCAACATCACTGAAGTTAGGGAGGCCATGGATTGTGCCAGAACATCTGTGGGGTGCTTACAAGACAGGCTTTTCCCACCAGCTTCTTGGAAATCAGCACAGGTCTCCGCAAACTATAGTGAGACCCTCTGTTTCTCTTTCTGCCTGACAGCTAAGACATGAGGTGGGGTGCCAGGATGGAGATCTTACTTTGCCAAAGAATTGTGTTAAGGGCCTGTTGCGGAAATCTCTTTCTTCAGTTGTTCTTTGAAAGTGACCTGTAACGATGTGAATCACAGCTGAATGCTTAAAAATTCTCCAGCGCTCTCATTTCCATATTTCCCTCCTTAATGATTTGTTACATTTTCTAAATAATTTGCCATATTACTCACAGTGACGAGATTATTTACCTTTTTTGTACAATTAGTAGTTTGTAATGTTTCCAGATATTCATTACACATTCTTCTTTTATGTCTCAGATGTTGGAATGCTGAGGAGAGCGGAGGCTGTACTTAGGCTGCGTGCCTAGCTAACCCATGGAGAACTGACAGGAACAGTGCTGGATGGAGGCCAAGACACTGGATGGCGAAGACGAGGAAGCACACAGTATTGTGGATCACTTTATGTTGTTTGTTCTCTTTCTCAGCCGATCCAAAGTAGATGCAAAGTACTCTGCAATGTGCCTCAGTTGTTCACTCTGTCACGTGTCACCCATGGAGAGATGGCAAAAAGAGTCAGGATAGACAGTCAAGGCTAGACAAAAACTCCTTTTCTGTACGGAGGAGTTGCAGTATTACTTCTGCAAATTGTAGGGTGACAACAAAAATATAGACACTAGATATCACTTCCTTACCCCCGTTTAGGATTCATATGAATTAGATACCACAGGAGCCAGCAGTAGATAGTAGTTAGTAACCATCATGGGCAGGTGTAAAGGCGAGGCGTCCTGGTTATTGTTGTTAGCTGGATTGGTGCTAACAGGAATAGCTTTGGAATATGAGGGGGTTCCTGGTCAGTGGACTCGCTACGGCCAGTGGGATGCCAAGACAACAGGTGAGCTCAGCTTTATTCTGAAAACCAACATCAGCAAAGCTCTGGTGCTCTACCTCGACGACGGGGGGAACTGCGACTTCCTGGAGCTGCTAATTGCCGACGGGAGGCTCCACATGCGCTTTACCATCCACTGTGCGGAACCGGCCTCTCTGCACACCGAGACCACCATCAACGACCACCGCTGGCACCGAGTCTTTGTCGCCCGTAATTACAGGGAGACCAGGATGGTGGTGGATAATGAGGAGAAAGTGGCTGAGGTGAAGTCCAAGAGGAAAGAGATGGTCGTGGCCAGCGACCTTTACGTTGGGGGGATCTCACCTGATGTGCGCCTCTCTGCACTCACTTCAAGCACTGTTAAATACGAGCCACCATACCAGGGCCTTATAGCCAATTTGAAACTGGGGGAGGCACTACCAATACTGTTGGATGGCCAAGCTGTCCACAATGATTTGGAGTACATATGTGAAGTACACTCTCCATGCAGCAACAAAGGCCTGTGCTCCGTCAGCCAAGGAGAGGTCCTCTGCGACTGTATCAATACCAGCTACAGGGGAAGGTACTGCCATGAAGGTAAGGCCATCTTTCTGTGAGCAGCTTAATGTATTTTTAGCAGTAATATGTGTGTATTTTTACGCTATGAGGTGAGGACAGACAGTGTTTACCTCAACAATTAATTATTTTGCTTATGAAATAAAAGGTAGGGTTGGACTTGGTGTGAAGACATGTTGTTGTTATTATTCTTTTCCTAAAGTGAGGCAGCCACCGGCTACTAGTACATGATGAATGTTAAAATGCAGTGGAACAATTCCACATGTAGGAGAGTTATAAAGTTGATGGTCAAGAGTAGTTGAGTAAGAAAACAGACTGAGTATTGTGAGTTTTGAAGCAGGGCATGAAGCAAAAATACTGCGGAACTATTTGACTGTTTTACTCAGGCTCAACAAATGCCTTCGAACGGCGAAAACTCTCGCCCCTGACAAAGCTGATGAGAAGCATGTCTTTAGCTATTATCTTTGAGATGACGGCCGTTGTTTGCTCTGCACATCAAACTTACTTCATCTGGTGAAAAAGCTTGCCGTTGAGTGTTGATCTGCAGATGGACCATCTGCTTGGTGCTTTGCTGTCAAATGACTGCCTCGCCGTGGTAGACTTGTGATTTGCTAGCTTCACCTGGCAGAGTTTGCAGTGCATCTCATTTTTGTTAATTGTTCCACGCAGAACTTTTTGACAGTTGTCGTAGTTTTTGCTGTCTGTACCGTTGACTCTAACCTCACAGGACCACACGTGTTTTACCGCCGCATGGTAGTAATGTGTTCTTCTCCTTTTGTTGCTCGGTGACTGTTGGGAAATGGCTTTTATGCGCATTACCGCCACTAATAACATATTAAAACCAAGAGACATAAGACGTGATGATTGTCACTTGAAAAATATGAATTTAAAATGTTTTAATGACTGTAACAAAATTAATTATGAAGCACTCCCATTTTAAAGAAATGTACATCTAAGATTTGCTAACGTTAGCCACTATGAGCTAAAGGTGAGATCAAACAATTGTCTTAGCCTAATTATTTCACTTTTGCTTTGGTCAACAGAAGCAATTGAATGCCACTTAAATAGAGGTTTAAGTAGCTTATTAATTTCCCATTCTAAATATATATTCCATACCCTCATTGAGCTCCAGAGGATAATCAATAAAGCCTACTTAAGAGCAATCTTGGGCAAAGTATACTACAGCAGTACTTACAGGCTGCTCTGGTGTGTGAGTCCAGTCTCTCAGCAGTTGTCTTCACAAGTCGGACGACAACAGATTTCTAATGCGATAGCTGTTTGCAAGTTTGTCAACACTGAGACATCTAACAGGCCACCAAATACACGTAATTTTCTTATTCTGGAAAATCAGAAAAACAGCAAGAGGAGAATTTTGCATTTTAAAGTGAGCTTTGAAACTCCTTATTACCTACAGAACAGAACAGAAAGTGGAAGTGATTAAGATTGTTTTCACTTGGCAAAACACTTCAGGTTTCCCTCGTATAAATGTTAGTCATGAATACACAGTGTGGTTGGCTTTGAAACTCGTCAGCCTTCCTCCGCAAGGAAAACTAAACACAATCCTGGCAGGGGCACTTAACAGTGGACTACATTACTGTATATCTGTGATTATATGTATGTCATTAGATGTCACAGATGTGATGCAATGCCACAAATATTGTCAACAGCTTTAATGCTACAGAACAAATGATCAACCTGCCAGCCTCCGGCTAAATCATGTAGGTCAGCATGCGTGGTGCGACACAGAAAGCAGCAGAAAGGTTGAGCAAAGCATGATATATTTGTCTACGTTAGATGAGCTGCAGATCGTAAACTGGTAGCAAATTAATAATTAATATTCTGCTGTTGACATTAAATATGTCTTTGTCTTTATTCTCCTGCAGCTGTCCAGAAAGAAGTAGAAGGTAAGACGATGCATTATATAATGAACATGAATGATGAGCATAATTTTTTTTCTCCGTGATGCTCTTATTTGCAAAGGCTATTACCAGAGAATCGGTGTGTGTGAGTGTGTTTGGTTATTATCAGGTTGTTATTGTCAGTTTGGACTGCAGTTCTGACATCCAACAAATTAAGCTGAACGGAGATATACTATCACCGGTCACAAGGTCACTGATGAAAAAGCGGCTAATGTGCTGAATGCTCATTGTATATATAATCAGTGTGCTCAAGGTGACTAGAGAGGTCTGCAGAGTACGTGGGTGTCACACAATATGGGTTGCATTCATATACTGCATCAGAGAAAAGGACTGTACAGAGATGCTTTGTTTCATTATTTATAAATTCTGTTTTTCCTCTCTCTTCAGTGCACATTTTTCTCATCTAAACTACTGTTATAAAGTTTACCAAGTTCTATATACCATTATGCTCCAAGGTCGATATGTGGATTAAACTCATCATGACGGTATAAATCCTCAGGCACATCATGGCTGATTGCTGAGGCCCTAACATTCATCAAAATGTAATAACATGTTTTTTTCATAGTTGCATTTCACACTATTTTCTGAAGAGGAACAAATTCCCCTGAGCGGGAAAAAAATATATTTCTCTCGTTAGCAACACTTTAACTGACCGCAATTAAGCAGGATTGGTCCTTAATGAGATGCACGTACTGAACTGAAATGAAGATTGAAAGTGAGGAGGGAGATTTGTTTATTCGGCATCAGAGCGTGAACATCCATCTCCCCCCAGTAAGGACTGCTGGTTCTGGTGAAAGAGCAGCCAACAGGCTCAGGAGACCGGCGCAAGGTGCGCTGAACCGCTGCACATTATAAATCACTGTTACTGACTCGATATACGCAGACCTATGCACACCTGCTCTCTGAAGTCCTGCGTTTGACACTTAGATTTGGCATATGACAGCAAAATAGACTGGGGACTGCAAAACACTGTTGTCTTCATGTATAGTCTCTTCACTTGGTTGTGCAGAATACAAATACATGACTGGATTTAAGGACAGCAAACATTTGGTGCGTATTGGTATACTTATCATTAGATGTAATGTTTTCTTAAATATGACATGTTTTGGTGTAAACTCTGTGCTGCATTCAAAACAGCACAGATGGATAACTTAGTGACTGTTTTATATGCTTGTACTTTTCAGTAACAGTAGTAGGTTTCATCTCTGCACACATTTCCAAAAGCGAGCATTAATCATTCTTAATATGAGCAAAGATGGCATGGCTCTGCTCACAGCAAAGAGGCAGGCAGTATTAGATGACATGCTGCAAAGAGAGCACATCAGAACGTTTATTGGATTAAAGCTTGACATGGAGACAATCCCCTAATGCAGAATGCATGAAAACAACAGACAACAGAAAAATCACACTCAGCAGATGCCTTTTTTTTTTTTCTCCCTGTCCTTCACACCACTCCATATGCTATTCGGCAGCAAGTCTCCTCTCTGTTGTCCTTGCATCAACAGAAATAGACTAATCTATGCGTTACCTAAATCGCCTCCTTCCCCCCCAGAGATGACAAAGATGGTAACCCAAATGCTATATTTGCTCTTGGTTGTGTGTATTAAGTGGTGCAGGAATTATCTTTATTTGTCTGAGGAACTGCTTTAAGGCAGTGAAAACCTTTTGGCACAGCAGGTGAGTATTTGGAGTTGTTCATCTACAGTATGCAGCATGTGGGCTTCCATCGATCGGTGCGGACAAAGGCCATGGTGGGGCATGCTCAGATCCCAAAAGAGTGCAGCATCCTCTGACGCAAAATAATAATAAAAAAAAAAAAGGTCTGTGAACAAGAGATAAGGATAGCCACCTCACAAGGCCGATACAGAACAGAGAGAAATCACTCAAACATATAGGAAAACCTGACATGACACACACGACAACTGCAAGTGCACCATCATTGTTTTGCTTTTTTTTTTTTTTTTCCCCCCTTCAGATTTTCATGTGTAAGCACACAGAAAGAACACACGAAGAAATAGAGGGATGATAAAGCAAGCATAGAAATCTTCGAGAGAAAGGACACAGCTGGTCCTGGTGGGCTCGCATCTTTCAGCAGCAGTGACCTTGGTCTAATCCCTCATTACAACAGCCTCCATAATACTGTACTTTTCACGGAAAAACAAATTTGGCAAATCCTAATCCTCATGCAATGGCTCTTTCTTCTTGGATGCGCGCTAATTAATGTCACAATAATGACTGAGAGGTCCTTCAACATCTGCATTTGTTTCTTCATTATATTTGTTTAATTAAACCAACAAAGATAGTAGTGTTCATCTTGTGTAGAAGTCTTTCAAAAGTTAACACTGTCATTAACAGTCAGGAAAAATAAAATCAATATGTATTTTTGCGTTGTTTAGCAACATAAATTCTCTTAATTAGTTACATTTATGGAAAAAAAAGTCATACCCTAACGTGTTTATAAATCATGCTAGAGTCTTTCAGTGACTTTGCCACAAAAATTCAAGATGTTTGTAAGTTTGTTTTTTTTATCTTTTTTTTTTTTACACGGATTAAATCATTAAAAAATAAGAAAGGCGGAAGGAGGAGGTTTAGAGGCTAAAGGTCAGCAGCTCATGATGAGGAAACCCTGTCTGTTCATACAACGTTTTTGAAGTGACAGGCGTCCTCTCTGAAGCAATGTTTGTTTACAAAAAAACGTTTTTTGCTGGTGAACAAACACGGGTGATTCTACATTAAGAAGCAGCTGCTCTGGTCTCTGGATTTAAGTATTCATTATTCAGTGTGAAAACTGTCATTTCCAACCAGCTCGAACGTGAATTATGATCGGGCCAAAGGTGCAACATACTTGATGATGTCGTACGTTTTTCATGGTTATGGATCTACTCAAGGTCAGCAGACACTCATGAGTTAAGGCGTGTATAAGCACAGCAAGCACATTGCTAATAGCTGGAACTTGCATAACCCCTCAAGGAGTGTCATGATGCAGTGATCAGTAACATCCCATCTACAAGGTAAATCTACCAATTCACAGATTGCACACGGACCCGAGTAGAACAGTTGGCTTTAGCAGGGTTTCTTTTGATCTGTTATACAAAAATAATATAACACATTGTTATATAATGAGGCAGAGTCAATAGGATCCTAAAAGTCACATGCCAACATTTGAATAAAATGAGCTTCCATAGCCTGCTTATTAATTTTTTGTTTGCCCTGCAACTCTTATTTAAAAATAGCTGGTAGATTACTGGTGGGAAGGACAGTTTATTTCCATACAGGCTTTCTTTTCCCCTCTAATGGGACTCCACAGGTCTTAGCCTGTTATCTCTGCATTTCCACACACTGAGATTTGGATGTGAGGCGCAGCCAAGGATAGGATGCACATATTCAATGGGTGGCTGCCTCTATACAAGGGCAGCGACGACACCACTCCTAATCCACTTTTCGTCAACTCCTTGGAAATACATGCATTGTAAGGGATTAATATGTTGGCGCCTCCAATCATAAGTGCCTGCTATGACCTGCCGTGGTCGACAGCATCCGTCTTTACTAGTCAGTGCTACGGGTAAGATTTCCTCTCCCGAGTGCAGAAGTCTGATGTGTGGAGTCATCATAGCTGCAAATTGTTTGGGTCAAAGATCCTTTCTGTAGCTTCACAGAAATAACCAGTTATAACATTTGGAGTTTACCCCATTTGGTGAAGCAATAGCTAGTGGCTGTGGACTGCTTCTGCATATTAGTTAGGTAATAGGAAACGTGCACCTCTTCCTCTCAAAGGCAAAGAGATGGGGGGAATTTTTACTAGATATTCCTCCTGCTATCTCGGTCAGCGGTGGCTGACAACAACGGTGTCTTTGTTACTGTTAATGACAGTGTATATAATCCTCGTTTGTCGCCCCGTGTTGCTGATGCTCTGCTTATAGCACAAAGATGGGCAGAGGATGCAAACAGACATGATCTTAATCCAATCACATCTGGATAGAGGGATGATGAGGGGAAGACGAGGAGGCATAATTTACGTCGTGTGCATACGTACATGTGGAACACACAGCCGCAGTGAGGGTGCACTCAGCAGCTCTTTGTCTGCTATGCAGACAGGGTTGTGGGTGAATCGTGTCTAAGCGGAGGCTCAGTCACTGGCTTTGCAATGGCACACTGTATGAAAAGCCTACGTGTTGGCAAGCAAGGACCCTCCCAGGGGTAATCATGTCCATTCCACACCGAGTGGCAGCAGTAAGAGCCTCTTTTCTTTTTTTTTTCAGGAGATGTGACCTGCCTCTTCATAAGGTTTTTACCTAATGACTGAAGTGGGACTGGAATTGTGAGTAACTGACTGGCTGTACAGGGGTCTTAAAGTGCCGATGCACTGATGAGAGCTGTTTATGTTGGCTGGCACAGTGGGGCTCATGTGCTCAGCAGAAGTGTTGTATTATGTCAGCCCGAGCTCCTCTTTGGCAGGAGGAGCAGGTGAGCTGTGCCGTGCAATTTCTTGTTGACCCACTGAGATATTCATCCACATTTCACCCTGTCTGTGCTTAGCAGGGGACAGAGGAGTGAGGGGTTTAAGCTGGTGGTGTAAACCTATGAAACTTGGCTTTGATCACCACGGTGTGCACAAGTGAACCTGCAGGGCTTTAATACAGCATCACCTTCAACTAGTGATATCCTGCAATTGACAGTGACAATGATAAGAGTATTGCAGTGCTGCACTTATCAGAATTACAATAATGTCCTGTGTTACACAGTATAGAGAATACTGTGTACTGACTAAACCTTCGGCCTTCTACTTGACAGAATTTGGAGGCACCGTTGGGGTACAGCTGCCTTCTGCTTTCTGTCAGAATTAAAAGGTTTGACGTGGCATATCATTGCAGCCTGAGCTGTTACATGATGGTTATTATCCGTGTTATGAGAGGGGCGCAGTGCTCAGGCTCCACCCCTTAAAAGCCTCTGAATTAGATTGGAAATCCTCTCAGGAAGTGTGAGAGATAGTCGCCAAAGATTTAAAGGATAAGGAATGGTGTCACTTCTACCCTTTGAGCAAACGCTGCCATATACAAGGTCACGTAGGCTCTTCTGGATTGGCTGGGCACTTACATGCAAAACACTCGTGTGGAGATGTGGAGATGAGTTGCGAAACATCCAGAGATCATAGGAATCGCTGACCTAGCTTTACCGTGTGTGAAGTTCTTTACATTAGGTGTCTGCAATATGAAAGCAGGTTTTATGTATTCCTGATACATCTCAAACGCTGTCTGCATCAAGTAAACATACAATATGTGTTCCATTAGAAAAAAGCATCTGTGTGAGCAACTGAGGGTTGCACCAGTCAAGATGTTTTTTTCTTTCCTTGCTTTCCCTCTCCTCCCTTGAGATGTTTGTCTGTTTTGAGTTTGATTTCCCCTTTATATTTTAGTTGGAACTTTGACATCCGTACCTACCCCAGGATGTCTGTCACAAACTGCAGTCCAACATTGTGACAATGCTTTTGTTCTCCCGAACCTCTTTATGAACTTCTTGTTTTCGTATCCTTTTTTCTGTTCTTTCCCTCAAGGTCTGGCGCACCTGATGTTAAACCGCCAAGGTATGGGGTCTATTGGTTTGCTTTTCCTTCCCAGCCACCTGAACACATTTCCCCTTCCCCTGAAATCATTTCAGTTGACTGTGCTGCACTAATATTTCCTCTCCTCTTTTTTCATATACTTGCCTATTCGTTTTTTGCTTCCTCTCATGTTATGCTCACTATTCACTCAATTTGTGTCCGTCAAACCCTTGTCCTGACCACTGACTGAGCTACTGGAACATCACCTTTGACCTCTGCAGTTTTTCGCCAAGGTAATGCATCTATGCTCATAGCATCTCTTCGGTTTGGTTTCATGGTGTTTTCAAAGGAAACAGGTGTCAGTCAAAAAGAATAAAGGTATCTCATCCTAAAAAAATGTCTCTTAGGTCCGCACAGGAAGCAGATTATTTTCTTTGCTGCGAACATAATCAGTATCGACAGACATTATCAGAGAAATTGAATTTCCTTTTTTTGTTTGTTTTTTATTCTGAAGGTTGTTGTGTATATATAATTAAGATTTTCTTACAGTTTCAAGGTAGCACTGATTTCTCAAGTGTTATCACGGAGTTGCTTATGATCATTGATCTGTGGTAGATCTCAACATTCGAATTAAAGGAAAGCTTTAGTACTGTGATGGGAAATCTTGGAAGAAAAAACATGTATCCGCTGCCATGTTAGGCAAAGCATTTGGACAACACAGGGCAAAACTGTCATTTTCACTGAATACCATGGGTGGCAATGACCTAGATGAAGTCTGCTGTATTTAGGCTTTGTGTCTTCCACCATGTACTGCGAGATTCAGACAAAAGTCATCATCCTGTCTCCATGGCAATCAGTGTTGTCTCTAAACATACTTGAGACTAGGCTTTGATGGTCCACTCTCGGACAGTATAATTCATTGGTCCAAGTTGTCCGGAAAATTACTTATCTAACCAGAAAAGCATGGGTGTTGGGTTGTCATTACAGCTCCTGTATTCTTGCTTTTTTTTTTTCCAGATCTATTCAATGTTTTTCAACCAAATCAATCTTGAGAAATGATTATGAATAATCTGCAGCTGTAAACTGAGACAGCTTTGTACGTCACCTTGTGTTATTCACATTCACAGTACACACTGAAGATGGAAAAAAAAAAAAAAAAAGGAGGGTGTGGCAGTATTCTGAGTGTTTTATTCTACATTTCCTTGTATTAAACTGATAACATTAATATCAAGGTCATTTACAGTAGATTAAAAAGCTTAAGCAAATACTTCACAGAATGATTGCACCATAATGCAGCCTGAGGCTGTACATGACTGTGACATCATTTATATGGATTTGTTGGTTACCCTCTGTGGGACAAACTTGATCATATTTAGAAGACGTAATTAGTCTTCATAAGGCCAAAAATAATGTCACATTTAAGCCCTTACTTTAATTGAGGGTTGTGCTGATTTATAACAATACACTTACTTTATGCCACAACTGCCTCAATCAAACAAAGATTAATATTGTCTGATGTATTCGAATAATACTGCAGTATAAAATATGTAGTATGTCTTGCTGTAAGTGTGTCCTAAAGCCAACCACAATGTTATTTGTCATGAAATTAGGCCTAAATGTATTGGCTCAATTTCTTACCAAGAAGTTGGTAATTGATTGTGAAATGAAGATTTACAGAAATAACCCTCCAAGCAATACACGGGCGTAGCACAGCTACAATTAGTAACAAAGTACTGTGCCTCTGACCTCATGGGATATACATGAGACATCAAAGTTTTATCCAGCCACTTAATGTTATAACAAACATTTGTTATTAACAATGTTCCAGCTGTAGCCTGGGGGGGATATTCGAGAGAGGGTTTTGATTTCATCTCTATTTATACTGCCACAGTTAGACTTCAAGAAAATTCAGCAGCGCCCACTTGTGCACGTGTTCCAGCCCCACGATTCTTTGCTAGTGTGTACACGCAGATACACTGTAAATGGTGAGATTATTCAGGCTCAAGTGTAGCCTACAGTGTCCCTGCTCCAGACCAATGGTCAGCTGCTGCCCCACCATCGACATGCACACTGCCCGACTCAGGTCTGGGTGCATCCAGCAGACAGTCCCCGAAGCAGTAGATGATGTTCATAACTGCATCTGTGCCCCAGGCTTTTTGGAAATTACTCTGCTGTAAAGCTTAACATTATTATTAACATTAGATCCAACTCGATCTGCTTGGAAACCCGGCGATACTACGTCCCACCCACCGATAGCCGCAACCTGACTGCACCACAGGCCTGTCAATCAAACGGACACGGCCCCATAAACACGGCTTTTTAAAGCTTTTTTTATGATAATGGCGTGATTATTTTCAGATGGACGGCCAGAAAACGAATAAGAAGGAGCGACTTTAGCTAGCAAAACCGAGATAACTCCTGGAGAGACTGAGAATTTTATGAGACTAGTTGAATGGTAGTCTATGGAGCCGGAGGCTTTTTGGAGCCAACTTTAGTGGCACTAGGTGGTTTTACAGCTTAAGGCACTTCTGCATCGCCTCATTTTTCAGAGCCAGAAGCTACATCCACTTTTATATACAGTCTATGATAGCAACACACGAACAGAGAGAGGGCTGTTGGCACAAAAAGGTAAGATATGGCCACGGGAAGAGAAGCAGCAGAGGCATGTAGAGATTGTTGGTGCTGCCATTATTTTCTGCTGAGCCTTCTTCCTGTATCAATATGTCCCATTTGCATCGAGCGATCCTCCCTCAGTCAGCTACAACATACTTGAAGTGCTAAACTGTTCCAGCAGCATGTTCAAGCTGGCATACTCACTGCAGCCGGCGTCTTTGAAGGTATTTTCTTGGAGTTAGTGCCAAAGTCTATCTGGTGTCAGGGAAAACAAAGACAGCATTTCCTTTTCCACAAACTAGCAAACATTGTTGCTGCAGACAATAAGCAACCATCTTGGTAACAAGGAAAGCAGAGAAATGACCCACTGCCTTTCTATCTACCCACACACTTCCACTGACCCCTCAGAGACTTTCAAAAGGGCTTTAGGGTCATCTGTGACTGTGACATCTTATTTATTGGAAGCCTGGAATGACAGAAAGATGAATAGACAGATTGTACAGGATGTGCAGGGGTTATGGTGCAAATCCTCTCCTTATAATGGCTGATCTCTCATGAGATAACCTTTTCGAGATATCAGGTTAAATGGATACTGACTTCTAGTGTTCCCTATTCATGTTTTACAATCATTTTCGCAACCACTGTAAATTCCCTTCAATGTTCCCTTCTGCACCTGCACTTTGGGTTAACGTTTCACCTAAAATGTGACTCACATGAGGAACGTTTACAACAACAGCTTAACGGATGCTCAACAGTTGAGCAACTACACAGCTCAAACAATAGAGACTAATGGCACCATTGATCTTGCAGCCTTAAATTTAGCCCCGCAGTTCAGAAGCAGACACTTACTGTACAAACAAACGTGAGGCTTAAGGGACAGCTCATCCTTCCAGCTTGAAACAAATCACTCAATAGCTGGGAAGCTGCATCTTATCAACAAGCAAAGGAAGCAGCCCACTCATGTTATACAACAGTTAACATCGGGTCAGTGTAGAACAGTGGTTTAATGTCAGGAGGAACCAATGTGAAATTTTACTGTGGAGTTCAATTTTGTTCGAATTAAGAGTGGGTGTGAGAAGGTATTGTACGTGTGTGGAAGGCCTTTGAAGCAAAATAGAATACAATGTGTTTTATAATTTAGTGTACAGTAGGTCTATCTATTTCTTTATCTATCTAGCTACCTACTCATCTATCCTTCATTGTAATGTCTAGAATAACTTTGTATGATATGCTGTCTGCCACCAAAGGTACACTGATAGCACTGCTTGTGAAGAGCTAACATGGGGAATTCTCCGAGACAATGGCAAAGACAAAAACCAACATCTTTAATGAAGCTCCGTCTGCTTCCCTCTGAACAGTTGGGAAATTCTTTTCTTTGCATTTTACTGTGCATTTACATTACCCAGTGGACGTTCCTTTGACTGCGGGTGTAAATTAGATGTTTAGCCAAGCCTGACACACTCATGCTGGCATTTTTAAAACGTCACCGTGGAATAAAGGATAAAGCTGGTGTTCTTCTATAGTTTTTTCAAGCAAATGTTTTACTGGAATAGGGGTAAATAGGACTATTTTAAGATGTGATGTAATAGTGAGAGTCTGGTGTGTTTTTGAGGAGGTCTATGGAACAGAGGAATAAGCTTTGTTGTGCTTCATCTGCAGAGACTATACTTGTCAGAAGAATCACTTTATTGTTGGTCTTTTGACATGATTTGTTAACAATATGAAATATATATAATATCACCAGCGTTATCCTTTAATGTGCAAATGACACACACAAAATCATGTTTTCTTTCACTGGCAGTACATTCATCAGAATGTACAGTGTTTTTGTAGCATATGTGAATAGCTCCATAACTACAAACATGGTCTTTTCAAGTTAGTGACAGAGAAAGATTTGTCAAACAATGCTGAACTGTGTGTTTTCCACTCATTTTAGTCACCAAACCTACTCTATTTCAACATGCTCAATTAGTGAATATACCCAGTAGATAATTCAAAGTTAAGCCAGGAAGAATTATCTAAGACGTTCTTCTTCCCCTTTCAGGGCAGGAGGAGTCAGTGGCCACCTTCAAAGGAAATGAGTTCTTCAGCTACAACCTGTCCCAGACTCCCATTCAGAGTAGTTTGGATGAGATCACGCTGTCCTTCCGCACCCTGCAGAGGAACGGCCTGCTGCTGCACACGGGGAAGTCAGCTGACTATGTCAACCTGTCCCTGAGGAACGGAGCTCTGTGGCTCGTCATCAACCTGGGCTCCGGTGCTTTTGAAGCTCTGGTGGAACCGGCCAGCGGGAAGTTTAATGACAATGTCTGGCATGATGTGCGAGTGACACGCAACCTCCGTCAGGTGTGTATACGTCCATAACCTCTGATTTTGAAGCTTGTTGCCGACAGGACTAAGAAACTCTTTTATTTATGTCAGAAGATGACACATAGGATGTAAGAGAAACCAGTTGCTGTGTACAGTATTGGCACGCACAGTGAGTGTATCTTAAAGGTATTATAATAATAATAATAATAATAAATATTAAAATGTCTTTGCCGTTTGGACCAGATTCTTACGAGGTCCAGGTAATACTAGTTACATGAAAATAGGCTCTTTTGGGGACTATTGTCCACTGTAAGTAAAGAAACGCTGTGTAGGATTCTGTTGAATTTTTTTATATTTCTGCTCCTGTTTTTCCACATTTTGGTATTACAAACTCATATCGGGTCACTGCCTGCTTGCTCGTGAATAAGATTGCATTGGTGAAAATCACAGAGTCTTTCTATAATTCAGCAACTTGATTTTGTATTTATTTATTTATTGCACCCAAAAGATTGCTGGAATGTTTTTAAAAGGAAGACTCAACTTATTCCCTGTTATCCATCATATTCATTTTCCCTGCAGTACTGATGATATCCCAGTGTGTTCGTTTTTCTAGTTATATTGAACAAAAGTGATCACCCAGAATTTCTGTTTTTGATAAACTCTGCTTAAACAACAACAAACATTTTTTTTTGGGGGGGGGGGTTACCCCACTGATGCAACGTTGCAGCAGAATCAGGGAGGTCATGCAAGAAAAAGCAAGAGCTTATATAATGAATACAGCCACTGCATGTGTCCGACATTACACTGCTGTACCTACTGTACTCCAGCCAAGTACAACTCGGCCCTAAGGTTTCACATCATTACCATTGTCTGGACAAGGTCCTGAATTCCCAAACTAATTTACTGCCAGGGTGTGTCTGTTACATTATATGTTACCCTGCTGGCATTCGGACTGCAGTCCTTCTACAATTAGTCCCATCATGCACTACCTTACAGCTCCAAAAAATTTTTATATTAAAACTGGATAAATGTCATGTGAAGTGTATGCTTGCGGTTCAAAACCCGCTCATAATTAGTGACTATCTGAAGGTTTATTGAATGTTTTGGCCCACAGATTTACAGTCTGGTTCAGTGTCATCTATTTATTTTCATCAGCTTAAACTGCAGAAATACTAATACCACCTGGTGAGGAAAACTAGATAAGATTCTCAGAAGGTGGTAGAGACTATAAAGAGTGTAAACACAGGACTTTAAACTTTTTAGATGACCAACTAACGAATGTAGACTTCACTCTGGATGCTTATCTTGCTCTTTTTTCTGGTGTCTAAACTGTTTTTTTGCAACATTTTCAATCAGTCAGCTTGTGGCGAAGTTTGGTCCCTTACATACAGTATATATATATATACATATATATATAAAAAATTAAAAATCATACAGCTTTCTTTAAGCCTGCACTATTTTTGCTCCGTGCGTGCAGCTGAAACAGGTTTTTAACATCACATTGACAAATAATCACCTCGTGATAAACAGCTGCTTATTTACACAACTAACAGTTAACTATAGTAAATATTCACTCTATTTTATCTCTGCTTAGGGCTCTTTAACTGCCAGTTATGTTGTTCTCCAGCTAATCTGGTACAGCGGAAGTCGTCTCTGCTCCTCAAAACAGAAAACAGAATCCTAGACTCTAATTTCAGAGCTATAGAAAAATGTGCTCCAGCGCTACATCAGCACTCTCAGAATATGTATTTTAAGCACGGCTAATTTGCTGTGTCTTATTCCGTTCACACCTGATACACCTGATGATGGTGTTAAAGTATCTTCATTTGGGGCATTAACTGTCGACATGTTTTTTTAGCCAGCTTTTCACATTTTGGGAAAGTGTCTAACTACTGGATTTGTTGAGGATCACAAATTACAACATTACCAGGTCAAGCACAGATCCTTTGTACTAATGTTCCTTACAGAAAAAAACACAAGCATGTTCACATGGGACACATATGATCACATGTATGACAACCACATGTGATCATTAGTTTTTGCACGTGAAATGCATGTGTTTTTTCTGTAAAGGGTGCAATGTAATATTGCTACTTTACAAATCCCTTTAAATCAGCAGAAGACAAATCAGGAGTCCAACAGCATACATTTCTAGTACAAAAATGAAACGTTTAACTTTTTTGCGCCACATGAAGTGATCACTTTGTGAGTTTACTCAAATCATAACTAAACTGAATATATTCTCTATTTGGGCACATGCGATGCATGTAAATGTAAAATTTCCCTGCTAAGGCAGAGCTTGTTTTGTATCTAAGCATCTCATCATCACCAATATGTTCTGAACCTGTCACACTAACCTGCATATAAACTTGCATCCTCCTTCACGTCTATTTCCTTACCCGAGCTTCCAAAAGAGCGGCAATTCAATGCTCACACCGTCACTTATGCTTTCAGGCATGCATTTGATCCCTGTGTAAATTGCTTTCCCCTCAGATAACTTACCTCACTGACATGTAGATAGGGGGAACTGTAACTCCCAAGAGAGTGCTGGTGGAAACATTTTATTAGATCCGGTGGTGCTTTTCAGGCTAGAATTCCTCCCATTACTATCTCCATCTGCTTTTTCTGTCACTGTTGTGGGCAAACGAGTTGGTGCTCATTCACTCTCCTTTTCTGACCCTTGTTAATGATGCATTCACCTTTTTTTTTGTTTTGGTCTGCCTGGTACACACAGCACGTTAACATGCACACACATCATCTGTTGTTGTTCCTCCTAAACACTGAAATTCTCTGGAGTTACATTAACAACCATGAATATATACGTTTCCCTTTAATGACCTCAGTATAACACTGGCTGTGGAGAAATTATAGAGACATTATAATGAAAGTCTGCCACAAATTGTATAGTCCATGACTGCAGCCTGAATATAGATCCTCTCGAGTGCTTCTAATTAACAATGACCTAATTCAGAAATTACCTTTGCATTGATCCCTCGCCTTCATAGATTCAAATGCCTGTAAATCAACCTTCTGGGTGTCAAGATATGGTGTAATACCATAGGAGACATTGCACGTGCTTTTGCAGACATTGTCGAGTGAAAGGAAAAAGCAACATCATTCTGCTCCAGACATAAAAGCGTGTTTTTCTGAAGTTTTCTTGATGTGCAGTGTCATCAACCCACAGTCAAGCCTTCTCATTGTCCAGTGTCCAAGTCAAAGATACCGAAAGCTACATTTCTAGATGGACAGAAATCAATAGCTGCCAGTAGCAGCAAACGGTGAGGCAGGACTTTGTTTTATAGACCTGACACCTGAACATACCGTGTCAGGTCATCCTTTTGTCTCTTGTCCTTTTGCTTTAAAATGTATTGACAAAATAGGAATGACAGATTGTACAAAGTCGACCCATTCTCGAGCACAAAATCATCAGCTTTTACTCAGATTGCCCAAGAGTCCCATATTTTAAATGAATTGTTTTCTATATGTTTATTTTTTTTATCTCTTTAAATGAAGCTCTGCTGGATCCCTCTCCTTCATCCTTATGTCTAAATAGAAATGATCCCATTTTCATCAGCAATGTTTTCTCTGAATATGTTATGCAGTGCATACAATTTATATTTTTGTGTATTTCATGAGACATCATAACAATTAGCAGAATTTTTGAACATGTGTGCTGTCAATTTATAAAAGAATATTAGCTTTTCACAGCAGATTTTCCTGAAAATTGAAAAATGTTCCCCTCACAAAGAAATGGTAATTGTTTTTGCTTATTACTCCTAAGTGGGAGCTGTTACATTTGTGCAGGAATACGTGTTAGCTGTAGGCTTATTGTCATGGCAACAAGCATATCATTTTTACCTCTATAGCCCTGTTCAGTCATTAATTTCCTTCTCTGTGTTGTTGACACTGATATGAGAACAATCTTGTTTTGGTGCTGCCAGCATACGAGTCATGTAGCTTGCCGTCCTGATATCTTTACTGTCGACTTAATTGTAGCTTTCATTTTGCTGTAGAGCCAAACTATCAGCGGAAGGAATATTTATGGTATATTGACTCCTCTTCTATCCTGCTAATATATCAGAAACAGGGATCAGCTGAGATTAGTGAACCCTTCAAAGCTGTTCTTGTAATTGCCTTCAAGATCCAACATTAAGGCAAGCTCAACTGGAATCAAGAAATGAAGCATGAAATAATTAGGCCAGTTCTTTCTGTTTGGCTTAAAATCTCTCCATGTCTTCTAATTTATTTCCCTCACACTCTCTTAATGGTTCCTCTAGGTGACGATTTTGGTGGACGGGATTCTCACCACCACCGGCTACACGCAGGATGACTACACCATGCTGGGCTCCGATGATCTCTTTTACATAGGGGGCAGCCTAAACACAGCTGACCTGCCGGGCTCCCCGGTCAGCAACAACTTCATAGGCTGTCTGAAAGATGTGAGTACAGCTTGACCTCGGTCTCAGCAGAGCACTAGAAATACTATCCAGCCTTTCTTAGATAGCACTCCCCCCTTCATATAAGCAGAGCATGTTCTGCGTATAGAAAATCACCCCTCACATTTATATTGATTCTGCTACTGTAGGGTGTTTGAAGGAGAAACCTTTAGCCAAGAAGTTGTGCAGAGCATATGCATTTATAGATTCCTTTGGGAATCCCTTTGAGAATGGAGCATTAATATACATAAGAAACAGATATATCTCATGTTCATTCCTGAAACACCAGCCTGAGACCAGTTTTCATTCCTCCTTCCTCATTTCTGAAGCGTTTTAACTCTAGCCTGCACCTGTCACATTGATTATTTTGAGCAAGCAAGTTAAGATCATGTACTTGGCATTAGAAGTAGTATAGACAAAGCAGTGAATTGTGGGTTAATGCCCAATTTCAGCACAGTCTCACACATTTTTTTATGAACTGTACCCTCTCATAAAAAGCAAATGATGTGCCATGTGCATTAAAAGTAAGAGAAATGCCTTCCCTTAGCCAAGATGTATTAGGAGGTGACATGATTAAACAGGCAGTAGTTTGATATTAAAAAGTGGCATCGACGTCAGGGTGGCCGATTTTCTTAAGGTCATACCGGAACTCATAGAACGGAGTATACTTCCGTCAGAGACATTTACGTCACCCAATATAAGACCATTTATTCCATAATTGCTTATAAACCGTTATTAGGCTCTGCTCCTGATCCCCATTAAATCCAGCTGTATGGGATTCAGCAGGGAGTATAATGCACCAAGGAAAGAACAGACACATCACTTGAGATATGGACGACACAAAATGCACAAAGTAAATAGAGTGGAAATAACCTGACTAAGCTAGCGACGGCAGCGGCAGGTTGGAGCGAAGCATAACGAGCAGCAGCTTCAGTATGTGTGAGAGTCGGTGATTGGCGGACGGTCTTGTTAAAAGTAGATTAATGACTGATTGGAGTCGGAGACTGTGTGCTTCCTCTCAGTGCTCTGCTAGAACAAACATGAAATGATTTCTTCTTCTTTTGGTTTCACATTTTCTTTTTAAGACCCAGCGGATTAACTTGCCAAGTCCAAGCCACAAAGCATCCAGTTTGTGCAATCAGAGATGGTGGAACAAAATCATCAGACACATTTTTGGATTTGTGTACACAACAAGTTAGATGGTTAAAGAAAGTACAGACTTCTATTGTTTTTAGCTGTGCTGGGATCTAGGAATGGCATTGTTGGTAATCAATTCCAGAAAAATATGTTTTAGCATCTATCACATGCATTGCCATGAAACTGGAGAGACGTTTGTGGTTTCCCAAAGGATGACCCATATAGAGCTTGATCTTCTAGGGCAAAACAGCACCAAGCGAAACACCAGTGTCTTTGCTAGTTTCAGACCGATGCATTTGTTATTTTCCTGTTGAGCCCCCACATTGTTTAAATAGCAAATATACTTGCATGCATCTGATCGCCCATGGGTGTGTAGGTCTTGAAATGAGATGTACTTAGGAGCATTGTTGGCTCATTTCTATCTTGAGGCTGCAGAAAGCAATTGCGCAATTGACCAACAAAATCCTGGTTTTAAGTCAGTGCCGCAGGATTTCACTGTTATTTTGAGGGTGAATTATTAAGATAGTAATGTGCCTCTATAGACGGGTGCACAACACAAATACACTCTGTTGTTACACACACAGCCACATGCAACAGCGCACAAACATCCAAAAGATTAAAAATAAACATATTATAATGAGAAAAAGATTATTATTGTGTACATCAGTCTGGTTCATTTGACCAATGGAGTCGATCCGTGTCCTCTGCAGAGAAATGCTCTTTCCTGCTATTTAGCAAATCAGCCGGCAATCCACCAAGGTGCAAGTGCACCTGGCTTTTAAAGGGAATGGGAGACCATTAACAAGGGCACTATAAGTACCATTCCTTTAAACCATGCGCCTTACTTTGCACTCAGATTATCAACCGTTAAACTTGCAAAAGTGGATTTGGACACGCCCTAAATGCGCTTTAGACCGTGCGTTTAGATCATTGCACTTTGATCCCTGGACGTTGTCTATTGTGCCACAATGAGGTCTGTGGTCTTAAGCTAATTGTCTTAACAAATGTGAATTTTGCTTCAGGTAATCAAGATCCCTGAGGGATAAATTCTAATGTCTGTCTTATCATTAAGAGGTCAAAATCTCAATTTGACTACTACTTTGGTTTATGATCAGACACATGCACAACTAATGACATATCCATCAGCCTGAGCTTTCATTTTTGTTGAGCGATATTTTATAAATGTTAGCATTTTAATAGGCTTAAATAAGATGTTGAACATGGCAAATATTACCTGCTAAACATATAGCATGCTGATGTCAGCATTTTGCTCAGTGCAGCCCAGAGCCGACATACAGCCTCACAGAGCCTCCAGCAAGTTGTTTAAATATGTTTTAGGTTATTGCTTTTCATTTTGAATCTTTAAGTCAGCACAATCTACGGATATGGAATGTTTTCCATTAAACTCAATACTCTACATAAACTTGGAAAATGAATTAGTAGTTGTTTTAGTATTGACAGTATTTGTTCATAAAGCACTCAGGCTTTATTGAATGATTTTAAATGGACTGTTGACATATTTAACATGCAGTCGGCATCCACTGAAATTAAAATGAGATGTTATTTATGGACAGGTTATTGTCCCAGTACCGCTGCCACTGCTACAACCTCCGCTCTGTGGGCGGTGTGACTGCCGATGGTGTTCAGACCTACTACCGCTGTGCGTAGTCACACAGATGCACTGTAGGCATGCAGAGAGAGTATGACGGGATAAGGAGTCATGAGGATACGTTGACAAACCCAAAAAGTCCTGGTAATAAGCTCGAGCGGTGACAGAGGCAGAGCTCATCAAATGGCATCAGCCTGCGAGGAAATCCGGTCGCCAGGTTCAGAGACGTGTCAGTCGAGGACAGAGCTCCTGAGTCTGGTGATAAACTAGAGGAACAAAGCTATGAGGTGAACAGAAAGTTCACACATCATTTTAATCCATGTGGGAAAGAAAAGTGAGGGGAGAGTAAAATATTTATCGTATAAGGAGTGGCTCTATTTAAGGTGATATCTCGTTTTATGTTACTGAATGTAGTGAGTCGGGGCCATGATTAATCGCTGTAGACTTTACGTGGTAATAGATGTGAGTGCTGCTGTGTCTGTCCATTCAAGTTCATCAGGTGCAGGAAAAATAAGGTCCACTTTAAGACGAATGTCATGACTACAACAACTCGCGGGGAGAGACGAGTTTGTCTTTGAAGTCACCAGTTTATTGGTCTTGCAGTATGTGTGCCTACAGGATATCCCACACCACATCAGTAGGTTCCTGTGCTTTAATGCTTCAAAGACAGTAGCCAATTTGGTTATGAAGAATGTGTTCACAGCTGTTAGCAGCGGAGAAGGTCTTCATTCTCAGACTGTTGTTATTCTTCACTGCTTGAGCATCAAAGACATGGCGACTTGAACTGGAGAAGCTTTATTTGTGTGTTTTGGGACACTATGTAATCCATGTCATGAACAACAGGCGCCTGAACCGGTGGAGCAGGATTCCACTTCCTGTATTGTCCTTTGGCATATTAGAGCCCTGCAGAGGCCACTAACGCACTGTTCCCTCTTTGTGCGAGCAGCTGCCTTGATTGACTAAAAATTGCCTGTTACACTCATTTCTCAATGGTCAGTTTCACCGTCTGATTTCACTGCTTAATTAGTCACACTGAGGCAGTGTGAAGTGTGATATTGGTTCAAATTGCCTCTCAGCTCTGCTGTAGTCCTCTGTGCAGTGTGGTGTGTCACCTCAGGCACTGACTGGTTGCAGAGTGATGTGGCAGATAACAGTGGGCTCGGGGTGACTTACAACTGATACAAAGTGAGACAAGGATGGTTGTCTCCTGCTGTGCATATTGATGAATCCAGACTTAGAAAAACAATATAAAGATGCCCGGGCAGATATTCTATCAAAGTATGCTTTCACTTTAAACAGGATATTGTATTTAAAATTTCAAATCAATAGCAAGATATCCCTCAAAGGCAAGTGGAGGCTCTACTATGTATCCCTTCCTGCCAGAGTGCAGTTTTTTAGCACTGTTCATGAGTCCATGTTTTCTAAATTTACCTCTTTAAATAATAAATTGTGTGTTGAGCTTGTAAGGAATCCGGTCCACCTTTCTCCCACCCACCTTCTCTGCCTGGACTTTATCTTCCTCAGTTTACTGTAGTATAAACACATTGTTTGTCACTGTGTAGGTGAGACGGTTGTGATTCCTCCGCTCTGAATTTAAAATTTTTCTGTGTGACCCATTGTATATTTCAAACTCAGTTAGTTTAATATCAAAAAGGTAAAAATTTAAATCTAAATGCATTATCCCAGTTTCACGCATGTTTAAACTCTTACTGGCATCTTGTTTTCTTGTGATAATCTCATTACAGTTTTGTAAATAATGAAGACATGAAAACAGACAAATAAAAAAAATAAGATCTTGGTGTGTTGAAAAAAAACAGTCTGGTCACACAAATAATTTAATACAGTCCGCATTTGAGTTTGAGCACCATTAAAAGACAATGTGTTCAGTTCTATGTGCCTCCTCTGTCTGCATGGATGCACAGCAGGCAAAATGAACAACCTCTTAGGCTAAACGTGTTTTTTTTTTTGTAGTATTAATGCATTAAATGCTCCTACACCCATTTAATAAAAAGGTGCCAATGTATTTGACACATCTCTTGAAATGAATTAAACACAAAATCATCAGGGCATTTTCTTTGAGCTCAAGGATGATTCAACGTGTCTTTGTGAACGCTGAGCCGCTTATATTGATTCTACTATTTATGATGACTAATATTCAACCTTTGCACAAAATGTATTGCTCTTTTCAGCTGTCATCTCACTGTGACATCTCTCTCATTTATTAGGTGGTCTACAAGAATAATGAGTTTAGACTGGAACTGTCACAGCTGGCTGAACAGCGAGACCCTAAGATCAGTCTCCATGGTGACCTGATATTCAGCTGCGAGAATGTGGAAGCCCTGGAGCCGGTCACCTTCGACATGCCGTCTGCATACTTGACATTGCCCAGGTGGAACACAAAGAAGACGGGCGCCATATCTTTTGACTTCCGCACCACAGAGCCCAGCGGCCTGCTGCTGTTCAGCCACGGCAGCCTCCAGGGCGAGCAGCCCGACAGGAAGCCCCGCGCCGACTTCTTCGCCATAGAGCTGCTGGACGGATTTCTCTACCTGGTCATGGATATGGGCTCCGGCAGCATCAAGATGAAAGCCAGTAACAAGAGGCTGGATGATGGCGAGTGGTGCCATGTGGACTTCCAAAGGAAAGGGCGCAATGGTGAGATAATGCTGTGAGTTTGTGTGAAAGCAGGGGAGGCCTTCTGTTGCTTCTGTTACCGTGCCGCTCCAGTTTTAGCTGTGGACTATAAAGGGCTCCAAGCTGTGAAATCGCCATATGCCAGCATGGATACAGTCACATCGGCACGCTTTTTATTCACTCCAGTGAAACACGCATGCATATTAGGTTTTAATTACAATTATATTTTTAGTGGCTGTAATCTATGACATTTTGAGATCTGTGTTAACCTATTTCACAAGTGGCCAATTACAGTCACCCAACTCAAATAAGGAAGTGTCTGCCTTATTAGTACAATACAAATGTCTACCTCATTAGTTGAAGCCAAAACATACACACCGTTTCACTTTTCAAGAACAACTTTTAGCTTCTGCTAAAGAAAAATCAAGTTTCAAGTACTTCTGAGCTAGTGCAGATTCTTTGTCTGCACTTTTTAAAACAAGCACACCTGGTCCCCACTTCCTCAATCTCAGTTTGCTCTTGCTTCTCATTTAGCACAACCCACACACACACCTGTCTTATCTTTTCTGCAACAAAAAACATTCTGTAAGCACAAGTTGACTCACTGTCAATATCTGCCCCACAGGCTTTATCTCCGTGAACAGCCAGAGCATCCCCTTTTCTGCTAACGAAGGCAGCGAGATCCTGGACCTAGACGGGGACATGTATCTTGGAGGTTTACCCGAGGACCGCCAAGCCCTCGTGCTCCCCCCTGAGGTCTGGACAGCTTCCCTCGGCCTTGGCTACGTGGGCTGTGTGAGGGACCTCTTCATTGACGGGCAGAGCCGGAACCTGTGGCGGCTGGCAGAGGTTCAGAGCACCACGGGTGTCAGCAGCTTCTGCACCAGGGAGACTCATGTCCGGTGTACCAGAGACACGTGTGCCAACGGCGGACACTGCAGAGAAGGCTGGAACCGCCATATTTGTGACTGCAACAGCACCGGCTACCTCGGTCCCAGCTGTGAGAAGGGTAAGGGTTTCTTAGAAGGATGGTTGCGGTCAGAGAGGATGAGGGATCTTAGAAACCCTGCTGCAAAGCTTTTAACACACTTGGGCTGGTGTTTTATTTATCAACTTAGGTGTGTGGAGTCTAAAAAGAGCCGGCACACATAGAACCAATGTAGATACAGAGGAAATTCATTACCCAGACTCTATACTCAATGCCTCCTATAATAATATAATTTGCAATTGCAGCATGATGATACTGTATAATATCTATTCAACTGAGAGCTATGCTCTCAACTCAAAATGACTCTCCATGTTTACAATGATGGGACAAAGGAAAATGATGTTTTATCATTTTAAGATGCTGTTTTTCGTTGACTCAAATTGCAGTGTTTTCCAACAGTGGAGCGATTCATTAATGAATTGTCGGTATCATGAGGTTGCCACTGCTATGAGTGTTTCATTAGAAATGCAGTGGTGCTTCACCAGAGACATTTACCATGCAGATGGTTTTCCTCACAGAGGGGCCAAATTACCCAGCTCCATTGGCAGCTAATAGTATGAGGGATGTATGAAAATCCCCTTTGTATTGCACTATGATGAGTATAAATCCTTCCGAAATTTGATTGCTGCTGCAATCTCGCCGCCTTCTTTGTGTGCTCCAGGCTTTTTCTGCCATCTGCTGCGACTGATGGAAACTGCAATCTAAAATTATATCATATAGCACCCAAGATAACGTCAGACAGGATCCAGGTTTCATACCATAAATGCCACTTTGTCTTTTTTAATGTATTGTTGTGATTCCCTGCTAACACTTCCTGTCCCTGAAATCCACAGAGGCCACCATGGTGAGCTACGACGGCAGCATGTACCTGAAGGTGGTGCTGCCGAGGACGCTGCACACAGAGGCCGAGGACGTGTCTCTGCGCTTCATGTCCCAGAGGGCCTTTGGGCTGCTGATGGCCACCACCTCTCAGCAATCTGCGGACACCCTCCGTTTGGAGCTGGACGGAGGCAGAGTGAAGCTCACTGTGAACCTGGGTAATGCTGCTGCGGCAAATCCGAGCAGATAATAAAACTTGACCTTTTAGAACACGTCACCTAGGCAGATATCTCAATGTAATTGTTTTGTCTGAGGCTCTCCCATAACCCATCCACATACACTATCACTACAGTTGCCTAAAAACAAAGAAACTCCTCTGCTGTAATTAGTTAGTATTTTTTTCTGATACCTGCAATGGTGGTGTCAAGTCTATCCAGTGCAGCTGGAATTAGGTGGGAAAAAAATTGAATCAAAAGATTAACAATTAATTAAAGAAAAGTGATAACAACAGTCTACTTTTTGAGAAAGATCATTTGGAGTTTAAAAGTTTTTCATCTATGGGTGCAATTTATAGGAATAGTTGTGATATTTAGGAAATACTGTAATTGACTGTGCCGGAGAGATAGATAAGAAGATTACTACGAATCTGATTTAAGCGAACAAAATGAGCATATTTACCAACAGTAATTTTTGGTTTACAACAATGAAATTAAAACGATTTCCTTAGTCCTATTTGATTTTTAGATAAGGAGAGAAAAGGAAAGAACCACTGAGAGAGAAAACTGAGAAATGATACGTAATCAAAATCCTATTGTGTTTACATGGTAATCTAGAAAGCACACTTTTAGCCTGATTATATTTCAAACTCTCTTTGAAGTAGAATGGAAAACTAAACTCAATAAAATGTGTGCGATTTAAATTATGCGTTCAGGCGGCAGCGGAGTAGGACCATCTGACTTCCGAGTTGGGAGCGTTCACAAACAAGCAACATGACCGAACCCACATAATGCTCTCTTGTTTCTCCTGTCAGCACACGATAAAGTGTCAAACATCGTCAGCTTCCATATAAACCAACACGGAGAGGAAATGGAGCTCAGTATTATTTCTACACGTTTTGATGTACTGCTGTTTTTAACAGGTAGCACAGCTTGCAAACTGGGTAGGATGGCTAACCGTCTGGCCATTTTCAAAGCAAGTAGCTTACATTTACTCCTTTAACCACAAACGCTGCCTTTGTCAAGTGGTGTCAAGCACACCCCTCAGAGCTCTCACCCATTCAAAATCTTACAGGCAAATAGGAAACATGGGAAGAAAGAGAGGGGTCTAATTATATATGGTATGCTCCATACATAATTAGTTATGGTATGCTCCATACATAATTAGAGACACCTCAAAATGTGTATTTTTATGCATCAGTGAGAGAATTACCACTTTATATTCAATGGATTAAACATAAAACGGAGTACAAAATGGAGTTATCAAGTGAACCATATCAAGAACGTCGTTCGTAAATCTAAAATTAATCTTTTAAAGCACTTGGAAGAGGTCATTTTTGAATACAAAAAGATTTGAAACAGGAGTTTAGTGCTTTTTTAAGCAACTGTATGTGTGTATGTATATTCTACCTTATCTTTATCTCTCTCTGTCTCTCTCTCTCTCAGTTCATCCTGTGGTCAGGTCCCACCTGACCGTCTCAGCTCTTTCAGCCCTTCAATGGCTTGTCTGCAGTTCAAGGAGAAGGCAGTCAGAGACCTGATCCTTCATTCCCCTGAAATATTACCACTTTAACTTCTCACTCCGTAGATGTGACCATTGTAGTTCCCTCCCCTCACATTTACTGGCCTGTCCAGTTTAGAGTCACTTCACTGAACAGAGAGTGTCAGTGATGGGCGCACACACACACACACACACACACACACACACACACACACACACACACACACACACACACACACACACACACACACGCGCGCACGCACGTACACACACGCACACCTGCAAAAGACTGGTCTCTGGCTGTCTGTATCCACTGCTCTGTGATGGTTGACAGCTTGAGAGCACTCCTCAGCCACATGACTTACAGCGATGTACTCGTGTCCAGTACCTTAACTCGCTTTTTGTTTTTCAGAACATGCAAATGATGAGTGGGCGAACTCATTTTGTGGCCAAAAATGTGAATATTTCAGCCGGATTTAAAAAATATTAGGTCTTGTAGATGTAACAAAATCTTGCCAAATCATCACATTTGTCTTGATGCCATGTTTTGTATTTTTGTTTTTTTCACGGTGTAAGTATCCGTGTGGCTGCAGGTTGTGCAAATCGCCGCTTTTCCTCTGTATTTGACTTGGAAAGTATCTTACCATCCAGCCTGCCGAACAAGCAGGAGACTGAAGCATTTCACTTAACAGCAATTTGAGCAGAAGATGGATCGAGGTTGGGGCTTTTGAGTCGAGGTGCATCAGTCAAGTGTGATACCCATAACATTTCAAAATAAAACATTCATGATGTTCTCAGTAAAATTTTAAGTTACTCACATTAATACCTGCATCACTTATGAATGCACGGAGGCTATCCTTATTACAGAATATGATGTGCACTAAACTGATTTTATAGACTTTACAGGATTTTATTGTATAGTAGCAGGACAGTGCTTCTTGTTTGAGATATTTTATTATGTTTCACATGTTGAAATCGTCATTATTATCTCCACATTAGAAACGTAAATAGCCATAGCACAGCTCACGTTGAGATATATATATATATATATATATATAAAAATATATATAAAATACTGGTGCACCTCTACTTTTATGGTCAATAAAACTTATCGATCCCAACTGCTTGATTGTGCTTTCAGCAGTGCCAGACACATGCTGAGGTTTTCCCCTTTCACTCACTTTCCTAACGTCACGTACACTGCAGGGAGGAAAGTGGCGGTTTAGACTCTCGAGGCTGTCCCCGGATGGTGGGCTCTGAAAAGCACTGAACTGTCTGCAGAATGTACCTTGAAGGATGTGAAATATTCTCCTTTTTTGTGCTGCTCTTTTTTTTCTTTTAATCTCACCATCTCACTCTCTCTCTCACCAGATTGTATCAGGATAGACTGTAATCTCAGTAAGTGTCTCCTATGATTATTTACTGTACCATGATTTAGAGAACATGCTCTGTGGTATATTCGTGTGCCTCTTCATCTGTTCCCTTATGAGACAGAGAGCATAATTCATTTATTCTGCCCCACAATTCTCCTTGTTTACTGTTGCCGTTATCTTTTTCCCAAGCATCATTATAAAGATAAGAACAAGAATGAGACGTCACTATAGCAAGCAGCTGTGCAGTTGAATATAATTGGATTCTCTTGCGTCGCACTCATGAAATCCGATAATTTAAATTACACATTTTCTCATTATTTCAGTGTAATAATGTTGTAATCAAATGTAGCTAAAACTGAGGTACAGTAGTCGGCTGTTGTGCTGCGGATGAGTCTGTCATTCATTTGTGACTAATTTGCACGCTCAGCTGATAATTGGGTACAGTTCAAGTACAACCAGTAACTGTCCCCAGTGAAAACAAAGCAGTTCTCAGTCTCAGTTTAGAGAAAAAAAAAAAAAATTTTGTCAGTGAGTAATTAGACTGCGTAACAGAGCTGAGATTAACTTAATGGTTAGCTGGTTACGTAAGCAAAAGATAAGTATGAGACAAGACTGTCGGCTACCAAAAAGGCTCGTTTTGCCTGAGCGTTGAAAGGTATGAAAGAGATTACAGTTGGTTGCAAACAATTCTTCCTGTCTCAGGGACGCACTGTGATGCAGCAGATTGTGTTTTAGGACGTTTTCACACCTTCGGACCAAGGTTCATGTTTTTGTTACATGTTTAACATCTGTTCCGATTAGTTTTGGTTTTATGTTTCAGTTTTGCAAGTGTACTAAAGAACGTTGCATGACGTACCTTCATCCTGTCGTCATCACCTACGTAGTCTGTATCTCCCCACATTGATTGGTTTGTAGATGGTGTGATCTCACAGCGGTGTTGCCAGTTCACCATGTAGTCCTTTCCGTTTCAATGGAAATGAATGAAAATAAGTTCACATTAATATTGATGCCTTTATACTTTTAATATTTTTGCATTATTACTTGGCCTTTTGTGTCTTTTGTGTCTGAGGCACCTTTCACACCAGCTATTTTGGTTCAGACCAAACTGAAAAGTCCAAAGGTAAGAACCAAACAAGGAAGATGTGAAAGCACCCTCAGTACCTCTAATCATCTGATGACAATCTTATATGATAAATGCTTTGAATACAACAAGTGTCTGAATCTAACTGTTCGTTATACACCGACAGTGTTAACCACTGCACCGGCCTGTATAATATATAAAACATCTAAATAGTTTAGCATGAAAACCGACCTAATACAAACAGTCAGGCTGAAAAATATGCAAAAGCATCCATCAAATACGTTCCAATGGTGCATGAGGTATTTAAATAATTGCACAGATTCAAAGGCAGATGAATACAAATGGAAGATCTTCTGGATTAACAGAATAGATTTTCTGGTTGTCCATACTCTTGTGAAATGGAGTCACAATGATGGTGGGATTTATGATGCAGATTGTTGAGAGACAGGCAATTTAAGTTTTGGTTCAGACAACAGCAGTGTGAGAAACAGATAAAAGCCACTAGCAGTGAAGAGGTGAACAACTCTCCGAGTTAGATCGTCCTAAACAGAGGAGGCTTATGAATGCTTATAAAAGTTATCACTATAAACGAGTGCTAGCTGAAAGCTTGTTTCCACCCCTCGTGTATGAATAATTCCTGAGCTCCCTAGAATAAAAGGTTTAAATGTTCAATTTCTCAATGATTTGCAGAGTAGGCTCAGCACTTGTTATTATACTGTATTTATTGTGATCACCTGAGACGAAAGGATCCCATTGCAACAACTGTTTACGTCCTCTCTAACATATCTGGACATTTAATCGTGTATAACTGAATAATCAATAATCCGCAGTCTGTAACTCTGTCTCATGTTGATCTATTGATCTGAGGTGCTGCACAGCAAAAAAAACAGATACGTTTGCTTTTACAACAGATTTACTGAACATGCCTAATCAAACGTCCATTATATTGAATGGATTGCAATGTCTCTCTCTGATGAAGGTAAGTAGAGTGTGTGCCTTTATGTGAGGGACTGTGTGCTTCTTGTTTGAGATGTGTGTGTCTGCCACTTGAAACGAGTTCAGTGACCCATCAGCAGGAGAGCAATTTATAGCCATTTCAAATGATTCATTGCCCTAAATGGTAAACATTATAATTATGCAAATAGGAAAGGAAAAATACTAAAAATGGCTGCATATCTATTATCTTCACCGGGCATCTGCCCTAGAAGTTGCCCTCTTTACCAGCAGATGGCATCGTACTATCATGCACTGTTCACAGAAAATATGCACTGTATGTTCCTACCTCTGTGTGCAAAATCAAGCATCTGTCTCATCCATTACACTGTATGTGTGCTACACCAGTGGCCTCTGAAAAAGCTGCAGATGTGACAATGCATGCCGTGTTAATGGATTTTATGATTGCTAAAAGAAATTCGTGCCAAATTTTAAATTGCAGAATTATCTAAATGATTCAGGTTCTTCGGCAGTTTCCACAGGCTGATCATGAATTTTAAATATATCTGTTTGGACGCCTGCCTTAACAACTTGATTACAGGATCAAGAATTCAATTTTTTTTTTCGCCGAGGTATCTTGCGAGTTATTTTTGAGGGAGTCGTAGAGACAGCCCATCTGCAGCAGCTGCTTGGAAGCTGTCCAGCATTGGATACACAGTGGGAGGATGATAGTTGTAAGAACAAATGTTGCTGCAGTGCTCTTGATTAATTATCTGGAATCTGGGCAATAATGGTACGCTGCACACTTTTGAAACGAGGCATTTGTTCTATAAATTTACAGAATTACCATGACATGCTTTGATTAACATGCACATACTGCGTTCAAAGTCTCAGCAGCCTCATAATGCTGACCTGTATAGCCGCAGCAGGCCTTTGAAGTTATCCTTGTTTGAAAGTATTCATCAAATTCAATTTTAACCGAGGATCAAACTGGACAAAATAGATGCTTTACGTGTGCGGCTTGCTCTCGAGCCTCTGGAAGCCGATCCTGTGAAGTGAAGGTGCTTTGAAAGGAGGCCACATTTCAAAGGGTTTACAGTCAGATGTCTGTGGGAATACACAATTATATTCCACCATTTTAATACCCTCTGCAATGTTAGAGATAGGTCACTTTCCCAAATATGAAAGGCAGTTTTATTATGTGTACTTCCATTTATAGATGAGATAGAGATTTATATTAACTGAGAGACGCAATTCGTGAACTCGCTCTCAACAATAATTAGGACTAATAGTTGAGCAAATAGTTATGAGATGTTTTTATTTTATTTTTTGCACTGCACCTCGATAACATAAGTATATGGTTCAATAGGTAAGGCAGCAGTCATTTCAGGGTATTGGATCAGGACATTATTATGGAGATGCAGATTGCGTGTCGGGGTTTCAGGGCTGTTTATCGTTCTCAGAGGGGAACACAAAAGGTGTGGTTATCTTTATAATCATACACTAAAAGAAATGTTCATCGGACATCATCGTTATACAAGGTGCCATTATCCGCCTGCCTCACTGCTGTGTTTACAGGCCCCACAGACCCAAGCACAGGAAATATAGGATGGAACTTGTGCACAGTGAGATGTTTTTTGTTTTTTAAAGACTCACAATGGACAGTTCCTAAACAAAACAAACTATCAAATGCTTACTGTAGTAGCTGCAGATGTGTCTGTGAGCCAAAAGTAGAGACCATGAGCAGGCTACAGAAGTCTGATGAGCTTCTCTCAAACTGATTTTATTCATTTTCAAACTTGTAGTCTTCTTACCAAACCGATGCCGACTCAAGTGGCAGCACTTCGGGCAGTTTATCAGACTCTCTCTGGAGCCATAATAGGCTCGATACATGCGGCAGGCAATAAATACCAGGGGCATGCTCACCTACATCAGTACCAATATAGATGCTTTTTATTATTAAAAGCAACTAATGTACCGTCATATAAAAGAAATATGGCATGATTAATTAGGTGAATGTCTTTTTAATAGGCTACTTCTTAATATACATTTTATTGAGGACCTAATAATTTGCCAAACATGATGCTTTCTCGCCACTATTCTCTGTTCAATACTTAATCGCATGCATTTTTAATAAATGTTCTTAAAGTGAATAACAAGATGATCACTGCGTGCATGCACACAACAGCTACAGATCTGAAAATACTGCAGCACTATAAGAATACGCCCAGAACGTGATCTAATATAGTAGCTCCTTTTTTCTTCCAGACTGAAGCTAGTAAACAAACAAGGCTGCATTAGTAGTATCAAAACATTATATACATAAGCAGCAGTCCTCTTCATGACATACAAACAGGTTCTGATGTTTAAAATCGTTGGAATCTCCGCTTTTAAGCAATCTTGACTGTGTTTTTCTATTTAGCTACAAGTATGTTTGGGTTTATATGCTGACATTAGACAGCAAAGACGCTCCCCTCTGACAAGCACAGATAAGATGAATATTCCCTCCTATCTAGCCTTCCGCTATCTCTTTCATTTCAGCAAATCTTCTCCGTACCTCTGATTTCATGTCATTTGCAAGGTAAACATTTCTGTTTTTGTGTTGGACATGATGATTGGACGTGGTTTGTTTTTCATTATCTAAGTAAATCCATCAAATGCAGAGGGGTCAGGGTTTGATGTGATTGATCTGTCTGGTGTGCGTAGTCGATATTCAGCAGGTGGATGGTGGCATCATGCGGTGTGCTGCGAAGACACTTGATATGCAGCCCTGGACAAAGTCTCCAGTCACAGTTTTATTTCCCCGAGGATGCAACAGTGAAGTGTTCGGAAACCAGTTGATGTTTTCCATTTATTGCCCTCTGTACGTCCCCTGTAATTCTCCTGCACCCTGAGCTCAATTAGACAGACAAACCCCTAAAGGCGCAGTCAGCTTAGGCATGGCCAATTAGTTTCCCAAGCGATGTCAGAACTCCTTTGAACTGCCGTGTCGGCCTGTTGCATAGGCACTGATTCGGGATGACGGTGCTGCAGTGGCAAGCCTCTGCACTGTGACCTATTTTGAAACCAGTGAAAAAGGCAGATGATGGCACGGAAATTCTGAAACTTATAGCTATATATCTGAGCCAGGCCCCTAAAATTACCTTACATTCTTCCTCCAAAAGACATCCCTCAAATGACCCTACAAAGAGAATTATGCCATGCTATGTCAGTACATTTCAAACATTCAGCGTAGAATAGGCTCTATATCATTTCTCATTTTACTGTGTATTCAATGAATGCAAATGATGTCTTGCTGGCCGATGTTTGTGGCTGTGTGCGTGAGTGATAAGTAAATGAATGTATGCACTGAGAGTGGCTCTCATGTCAAGAGCTGTGTGTGGAGAGAGTGTATACTGAGCTCATGCGGTATGATTGTCACTTGACGCTTTCTTCCACTTAGGCAAGGGACCAGAGATACTCCTGGTAGGCGAGAAGCTGAATGACAATGAGTGGCACACGGTGAAGGTGGTGCGGCGTGGGAAGAACTTGCAGCTGTCTGTAGACAATGGCACTGTGGAAGGTACAGTGGGGACAAAGGAGCCGTGGTAACAAAGCTGCAGATATTAAAAGGCGTTTGTGGCTTAAGCAGAGTGTTTTGTTCCTCAGGCCACATGACGGGCCTCCACACCCGCCTGGAATTCAACAACATCGAGACGGGCATCATGACGGAGCGGCGTTTCATCTCAGTGATGCCTTCCAATTTCATCGGCCATCTGCAGGCTCTCTCCTTCAATGGGGTGCTCTATCTGGACCAGTGCAAGAACGGAGACATATCCTACTGCGAGCTGAACGCTCGATTCGGCATGAGGCACATCGTTGCCAATCCTGTAACTTTCCTAACGCAAGCCAGCTACTTGGCCTTCTCCACTTTGCAAGCCTACGCTTCCATGCACCTTTTTTTCCAATTCAAGACCACTAGTCCTGACGGCTTGATACTTTACAACTCCGGAGATGGTAGTGACTTCATCGTGGTGGAGCTCGTTAAAGGGTAAGTGCTTCTTCTTTCAGTGTGTCTGTCTTAAAAAACGGAAGCCAAGTGAGCAGGAGCTCTTCTTCTTTCCTGGGCTCAAAATTATCAAATCATGAGTCATGTTTTGAATCCATCAGCCTGCAGCAATGTAGAGACACCAAATGGCTTTGAAATCATTTGTTCATCATAAATAATTTTGTTAAGAGGAGACAAGACAGCATGAGTTCAGAGTCATCCCAAACACATTTGGCATTTTGACACCTCCACAAATATGTTGCGGATGTTTTATTCATCGTAAATCATTGTGGTTGCAGTGAGAATGGTAGAGAAGGGTTGTTGGAACAGAGCAAGCGATGCAACAATTGTACCTTCCCACTGTCAGACCTTGCACAGACTTTCTCCCAGTAAGCAATTAGTCAGCAGGAGGCCTTGTTCAGCTCTGGAGCCTGCAGCAGAAGCTTACACAGACAACAGACAAAAAGATGGCTTCCAACACTTCTGTCATAGATTTCCGGCTGCTCGGTGTTATGTGTGAAGTGTGGCAGCTTATTCATGGATGCTGCTTCACTTTGATTCCAACAGGATTTTGTTTTTTTTTGTTTTTAAGTGCACTGCTTGATGATTAAATTTAAAGTCAACATTTGTTTGCCCAAACACTCACTGGTGTGTTTACATATATTCACAGTTTTTTTATTTGAACGTCTACACAATACTTTAACATTACAGACGTTGAGCTTTTACCATGGTAGTATCAAAAACCTGACAGTATACAGTAATGCACACAACAGCACGCTCATGCATGCATTCAGAATAATTTAAAGCAAGCTTCAATCATATATCACCTGCCACACATAACTGGTGAGGTTAATTTGTAAATGGCCCACATGGAGGTGTAATTATAGATAAGAAATACTGAGTGTAAACATCTGTGTTGTCCTGTAGGTACATCCATTATGTTTTTGACTTGGGAAATGGGCCGTCACTAATGAAGGGAAACTCTGACAAGCCGCTCAATGACAACCAGTGGCACAATGTGGTGATCTCCCGCGACAACAACAACGTGCACATCCTTAAGATTGATTTCCGCACTGTCACCCAACACGCCAATGGAGCCCGCAACCTGGATTTAAAAGGTAATTTATCTGAACAATCGGAAGCATTTAAACAGAAGAAAAAGGGAACCATTGCTGCAATTAGTAACACAGGACAGTCAGGGCTCTATTTCAACGAGCTAAACACAGTCTGAAGGGCATGACACAAGAGCATTCATCTTTGTGTCCAAAAACACTTTTCCAAATTTTATGGTAGATATTTTGAACACAAAGTAAGGCTCATGGTTGAAAGGGGTTGTGGTTAGGCTTTTCATTATTCATAGGTGTGTTTTGGACCTAACATGAAATAAACCAATCACCTCACATTCACTTAAAAATACAGGGGTGCTTGAACCTCGTCTGACTATCATCATAACAACAGATTTGCCAAGAAGTAGGAAAGAAAGCTTTCTGCAGAGGAAACGTATCTACTCCATTACTATTTATGTAAATAACCATAATCTTTGTATCTTTGTATTGTGTACTGCTGCGTGTCTGAAATACTGCACCACTAAATTAAGATCAGATTTTTGTAAATAAATCAAACCTCAAGATAGCAATACACCAACAATGTGCCTGACCACGACTCATTTCAAGACCAACATTACCATGACCGCTCAGATGGGCGCAGATATATTTGCTATTTAAAAAACATGGACACTGGATAAAAAAATGACAACTGCATCGGTCTGAATCTAGGAAAGAAAATTGGCTCCTCTTTGGTGTAAGATGAAATCTTCTGTTTTCCTGTTTGACCTGACAGATTTTAAATAAAAAATAAATAAAAAAACAACATTCAACCATTCATACATTCATTCTAAAATTTGCATTATCTTGTACAGTTTTGTGTAAAGAATGTTATTTTTTTGGAAGCAATGAACACAATACTATTCTTTAATGTGTGCACTGCGCCCAGATGTGGCAAAATAAGTGCTTTTGGTTGAGAGATTTTCTCTTAATCAACTCTTGTGTCTTACAGGGGAGTTGTACATTGGAGGTGTTGGTAAGAGCATGTACAGCAGCCTGCCCAGGTTGATAGCATCCCGGGAAGGATACAAGGGTTGCCTGGCATCTGTGGACTTGAATGGAAGACTCCCTGACCTGCTGGCAGACACCCTCCACAAGGTGGGGGAGGTGGAGCGCGGATGTGGAGGTGAGGATTTATGAAAAACCTGTCAATCTTTCCTATAATCTGATTTCCTTTTATTTCAGCATTTGTCAAAGCGTACTGTTGATGACACCTAAAGAACTGTGACTGCTGACTGAAAATTATTTCCACTATATTTGTTCTGGTATTAACCATCTTTGTTGAATGCTCCATTGTGATTGGCCAGTGAACACTTTCTGTGGTTTCATTATTTCTGATTACACATGCTAACGCGTAATATCACTGTGCAGTGAAGGCGTCCAGCTGCTTTCACTCAGCAGTGAAGAGTTCTGCCAAGGTTTAATAATCTCCAATAATCTCCCCAGGTAGCCATGACTTTAACAAGAAACGCTGCTCTGGTTCGAAAGGACAGTTATACAAGTGTACCTAAAGTTTGCCATTGCACGTGGGTTGAGGTCAGGGAGTTTAAGACATATTTTTCTTTGTAGCATTTATTCGTTTTTAGTGGGGAGATTCAATCATTGGAAAACAATTGTAGCCCAGTGGTAAAAATGAATTTAAAGTCACTGGAATAAATACAAAATTATCAAGATGTATAAATAGAGTACAGAGGAGGCGCCTAGTAAATGTGGTGGAAACACCCCGCAGGTCCCAGCACCACCTGCACAGAGGACTCCTGCCACCACCAAGGAGTGTGTCTGCAGCTGTGGGAGGGCTTCTCCTGTGACTGCACCATGACCACCTACGGGGGCCCGTTCTGCAGTGACCGTAAGTGCAGGTTTATTATGCTCGACTGGGTAGAACGTTGGGAAAAGTCAAATTGAGATGATCCTGAATTGGTCAATAATTCATAAAATAGGATTTATCTTAAAATTAACATTTAGCCAAGAGTCATTTAGAGTCAGATAATTTTAGAGCTTTAAGGAGGTGGCAATATGCTGTATTACTCAAAATTACATTTTCTATGGAGAAAATAAATGAAGCAAATTGCTGTCTCGAAGGTCGGAAATCAATCTGAAGACTCATGATATGCTTTGGAAAATGAATCATAGTGGTCAAGCATGAAAACACTACTAAATTAGTTGTTTAAAAAAAAAGGGGCAAAAATCATGTAGTGCATTAATGATAACCCTTCAGGTGTGTATGATGACTTTTTTTATTCCAATAATAATAATTTAGGTAGTCTGAGTTTTACCATAGTTTTTCTCTAAAACATGGCAGAGATTGTTAGTTTGAGTGTCATCTGGTACTCACAAAAATTAAACAATTTTTTTAAGTATTGTGCCTGCCCTTGAATGCATGATAATGTAATGTATTTGTAACCTAACAAATCGATTCTGCTCGAATACATAACATATAACAATGAGATAGCCCCACATTTCAAAAACATATAGTCTGATTCCTGCTTCTGCTCTAAAGAGCTCCCGATGTCCAATATGACAGATCTGACTTTTACCAGCAGCCTTTCATTCTTATAATAGCAGATTAACATTAGCCTTATTGGTCCAGTCATGGTGAGTTAAGCTTCATTTGCTGCAAAGTCATTTAGAATAAAGACAAGAATCGTGCCTTTGTGGTAATCACTATTGAAATGTGCTGCTATGCAAGATTGTTTTAAGAGAGAAAAGGACATTAGACTCTAAAAACTCTGCAGGGGGGCTATTGGAGGGTAATTTACTGATGGCAGTGAGCGGAAGAAAGTCATGCTTGCAGGAAAAAGACGTTGGTAAACACGCCTCATCATTGATGATAGTCTGTTACTCAAAACTGCAATCAATGTACCAGTCAAAGTAAATACTTCAGCAAGTTAATACACTAAGTAAACTTTGTCGAGTAGATGTTCTGCTTTTCCTTGATTTGGAAAAGCTGCTCTCCTCCTCCACTAGTTTCAACAAGTCGTCTCATTAATCAGCTTGTTTCCAGTGTTACAAACTAACACGCGGCCAAATGTGCTTGCTGGCATAACCTATTGATCTAACCTGAAAATCCATAGTTGGTCCTCTGTAGTCTTTATCCATTACATCCCCTTTTCGTTCCAAGACTGCACTAGAGGAAAATGTATGTTTTGGTGTCCAGGCGACTTTTTACTTTCTGCATCACAAATAGGAAAAATTACTGAATGAAGCAGGAGAGCTGACCTGGTTGTGAATTACTAAATTCAGGTCATAAATTAAGGACTTCATTTCAAATAATACAATTTAGTCCATGTAAATAACTGCCAAAGCGCATTTAATTGTTGGGACTTTAAATTTACAACTAAACATGTTGGTATTTCTTAATTTGCCAGTAGAAACTGGGCATTTCATTTGAACAGGCTTCAATAACTCCTTTTTTAAAACAAAAATTGTGAATTGGAACTTCATCATATGACGTAGGAAGGCACATTTTATGTATTTTCCAATGTATATAGTTTCAGTACGTTGATTTCTAAATCACTTCAATGTCTTTTAAAACTGACCCTTTTGTGTTCACTTTTGATCACTGAGAATAGTAGAGCTGTTATTTTGTTTTTGTTCATGTCTTCTCCACACAGTTAATAGTCGTGACCAGCTGTGTTTTGTCAAAGCAAACAGATTTCCAGCAGCTTGTCCTCTTATATAAGCAACAAAAAAAACATGCTGTTGTTCTTTATTAACCTTGAAAGGGATTCCAGTCATGTGAGATTACATGTTTGTATGCAGTTGTTTAGCTCCAATCACAAGTTCAAAGGACGCACCATAAAACTCCTCCCAATATCTTAAAGAAACATCTCTAGTTGAATTTCTATATTTTCTGTAATTGCAGTTTAGTCATGCACATCACATCATCTAAGCTGGAATGGCTGCCTACGGCTAAACCTTCACACCGCTCACAAAGTGTTGCATATGGAGGCCGGGAACAGCCATGCTTCCAATCACCAGATAACAAGTTAATGATTTTGCAATCAGAAGAAAACAAAGGTCACTTTCCAGTGATGACAGGTTAATTTATCTTGATATCATGAGAAAACAAAAGTCAGATTTCTCAAGATAATTTATGTTTACATATCAACAGTGATGGAGGAAGTATTTAGGCTCTCTGAGATTAAAATAATGTTGTTGTTACTGACAATCAGCAAAATGTGCCCTGGTGTCATCAGACTTAAATGCACTCTCAACCAGGAATCTTTTGTAGTCATTGCATCTGACTGGGTGTAGAGATCTATTGGAGAAGCCTTTGACCAATCAGCACTGACCACCACATGAAATATACCATTGCTGCAGCGTTATGTTGGAAAAAAAAATGCTTGACTTTAATTTCATCATAGTAAGCCTCCCTTCACTGGTCACCTATTGGCCCCGCTTCAGAGTGGCAGTGTAAACATGAATTCAAACGGGGTTCCCAGACTATGATCACAGCAAATAAAACTGATGCTATGAGCAATAGCGTAAGGAAGCCAAACTAAGCTAAATGTACTTAAAAGTGTCAAAAGTTGAAGCACTTAATGCAGAAAAATGACCTTTTCTCGTGATATTCTATAATACAATCTGTACGATAATTGTAGCTGCTGCATGTGTAAGCAGCATGTTAGTGTACACTGTTAACAGTGAATCACACTTCATCTCAAACGTTTTGTGTCGATCCTGAATTTGTAAAGGGACACTTCTAAGTAGGCTACAATAGTTCCCTCTGAAATAGTGAAGTAGAACTAATTTGATTGAAATGGATATACAACAAAAAAAAAGTAAACTTTGTCAAAAGTGTACTTAATTTCAGGACTCAACCTCTACAAATCAAGCAGATATTAGCTTTTCGTTTTCTCGTGATAGCAAGATGAATTCACGAGACAATGAGCTTAATACTTAGTTTGTTATGTCGAGATCATGGCATTAAAAAAATATTAGCAAAAACAGCCATTGTCGGTTTCCGCAGTTGCAGGCAAGAATATACTTACAGCAATATATATGGTTTGCCTGGGACTGAGGCAAGATCTGGCTGTGAATTATATTGAATACAGTCATTTGTTGATCTTAATGATGCATCAATATGGTTCAGTCAGAGTGTTTTGATATTTGGAAAAGAGTTAGTAAATACTTCAAAATTCTATACAACACAAATGTGCTGTGTTCAAGCACTATTTCCACCAGAAATGTATTCCTATATGGCCCTGAGAGAGACACGTCTAAGATTACAGCAAAATAACATTTTCAACAAACAAACAATTTCATTGTATTCTTTTTGGTTTTCATCTAGCGGTGTTCAGAAAGGACGCTCAATCATGCGGGTGGTAAATGGCATGTCTGGCCAATATCAAAGGTCAAACCAATACATCAGTCCAACTCGGAGAAAATAACAAGCCTCCAGCGTCACATTGAGCCATCATCGAAGTCATTAACACAAATGGAAATGTGACTATAATGTGAAAACACAAGCAAATACGTAGGCCGGACAATATTTTGCAACCATCAGTATTAGTTGGTGAAGCCCGTCTCATCCGAGCCACAATATCTGCTGCTTGGTTTATCTCGCCAACATTAAAGCCGAACAAATCTACTCCTCCCCACCTTTGACTTCTTCTGCATCTGTGCAGCAGCCCAGAAGGTCAGCAAGAAACCAGCATTAATAAGAAAGGAGCGCTTTGCTGATCGGATTGTTTTCATTATTTGACAGAAAACAGTCCCAGAAGAAGAAGAGCAGAAACTTGTCAAACCACTAATATTCCTCAGTCGGTTTGTGCCTCAGTACATTGATATTGATATACAGAAAGCAATTTACCAAGTCTGCTATAAACATCTGTGCTAATTACCTCCAGGTCATTGTTTCATCACCAAAATAACCCAGAATGATGTTCTGTGCTCAATTAACATATGGAGTGTGTAATTATTGGTTAACCTCTGCAGTTACAGATGATTGTTTTGGCATATTCATTACAGGCTTGCGTGTGTGTGTGTGTGTGTGTGTGTGTGTGTGTGTGTGTGTGTGTGTGTGTGTGTGTGTGTGTGTGTGTGTGTGTGTGTGACAAGAGACAGAGTGTGTGTGTGTGTGTAAGAGAGAGAGAGAGAGAGAGAGAGAGCACGAGACAGCTTGAAAAAGTGCAATCTGTCTGACCATGTGCATATTTCTAACTAATCATAAGCAAATACCACCATTATTTTTGTCATAGCAAGCGCAGAGAAATCATTTCAATTAAGTGACAACCGTCGTGACAAATATTCGACTTCCTATGACATAGGCGTTAACAATACGCTCTTAAAAGCCGCAATGGGCAACCGCTGATTTTTAACTATATGTGGCATGACGTTTCTTCCTTCAATCGTCATCGATGTCGTCCCACCCCATCCCAGCCGTGTCATTTGACACACAATAAGCTCCGCACACGGAACAAACACATGAAATTCCACCTGACTAAGCTTTACGTGACCTCAGCGCTCGCACACGTCAGCTATCTGCAGAGTGGAACCCTCTTTCGACGTTCACTCGTAAGTCCATGTTTCCTTTGTATTCTTTAATTCCCATGGAAGTAAGGCAGACTGTAAATTGAGCCTGTAGCCCACAGGCTACTGTATGTACAGCTGCAAGATGAAGCAAACTGTAGTTTATAAGAAACCATTAAAGCTAATTTACCTGTTGTACATTTTTGGAAATAATCTTTCTGTAGATTTATCTCTAAAACACTTGTGTATGTGTGAAGTGTAGAAAAAAAAAAAAAGGGAATGTACTCCGTTGTACTGGACGATAAAGTGTTACAAAACTGGAAGTTGAAGTGCTCAATCAAATCCTATTTTCCCTTTGACCTTCATTTCAGGTGGAGTCATTCACGATTATGAGTGTGTCCCAAAGGCCACAAGGATAATCCAGGATAGAGGTTCAGACTTAATCTCGCGCCCCGGGACAGAGGCTCAAGAAAACATACTGCTGTTCATGACACGGTGACCTACCAGGCACAGACTTGTGAGATACTACCGATTCTGGACCATTTTAAGTCTTATGACCAAGCATACGTGTCTATAAGAAACTTGACCTCTGAGCCTTTTCGTCTACTCTGCGAGAAGCGTTTTAAGACCGACACATTCAGCAGACTGCGCAAGCCCAGTACAGCTTGTGCAAGTCAAAATTAATGGTTATATTACATGTTGGAGAAGTTAGGCGTTGTCTATTTGACTCCAGTGCTTGAATGCAGGAGTTCATGAAAGAAGGTCTTTCAGTCATTCTCTACAATTTCATTAGTCAGTCGAGCCCGAATCGAGTTCACCCTACTGCTATCTTATTATTAGATAATGATACCTTACAACATCCTTCACTTACCCACCACATATAGAAATAAATAATACCTAAGCTCTCAACCACTTAACACAGTCTATAAAGAGGTATTATTACTATGAAAAGGCTGTATCTTCTGTAGGGCAGAGTTCTGCTTGTGCAAGGTTTTCCTGTTGGCTGCTTACTTCACCTTATGAACACATGGGTGACTGCAGAGTGTGACCATCTGCATTAGCTGGTTCTGCTTTTAGCTTTGCAAACCAAAACATGCAAGGACTCTTCCTCCTGCGGAAGCGACGAACAACCTCAGACTCAGTGAAAATTGCACTCGCGAAGTTTTTTTTAACAGCAATATGTCTTCAGACTGGTTGGTGTAGCAGACTCCATCAATTACTTTCCAAATCTTTGGAGCCACACACACACACACACACACACACACACACACACACACACACACACACACACACACACACACACACACACACACACACACACACGCGCGCGCGCGCACACAAAGGAAGCGAGAGACACACTCACGATGTAAACTCAGGCTAAAGTAATGCTATCAAACTTTGAAACCTTTGCATTTGACAAAGCTGATGCGAGGCATCATTTTTGAGATGCGGGCTGTTGTTTACGCTACACGTCGATCATGTGATTTACTTCATCGAATAAGAAAAATTGCCATTGATTGTTGGTCTGTGGATGGACCGTCTGCACGGCGCTTTACTCTCAAATGGCCCTGCATAGCTGAGGTAGGCTAACGATATACGAGCTCTACCTGGCAGCTCCACACAGAACTTTTCGACAGTTCTTGTCATCTCTACATGTTTCCACTGTAGTATCTCATCTCACATTTTACCGGAGCCTGGTAGTAACATGTTCTTCTTCTCCTCCTTTTGATGTTTAATGGTGGTTGGCAAAAAGCTTTAAGGTACATTATTGCCACACTCTGGCAGTAGTAATTCATTGCTGTCATGTTGCCAGGGAAACGAGGGAAATAGGACGAGGCGGTTGTTACACAAACTATTCGATTTTTTTAAAAAAATTTATGACTATTCAAATGCATGTCCTACCCATAATGTACACTAGGATTTTAGAATCATCGACTAAATTAATTAAAAATAATAAAATTTGTAGTCATTATGTAGATTTAAACTTAAATTGTAAATTCTGGAGTCATCCATCGATAAGAATAAATTAATGGATTTCATGAGATTTACTGCACAGTGCATGTCGGGATCAGGCTTCAGATGGATGGATGGATCGAATGGAAATTTAGGAACACCTCATTTTCTCATAAATTGATTTAATTAATTTATCCATATAAAAATGTTGAATTCTCAAGTACCGTTTTGCAGATGTCGGCTCTTTGGTTTTTTTCATCACCAGCCACCTGGTTTTTGTCAGCTTTGTTAAACTTAGACGCAGAGTATCCCATAAATGATCATCTCTGCCAAATCTCCACTCTGTGTGAGTCATATGGAAACCCTGAGCCCAAGACTGCTGGCACAGCTCCCCACAGCTACATCATGGAGTTAGAAAAGCTTGAACATAGTGTAATTGACTGCCAGCTCTTACAGGGCCATAAAAGTTAACCTGTGATTTACAAAAAGCATTTGCTTAAATCGTCGCAAATCTTTGCCAAAATAAAAACTGTGCAAATTCGTCCTCGAGTGAAATACATCACAGGTCAATGTCTTACCACTCACAGCATTTTTACAGCTTTTCAGCTTCTTAGGCACCAGTGAAAAACTTTTGACATTTACATAGATGTGAAAAGAAGTCAAGGACCTGAGGGAAGAATGCCCCCTTTGACTTTTTTTGGCTTCTCTCCTTGTAGTTTCTCACATTAAAGAGCATCTTTGTTGTCTTGTGCGTTGTACTTCAAAGGTTTTTCTCTCAAGGGCAGCATTATGTCATTGAAATTATTATGCAGCGACCAAAAGCACGTAAGAATGATTAATAGCCAATCTGTCATTTCCAATTCACCACAAAGTGAGCAGTTTTCAGGAAGGCTATCAGTGATCAGACCCGATTACAGTTTTACTTCTTTCAGCAACATTTGAAAGGACACCATTTTGAAACTCAGTGACACAATGACTCATGCTGTTTAATAAGCTTGCATGCGTAAAGAAAACTGGTGATACTGTTCCACCAACTGAGCACATATGAATTTGAGTAGACACAATAGGAGATTTTAGCTCATATGACCCAATTATTTTTGAAGAATAGCTTTGGTAGGGCACAAAATAAGAGTTAGGGATTACTGAAATAGCTCGCTTCCACCAATCTACTCAAATGAAACCATTGAATTTACTAGTATTTGTGGTTGGTACGTAACAGAATGCCAAACGGGCACAAGGACAACAAATTAGTTCTCATCCATTTGAGAATTTGTCTCCTTCAAAAATCAGTTGAAATGTAAAATGACTAATTAATCCAAGTCACATTCTAAAACAGGCATTACATTTACATCATGTCACCTGACATCTGTTCATTTCCTAAATAAATTAACAACCAGGGAAATGTTTCTTAAAGTTGTCCTAAAATCAGTTTTCTTCCTTCCCGTTTATGAATTTATTAAATGAGTTTTACTCCTGCTTGGCAAGTGTAAATTCAGTAGCTAGTTAATTAATGGTATGATGTGGTAATCACTATAAAGAACATTAAACAAGAAATTATAAACAGAAATCAATTGTTTCATTTAAATATTTGGCTTCTTTGAGTACTAATAGTTATAATAATAGTCAAGGTTTTATTTGTATTTTTTGAAAGATGTCACTTTACCTATAAAAGGCAAATTTTCCACCAGCTCATTCAGTGTCATTGGAACCATTCTCTCTCTGTGTCCACGCATGTATTAGCTTTCTCTCTGCGGCAGCTCGGAGCGTTTGTGGTGAGATTTAAAACACTACCACTAACCATGTCAATGGGACGCCGCAGTCATCAAGTTTCTGTTTCTACTTTTAGCCCCATTAACATCACACAATGTTACAACAGGAAATATCAGGACAGGAGGAAATACACAATTCTCCTTCTAAAAACCTTTGTGAAACTATTAGAGATACAAATAAAGCCTTTTCTCACCATCACTAATAGAGCACTCACAAAATTGCTCTTGCTGTGAACACCACTGTGTGATTGCAGTCTTCACACTCCCCAGTGTTGTTTGTTGTTCAGAGGGCAATATTCTCAACTACTGCTGCCCATCAATTATTCTAAACAGGAAATTGGGTGGATTTCTGTTAAGCTGGGAATACTTGAAATACTCATGTTGTGTGCATTTTAGAACATTAGTATTCCTCTTGAGTAACTTGAGGAATGTTTCATGTTACATTAAAATACTTTTATTGTGTTTTTTCCCACCATGCTTTCATACTTTACTTATACTTTTAAGGCAATGTTAAACAGCAGCAAGGCACTACAGTAGAGTCCTATCCAATATTTCAGCCACTGTATTATTGTAAGTGGATTTTTATTTTTTCCTTCCTAGGGGGTAAAAGCTTTATTTAGTGATATTTGATGCTTTGCAGAGCTGCTAAAAGCAGGTGATAGCTGCGTAAAGCTGCAAAAAGAGGTGTTGATTCATAGTGGGATCCATAGTACTAGTAACTCTTTCATGTAACAATGAGTCATTTGATTCAAGGGTGCATAATTTGTAAACATTAGATATCCAGCTTTATCCCGAGAAACAAATGTTTTATCACTAGCTAGAAGGGAAACCAGCTTTAGTATTTTTGGTTTGTATTTGCTGAACTGTTTTTCAGCCAGTTAGCTTTTGGAAAAAAAAAATTAAAAAAAAACCTTTTTATATTTCAATGAACTTCAGACAATTTATTTCAAATGCCTCTAACAATCTGTCCAAAATAGGTGCATCAACAACACATTTATTGAGAGCAAACGGCAGTTACCAACAAAGATTTATGTGTCTTCCCACATGATGTCTACATTTCCTATTTAGGAATTATTCTATTCCTCAAAAGTAATACAATGCCATATTATTATCCTCAATGTATAATTACTCTTATGTCACAAGATTTTTAAACAGTAATTAAAAGAAGTTTACCTTCTGCATCCCCTTTTTTGGTAAGTACATGTAGCACGTGTTTTTCAGCCACTTTAGTGGTGTGACTAATGGGATAGGAATATCTGCGTGTTGGCCAGCTGACCCAGTACTTCAGTGTAGTCTGAAATATCTTAACAACAATTTGCGTTCATGGTGAAATTTGGGGATTTCCCGACTTTTTTTTTATCTAGTGCCATCATATAGACTATGTAAGAGCAAAGAAGTGGGACTTTAATAGTTCGGTCTTCATTATAATGAGATTACACATAACAGCTTGTGTGCCCATAGTCTTTGTGTTATTATTTTCAGAGTGAAGTGCATTAAAACACTCCACTGTTTGCAGTGTTAAGTACCCAGTGTCTTAATGCTCTCATTAACCTCAAGAATCCACATCATCAACAATCAGTAATTCTTTCTTCACAAATAAAACTGCTCATTACTTAAAGTGAGACAAGCTAGACATTGCCTCCCTGACCTCCTGCAACCTTTGAGTAAAGTGTCACGGATCAGGATAATTTAATGCAAGCTGATAGCTCATTAGAATGCAAACAGACAGAGGATGTGCTAAGCTATGTTTAACAGATTGGAAAATACAAGCCACACTGCCAGTTTCACTCAGATATGCGACAGGTTATTTCATGATTAGTCATGGTCTCTTATGACTCACCCTGCAAACACTGACTGCCGGAGAGGGAGTTCAATCTTCTGCCAATGTCACACTGACTAACACAGTTAGGAGAAATATCTAAACCGCTATAATACACACTTTACTCACTCTGTCCACCAAGGACTTCAAACCACACTTACAGTGTCTGAGATTGGAAGTTGCAGGAGGCAATCTAGCATCACTCTGCAGCCATTGTTTGAGTTCCACAACATCAGAGGCCATTCTTCTACAGTGTGCGAGTTGTACTTTCATACCTTTTATGAGTTATGATGGCTTTTGCCGGCATCCTTTTCTAGTGCGTGTGTGATATTAACTCTCTGGACATTTTTACAATATGGTATATCTAAACTCTGTCTGTGTAGGCCAAACACATGTAATACAGTAAATAGTACATCTTCTGCATCCGACTCGGTCGCCGAGGACATTACGCACACCTACTTACAGCAGAAACCCGACTGCACATCAGGCGTGTCAATCAAAACAGACACACCCCCAACATAGTTTTTTTAGGCCTAATTTCTAATTATTGCCGAGATTATTTTCGGATTGATCGACAGAAAAACTAATAAGAAGAAGTAACTATTATCCATATTGGATAATCCTGACCACCCTCTCCACCACCTGCTGCAGGGACAGTGGAGCACTTTCTCCAAAAGACTCCTCCAGCTCCGCTGTCACAAGGACAGATACAGGAGATCATTCCTGCCCACTGCAATAAGACTACAATAACTCACCTCACACAACAATAACACTGTTGTCTGTGTTTCTTGGTTGTTTATATATAAAAATATGTACTGTATATACTGTGCATTTTATATATATATATATATATATATATATATATATATATATATATATATATATATATATATTTATTTTTTTTTACTGTTATTTTATTGCTTTTTATTATTTTATTATTATTTTATTGCTTTCCTGTATGCTGCTATAACGAAAAAATGTCCCCTTGGGGATTAATAAATAATCCTAACCTAACCTAACCTAATTTAAGTGAATAACAGCATTTTTATTTTTGGAAAAAAATTATTGACTTTGTATTTCATGAGAGATGTTGAATGGGAGTCTATGGAGCCAGGGCCTTTTTGGAGCCGACCCCTAGCGGCCCTCGTTTCAATTCGCACTTTGAGGCACTTCCGCTTTGGCCTCACTTTTATATACAATCTATGTTATTACCTAATATACCCTGTCACTACAAGCAATTAGTCTGTCCTCAAATGATTAAAAAAATAATATAGGATTCTTATTATTATTATTATAGACGTGTAGACTCTCATAATCCGGTAGAAACATTCAACCTGGGCAGTCATTGGGATAACCTAATTGCAGTATTAGTGTGCAGCCTGTAAATCAAATATAAACTTGATTGCTAGAGTAAATCAATCCTCTGCCTGGTATCATTTGCCTTACATAAAGTTTATTCAATAACAGTAAAATTATTCACCTTAGGGAATTCATTTTTACCAGGCAGATGTTTTATTGCCATGAAACCGACACACATTGAGTGAATGCACTCACTAAAGGCTTATTTTGTGCCTGTGATTTGAGTATCATCTTCACACACTGTATTAAATGCCTGCTTTGTTAGAAGTAACTGACTCTATTCTGTTGTGGAAACTGACTTATTGTCAACATCCTCAACAGCTCCTTCAAGCAGAAAAGACTTATTTTATGATAGAGCTTTGCCAATTACCTGGTAGCGCTTGTGCACTGAAACACAGGGAGCTTCTCCCTCGCTGTCCCTCCCCCCCAAATGGATTAAAACATGTAAAACTACCAGTACTGTGATTTAAATGGGTTGCAGGGAACAGCGCTCTGCAATTGTGGAAGTGAAAGCAATGATCATAATCAAATTATGATATAAAAGTATAATTGACCTTCTCTACAAAGTCTGATAATATTTGTGAAACATTCTAAGTGATTGTAAGTATGTATTAAATTGAAAAGAAACTATGTTAAATTTGCAGAAGCGACAGAAATGTAACTGGAGTGCAGTTCAGAAAATAAAGTGAAGGAGCTTGCCGCCTTGAAGATTAATTTTGTAATTTATATAATAAAAAATATGCAAGAAAAACCAAGTTCATAACCAGGCTTCACAATTTAGGCTATCATCTGAGAGATGCCTCAGAAAATATATCCTTGTGGTTGAAAAGCAATATTTACCATTTCTTAGCAGAGATTATGCAAATCAATAATGTAAAACTTGATTACTCAGTTACAGTAAGGCTTGGTCTGCTGAGCACGTGCTCTTTTTAGCACTGGTCATAAATGTTGCATTATAGGTATCTATGTCAGTCTCTCTATCTCTTTCAATTTGTCCGATAATGCATTCATGCGTAATATTTTGGTCGGGCAAAAGTCTTAAATAATAGGGAACTGCTTTTCCTCAACAAACAGAAATGCGTACATTCTCCCAGCTGCATGTCAGAGGTAGACTGAGGCCAAAGCCTCTATTGTAGTATTATAACCAAACAATAAAGCTGAAAGATTCACTTTAAAGAGCCGTCAGGAACGCTGTATATCTGCCTGAAAAAGCCTTGGTGTGATGACCGATTTAAAAAGCCAAAGGCAGTTTTAGACTCCACAATAACAAGATAAGAGCCGGGCGGAAGGCTGCATCTGCAGCTCCAACAGACAGACAAATCCAAGAGGATCCATTTGCATTAGAGAGGAGAGTTTATTTTTATAATAACAGGCAATTTGTTAAAGAGGCTATTTTGAAATAATATTCATATAAAGGCAATTTTTTAAAAGAATGCTATTTCAAAATTGCTTTGTCACTAACCAAAGAAGTAACAGCAATCATAATAAGCCAGCAGGTGAAGTAACCAAGGGCACATATAATTATGGCAATAAACAGTGTAAAAGTGGAGTGAGAGGCTCAGCAAGAGGTTCGGTACTTCTGCGCACAATGAGTGCAGTGGGTGTGTAGAGATACAACGTAAAGTATAAATTGTTCCACTGGCAGCTCGTGCCTCTGTTCACACTCCCATTCTCCAGGATGATATTCAGCATAGTGTCTCTAAGGCACGATCCAATTTTGGGACTAACATTATGCAAGACTTGATTACCAAGTGGTCAGTCCCCACCCTGCTCTGACAGTCCCTCTGTGCCCTGCTCTCCATGGGAATATGGTGGGTTTCACTTGACACCCAGACCACGCAGCAGCTGAGACTCAGATGAATGCTAGTCTATGCCGGCTCCCAGGGGGAGGCCGGGGCTTCCTAGTCCCTAATGCAGGGGCTGTGTGAGAGGAGAAAGGTTACATTCAGTTTACATCATAAAGGCGAGACACACACACACACACAGAGGCCTTCAGAGGCAGAGTTTGCCTCTCTCTGGCTTCGTTTCTGTTTTTCTGTCACTCTCTCTAACACTCAGACACACTCACTTATACATCATTCACTAGCTGTTCCTCTCGCAAAGTCAAGCTCGCACTCTGCGTGATGCTCGATAAAATTATAACCCGCTGTAATGAAGAATTTAGGAGGAGAGTGCCTGTCATGCGGCCACGCCGTTGTGGTTGTCTGCGCCACCGTTTGGCAAGACTGAGTCTACACTTTGGTTTGAGGATCCACTACATCAAATAATTTCAAACTCCTCGGTGACAACTGGGTACAAATTAACATCCTCGTCGTTTAGATCAGATTATGTTGTACTTCGGTCTTCACCTCAACAATAACCAGCGCTGGTCGAGGCGTGATCGTCAGATTAAATGCCATTTATCATAACAGGAGGTAGAAAACATTCACATTTGCAGAGCTTTAAAGCAATACGAGAGGATTTGAAGGTCTTTAAAATCACACTACGTGTGCTCAGTTTACAGATGCATTGAAACTGCAAAATTATGTAATGTTATCAGGAAGAAGTCAACTTACACAAAACTACAAAATTAACAAGGATCAAGTTGAATCTAACAGAAACCAGCATGCATATGGGGTTGTATATATGAATATTCAGCGAATAGCAGTTTGTAGCTATGTTTGTAGTGGACAAATATATTATAGCAGTATTACAGTCCCTTTTATCTACTGCTTGGCAGTACGAACACATTTTTTTTATCACTATGTTTTCAAGATGTAGGCGATTTCATGTTATGGTACATTTTTTGCATGTCTGGGCCTTTGCAAAGATTTCCAGTGGCTTATTCTACCAGCACATGAATATGATAATATATCAATGTCATCATGTATATATCACACACTTGAATAAAGACTGTCAATCGTTATTTTCTTCCTCGACATTCTGCAAAAGACCCAGACATTGCAACACATCCAGCCTTTCACTTAGCTCCACTATATGTGCCTTTATGTTCACCTTAAAGATGTGCTTACTTAATAGTAAACTCCCTCTTGTGGCATAAAAGTGTAACATAGCTTGTCTTTATATGGAACGAACTGGAGCTCAGTGACTGCTAACTACACAGTACATATCTCTGAGTGTTTTAATCAATGGCCTGAACTTATTTTTTTAACTGTCTGTAGTGGGGCCATGTTCTTGTACAGGGTGATTTTTATCGCGTTCTTTACGTCGCTTCACCTCTTGCTTTTCCTGGCATATATAGTGCCTCGAGAAATCCTCCTTAAAGCAATGTCCAAGCTTCATTGTTTCATTGGCGCTACTGGATAACTGCCTCGAATCCAACGACCATAATCGCTCTTGCTATTCCAACACAGACTAACATTACTAGTGTCACCGTTGCTTGTAACAACAGTGGCTCTATAAAAGGTGTAAAGTCTTTTGGACTTTTTTAAAACCCAAAACCCTCCAAACCGCAGAAGGAGCTCCCCTCTTGGGCACAGGTTCTTCTGGTGGATCTCTCTTTCTTCATTTTCCAGAAGTCTTTTCTATGTACTGTAGCACTGAGGCCTCTCGCAGCGGTTAACAGACTGCTATGCTCCCTGGGCTAGTTAGTGTACCCAGCATGCCGTTCGGCAGTGTCATTTTATAAGTGCACAAGTACTAGTGCAACAAATGGTGTATGTGCCACAAGGTGTTGTGTGTCATAGTGTTTTGCCCAGTTGAAAAGTGTTAGTTGTGTCATAAACGTATAACCATAAACTCAGAACCATTAATGAGAAGAGTATGGAGTTAATAGAGGGTCTCTGCTATGTGGCACTCAGCTCTGAGATATGATAGTATCTTGGATATAAATGTAGTTCTATGAGTTCACATACTTCGCTGGTTAATGTAAAATTCATACTTAATTTCTAAAATACTGGATGAGATGGTTAAACAGTATAACACTTCTCTCCATTGCCCTGTAGTTATGCCACTTGTACTATGAAAAATGTCATTATAACTACACACCAACGGTATATTTATTTATTATAAAAGGTGTTTATCCTGGTGTGTCACCTTGGATCAACACATATCGGCTCGAGCAAAAAAACCTGCCTCACATGCCAGTTGATGCAAAGGGACTGTGCTTGGCACACTACGAACAGCAGACCATACGTCACTCTTGATATACTTCCATGCAAGATGGATTTCTGTACTTGAGGTCACAACTGTCGTCTTCTCCCCTCAGCCAGAGCAGCTGGCTACTGTGTTCAGCTGCTGGAGCTGCCTCAGTCGCCTGATAAAAGCTCATGTACAAATCCCTCACTTGCCCCAGCCCACTTGTGTAACCTATTAAAACTCACGAGCCATTTCAAATTGGCATTCAGCAGATTAGTTTATGGAAACGGGGTATAAGAAGGCACTCAGACAGCTTTAACGTTCTGTCTAACAGTGATAGTCATAGCCGATGTCACGAATGCAGTGATTTTTGACGTGCATGTCAAGTTTTGTGGCTTCACTTTGACTAACAAGGTAACAACCACCTTCGAGATTCCTTAAGAATTATAGTTTCAAAAGTGATGCTGTTTGTAAGTATACAGTATTGTCTTTACACACTATACACTTACATGCCAATTGATTTAAAAATGAATTTCTTATTTCAAATTACAATACGTTTTCAAATAATTATATTTATGTAAATGAATCCAAACATACTGTGAGACAATTTGGCCTAGAATAAGTATTTATTGTAATTTCTTCTCACTATTACTGCAACAAAAAGACCAAAAAGAATACCTGGTCACGCCCTTCATAGTATAGTAGAAAATATAGTATAGTATAGTATAGTAGAAAATCTGTTTCCTGTTAGTTAGTGTTTGTCCGTCATCTACAATCAGTTTGTACTGCAGCATGAAATGTGCATTAGTGCAAACCTACCAACTGTGTCTGCAAGTCACAAGTTAGTTAACTTTCAACAGAGTAATACTGCATGTGAGCTGGATGAAATTTGGTCTCAGAAACCAGGCTTTGCAGCCGAGATCCTGTATATACCTTGCAAATGAATGATCTCTCTGTACCTGCATCTCTTTCTCACACTCTAACAAACTCTCCATTCCCTGCCTCTTTATTTCCCCCTATCTGCCCCTTCTCTTTGTCACCTCCTCTCTATTCCTGGCTCACAGGCCGGTCATTGTACAACAAAGCACCACTCTCTGCATGCTCAGCACTTACTTTTTTTTTTTTTTTTTTTTTGCTCCCAATTCATTTTGATAGATTGTTCACTCACTTTCTTCTATGTTCAATGAATAATAAAAAGATCTGCTAAGATTTCTTCCTGTAGCCAAGTAAGCTGCTCTCCCTTACACATTCCTCCTCAGATGTGATTGTAATGCAGATAGAGATGTATTCAAGACACATGTATGTATTCATTTCTCACCTGATTTGATTGTCAGTACAATATGTTTTCAATACACAGTAAGCACCATCGCTGTTTGGGCAGTGATACAATATTTAACATTTAGAATTTAAAATAGACTTTTGCTAGGTCAGGTGATAAAAAGATTAGCTTATGTTTGATTATAACTTCAGCCACATCCAACGCTTATTTTTCAGGAAGATGCATATATATTTTTGCATGTTCACCCATTGTAGGGTCCACAATTAGGGAATCTATTCAATAAATGCACTTGATGCCTGCTTAACAAGGTAGAAGGGGCTGTTTGGATAACAAGCGTTTAGACATCTGGGTGAAAGAATGTCCTTTGAAATTCCATCATTAATAACAAAGCACATGGTGATGCTGCTGTTTGATGCCTGAAGGATTGTCGTGTATCTTTCATCTACCTAATGTAGTAATAGAACTTGCAAAAAGACGTTTTGATGTAAAACGCGTCTGATTTTACTTTAAAGTGGCCGATCACATTATAAAGTAAATATATAACCATGCTAGATGCTTTCTGTATTATGTGCTTTGAAAACAAACAAAATCATGCCTATGACATGAATTCTTCAACGCCTGAAATACTTTTTGATGACTTGTTTGGAGAGTTGGTTCATCAGGGATGGGGATTAAGCTCACACGCTCCCCATCCAAAATAAACAGACATTGTTTTACAATCAGCAAATGACCAGGGCAGGACAGGAATACAGGTTAAACATGCAGTACATACATGTACCTCTGCCAAGGCTGCACAATCCTATGACATTGTTTTTAATATTACAATGTTTGGTTTGCATCAAAGCTTCCTTTGAGATTTTTGCCAGGTGTTTGGTAGGTTATGGTAAGAGGGCTACCAACCAATCATTAATGTTGTAAGGGATTATTATTAGATTTATTGTTCACATTTCCTCACCACCAACAGGTTGGGGATAACCCTTATTTTTGGTAAACCCTACTTGCAAAATATCAGGGATTTATTTAATTGTGGATACAAGAGCAGTGATATTTTCACCGTGGTGATTTCGGTTGAGCTTCTGCAGCAAAGCCCTCCAGTGGGGAGCAAATGTTGTTTTGGTCCTCGCAGCGAGAGGAAAAAGGCAGTTCTGTGATGATGTGGTGAAAGCCCTTCACAATGTCAGTGGTTTAGGCTCTACAGTTAATTACAGTATTTTATTCTAGTGTCAACGTCATGGTGCTTGTCTAATAACTGGTCTCTAAAAAAAAAAACCTATATGGAGTTGGAACTGGAATCAATAAAATGCTGTCGAACTCCAGTCCCAGACTGATGCAAAGGCAGATTGGCTTTCGAAGTTTTAGCACCATGGAGAGAGACACACGGAGACACTAGAGGTGCGTTTCATTAGTGGTTTAACAAGCCTTTGTTCACATCCCCTCCACACTTCCTCTTCACACTTCCTCTTGGGGGAGTGCTGACCGTCATGGAGTCACAGACAAATGTTTTTTTTCATAGGTTTCCATTGAAAAGTAGTTGTGTAGTCAAAAACTTTTGACAGAATGGCTGCATCTGCTTCACCACTATGTATTAAATACCGATGAATATATCCATAATAAATAAACCGGGATGACCGCCAACTCATTCGAATGTCACTCAACAGCCATAGGATGACATCAAGTGACCTCCAAAAAGAACGGCAAATGGCAGCTGGGGTGAAGTGCACGGCGAGGACGGTTAGAAACAGGCTCCTAGGGGCTGAAGTCGTGCAAAACTAGAAAAAAGCCCTTCATCAACGAGAAGCAAAGAAGAGCCAGGCTGAGGTTTGCAAAAGAACATAAAGATTGGACCATAGAGGACTGGAGTAAGGTCATCTTCTCTGATGAGTCCAATTTTCAGCTTTGCCCAACACCTGGTCGTCTCATGGTTAGACGGAGACCTGGAGAGGCCTACATACCGTAGTGTCTCGCATCTACTGTGAAATTTGGCGGAGGATCGGTGATGATCTAAGGGTGCTTCAGCAAGGCTGGAATCGGGCAGATTTGTCTTTGTGAAGGACACATGAATCAAGCAAAGTGCAAAGTTGTCCTGGAAGACAGCTTGCTTCCTTCTGCTCTGACAATGTTCCCCAACTCTGAGGAGTGTTTTTCCCAGCAGGACAATGCTCCATGCCACACAGCCAGGTCAGTGAAGGTGTGGATGAAGGACCACCAGATCATGACCCTGTCATGGCCAGCCCAATCTCCAGACCTGAATCCCATTGAAAACCTCTGGAATGTGATCAAGAGGAAGATGGATGGTCGCTAGCCATCAAACAAAGGCGAGCTGCTTGAATTTTTGCGCCAGGAGTGGCATAAAGTCACCCAACAGCAATGTGAAAGAGGTGGAGAGCACGCCAAGACACATGAAAGCCGTGATTGTAAATCAAGGTTATTACACCAAATATTGATTTCTGAACTCTTCCTAAGTTAAAACATTAGTATTGTGTTGTTTAAAAATGAATATGAACTTGTTTTCTTTGCACTATTCGAGATCTGAAAACACTGCATCATTCTTGTTATTTTGACGAGTTGTCATTTTCTGCAAATAAATGCTCTAAATGACAATATTTGTATTTAAAATTTGGGAGAAATGTTGTCAGTAGTTTATAGAATAAAACAAAAGATTTCATTTTACTCATACACATACCAATAAATAGTAAAACCAGAGAAACTGATCATTTTGAAGTGCTCTCTTAATTATTTTTTTTAGAGCTGTGTATAGATATATATATATTATTATTATTATTATTACAGCTCTAAAAAAATTAAGATATATACACACATCTGTAAGCTACAGAACAACAATGCAAATAGGCTATTTAGGCATAGGCTGTAATAGAGTTTTATGGTTCTGTTGTGTTAGTATTGTTTGTGCAAAAAAACATCAATCTCTTGCTTAGAGTAAGAACTGTGATCGGCCCAGATGCATATATTTTTCTTAGGCCCCTCCCCTCACATTTCCTAGTATGCCCTCTTCCTTTATACTTATTGAGAATAAAGCAACCTAATTAAATAGGTGTAAGTGATTGGTAGAAATTATATTCATTCTTAATTAAACATGCAGGTTTAAAACATTTAAGAATCAAATCAAGATACATAAGATAGCTGCAAATCAAAACCGTAAGGCGTGAAGGAGGTATACATACCCATCACAATCATTAGTGTGTGTGAAGCATAGCTAAACAGACATTATTGATCTTAATTGGTTTGAATAATAAAATACCCATGCTGACATCATATATGAGTTTCTGGCTGCTTTGGCTCCGGTTGCCAAAGCAACAGACGGGCAAATTCTTGTGCTTGCTATGAAATACATGTAACCTTCTAGGCTACTGGTAAGTGCAGTCTGCCCAGTCTGAACATTGGATCAACGAACTAGATGGGTGATAACAGCCAAGTTTGCATTCGTCGTTTTGTTGCAAAAAGAAAAAAAACTCAAAATCAGGAGCTTTGCCTCGTCACAGACGTTGTAAACAACTTGCAGAAACATTTGTTACCAGCCGAGTCTTTACGAAGGTGGGCCTTGTGGGCAACCTTCCCCCAACCTTGTGGGGGTGTCGTAGGCCCGGCGGGCCCTTGTTGTGGGAAGTGCAAGACTCTCTCTGGTGCCAATTTTTAAGAAACAATATTACCAAATCTTAGCTACAGCTAGTGTGAAACGCATGCCCACAGTGGTGATTACGTTTCTGTATTCAAAGGTGTCCAGATAAGTCCAAGTAAAACAATTAACCAAAGGTTGTGCACCGAGTTCGCTGCCCGCGAAAAGGAAATAAAGGACCAAGTCATGCAATGGCACGATAATGTCTCTCCTCATCACTGCAGAGTGGCTCAGAATAGTAAAGGCTAGTTACCAGCTATGAGCCAGGATAGAGTAAAGACAGTATCTCGCTCGCACGCACGCACATGCACGCACACACACACGTACACAGGAGAGAGCAAGTCCTCTTATGCCCTGACTGTCAATAATCTATTAGCAGCCTAGACCCAGACATCAGACTGAGAGACTGTGATGAAATATAATAAGTAAATTTTCAGTGTCCCTACTGATGTCCCAACACACTCCGAATCATTACTGCTTCGCCATTAGCATTGTCACTACTAGGCATGTGCTCATAATATTAAATTCTAAAGGTTAATTATTATGGTTCTGTACAATACTTTTATTTAAAAAATCAAATTAATATCATAAACGTGCAAGGATTAGTCGACTATAAGGTAATTTCTTATGACTCTCAGTAGCTTCTTTATAAAGATGAGAGCACAGATCTTGACAATGATGGCTGATTTACTAATATCTAAAATCTCCAGTCTGAGAGAGTCACGATCATTAATGAAGGGAATCATTAATGTATGAAGTGCTGTATCATTGTAAAGTAAGAAGGACACTCGATAGACATGAAAAGGCAAGACCTCTGTTTCCAGTTTTATACCAAATGAAATGAAAATGGAGCCACGATTCTGAATAGAGTGGATAGTTTTCAGTAAAAGGGCATTCAAAAAAGAGAAAAATTCACAGTGCGTCCAATTAACAAAGCTCTCAGTCGGTTTAAAACATGGTATTTAAGGCCATTCAGAGGGCCTAATTGTAAAATATATTACATAAAGTTGCTTATTGTAGTTCATCCATACAATACAATCATTTCCTAAAGGGGTTAAATTGTTGGACAGTTAACAAGCTACAGTCATAGCAGCCGCATAGTTCTTCAAGCTCTCCTGCTGGTGCTCTCTTTAATGTTTGTATAATAAGCAAGAGGGAAGATCAACACAAACCAATAAAGACAGGGACTCCTCCATGGCCAGCTACTGTGCTGATGCTTTCTCAGGCGCATCACCCAAATTACATATTTAGCAGGAAAACCACCTCAGCCAAGCAAAAATTGTACGTCAATTTTGGTGTTTTTTTGTGTGTGGTTTTGTTGTTGTTTTTTTGCCTTTGAAGGCCACATCTAGACCGTGGATAGAGCGTTGCAGACGGTACTCTTTCACTCTTTTGATTGCTCAAATTTAAGAAATTGTTGCTCTTTTCCTCTCATTGAGGAGGGGGATTTCTCCACATTGTAAGCGTCTCTACTACTCTTCCTTTCCAAGAGACATGCTGAGACTAGTAAGCGCGGCTAAACAAGCAAATGGAATCTATTTTTTGCCAGCGCCATGTGCAGCCAGCAATATGCAACCTACTGTCACATGCAGTGTCTTTTCAGAGGAGTGCACGGCATCTGCCAAGGCAGCAAACTTGTTAAAAAAAAAAAAAAAATTATAATAATAATAAAAAGGTGAAAAATCCTGTTTAATCAAGGTGTGAATTCAGAGCTAAAAAAGGCTTTGTGCGTCAATCTGTGCATCCAAAAGCCGTCCTGAGACTCTGTCTTTTGTGTAGCTACTATAGATGTAACTAACCTCCATGACATATCAGTCAACAGTAGGCAACTAACGTATTAAGAATGTGAGCGGCTCTGGTTCTGCGAGGTCGGCATCTATCTATTCTGCTGGTTATTTCGTATCTGTTGGTGGAACCATTGTGCGTTGCAGCCCCTTGATATTTTTTTACTCTTCCTCCTTTCCTTGCGCTGTCGAAGCCAGGCTTATTTTAGGTGTTGTCGCTTTGAGCCTAATGAAATCAACCAAACATCACAACTGCAGGCCATGCCTTTCAGAGGATGCTCGCATTATGAGTAATTAATCTGAAAGTGCTATGATTAATCCTGCTACTTTACCCCCTGAGGCGAGACTGGATGTCTGTGAAAAATCGTCTCGCACAAATCTTCCTGAGAACAAACATGCACATTTAGGTTTCTTAAGTATTTAAAACGTTGTACACGTCTTCTCACATCTTGTCATTTGCAAGTTTGCAAAAAAAACCTTTTGACTTGTGCTTTTCCTATAAGGAAATGTAAACACTATCTGTCCTTAGTTCACTATATGGTATCGTATATATATATATATATATGTAAGGTGATTATGTAAATGTATATAGAGATCTGCCAAAGCTCTACATGTGCAGAAAAGGGTTTTGAAATTGCCTGCGGGAAAATGCAGATTTATTGGTCTGGAATTGCAGGAATCGCAGATATACGAAAGTCACTCCATTTTTTTTTAAATCCAAGAAAGGTCAGTCGAAATGCATTCAAGAATAAAACTCATCACTAAATACTGTATTTGATCCGATCCGATCCTCCGAGGTGTGTCTAGTTGTGTGTTAATACGGTGGGCTGCGTGGGAGGCCAACTTATTAAATCACCAAGGACAACACAAGGTTACAGCCACCAACCTTCTCCTTCTCGCTGTCCTGATAACATTTATTTCATCATGTTGAGCAACCCCGAAGCACGTAAACTGATTAATGCAAGCCTTTCGTTGTTGACAGCTCTCACCAAGATATCATCGCTGCCTAGAAAGATGCTCGTATGCTGGAGAGCCTGACAGTCCGAGTCACCGGCTATAAATCATCCCACTTCAACTTCTTGTACACAGTTGAAAACGCTGGTTTTAAGTGGATATGGTGTGTGCAAGTTGGACAAAATTTCAAGCCGAAATGTTTTGTCATGACTGCCCTGGTGTTAGCTGTATAAAACAGAAAATGGCTGAAGCTTTGACAGCAGAAATAAAACTGACTTTCCTTGTTGGCGTCATCAGGGGATTATTCTCTATGCTTGTCAGTGTTCCTCCACACCAAATAGTCATTACTGTAATTGTGTCTACATGTTACAGGCAGGCAGTGCGCGGCATCGTCACTATTGTCTGTTTGATTAAGCCGCCGTGCACTTCCCAGCTTTAAGATTTTCTGAGACACATACGGAAGAGGACACGCATAAAGGATTTACATTTCGCTGTGACTCAGATTGGACAGATGTGGGGAGAAAAAAAAACAGAAAAAAAAACCTCTTCTTTCAATTTATTTATGTTCATAACGCCGATGAATGTCTACATGCTGTTAGGGCACTTGCCATTCCAGGGTGTTATGCACTCATCCCTCCTCTGTTCTTTTTGTTCAATCAGCCTCGCTCCCCCACACGCCCCACCCCCCCTCCCCTGCTTGAGTAATGGCCTGCGTCGACTTCTTGTCACTATGAGAGGTGGTGCTGCATGGCTCGCCTCTGTCCTCCTGTTTCCATGCGTGTCCTTTCAACCGACTCGGCAATCCCAGCTGATATCTCTATCGACCGTGATTTAGCTGATATAGCTGCAGTCTCCCTTTGCTTTCCCCCCTGCAATCTCTTCCCCTCTGTTTTCTGCTATTTGGCTCCTGTCTCCACTGCCTCCCCAATCCCTTACTCACTTTGTCTCTCCTATACCGTCACATTTCTACCCCCCACCCTGAAAAGAAAAAAAAAAACCTGAGCGGCTCAGAAACTGCCGGAATACCTCTGAACTCAGATCAGTCGTGGCTTGGAATAAGTTCTGCATGGTTAAGCAGCATGAGAGCAGAGAGCGACTGAGCTCCCTAACAGAGGGGTGACTTGTATACAGATGTGAGGTGAACACATCAGGCGGCGGGATTAAAGCAAATTGATTTGGAGAGTAAGACCAGCAGAGGTATGGCAATGCAATGATGGGGAAGAGAGAGGTCTGAGATTTAATTTTGATTCAAGCTCTTGATTTCTTGGAGGGGAGTGGGGGGGGGGGATATTCCATACCACCACCTATAACTTACCTCAGCCTGAGGTAGCGAGCTGTATTATATCATTTTGACAGGTAGTTCTGTTTCTATCATTCATGCTTGATGTAGCTCTCAAGTCTTTATGTTAGAAGCACGTCCATACCAATACCCTTGTGTTCATTCTGTAACAGCTCTGACAGCTCACCTAAATCAGGCTCCTCCTCTGCAGTATGATTCCTACGTGTTACTGCCAGATCCTGCAAGCCAGTGTGCTGTGAATCTGTAGCATGTATTTATTCACACAACCCATTTACTTGCTTTCACTATTTCCCTGTGTGTTTGCGCCGTGGCTGTCTTCTTTTTTTTTTTCTCTGCTCTCTCTCTTTCGCTGTCTCTTCCTGTCTCCCGCCCTCCTGCTATTGCTCACCCCCCTCCCCCTCCTCCCCCAAACCCCCCAACTCACCCCCCTTTCCTCCTCACTCATTTGCTCACAGACTCTCTTTCTCAGATGCACACGCACACACAGACACAGACACACACACAGAGGCACACAGAGGCACATGCTGTGCCTCACTGGATCAGAGCCTCTGACTACAGTATGCCTTCAGACGAGCTCCTTTATCTCGCATTCGTTAGACCACAACTCCGAGGCGAGGTTATTTTCGCTCGGGGTCCGGGCTGTCCTGGAATTCCGCCCATCCCGGATTCATTATGATACGACGGTGCTTTTTAATTAGCATAATTTTTTGCTGCAGCAGTCCAAGGCTACATCTCAGTCTCTGCCGTCCGAGTCATCTGATCTGAGGAGAATCACCTGCCCTCCTCCAGAGGACAGACACATGCTGCTGTCACGTTAACCGTCCTCCGTCGGAGGCAGCGCAGCAGAGCTGGACAAGGTAACGGGAGAGGATAAAGGAAAAAAAAAAAAAAAAAAAAGGAGCAGCGGTGAGAGGGGGAATGCAGCAGTAGTCACTGCTGCATGAGACTGAGCAGGTGGAGCGTGAGGGGAGGATCATATGTTCATTTGAAATAGAAACACTCGGCTGCATTCTGGCGGATCTCTGCCACACCAGACGTTCCCGTTCGCTGGATTTGCTGCGCCTGCGAGAGACTGAATGAGGAGCCGCTGAGAAATTATTTATTTATTTCCTGGATTTTCTTCTTGACCGTGCTGCTGCAGAGATACTGCTCCCTCTCTCCCCCTCTCTCTCACCCCCCCCCACCCTCACCCTTCCTCCCTATCTCTGTTCTCTTCCCATTCCCTGGCTAAAGGGGAACAAAAGCGCTGGTTCCTTCATCGCTGCATCTTCGCCTGCACGTATTTTTACCTCCTTGTGATTTTTCGTTGAATGAAATGATCCAGTTTCCCACGGAAGCGCGTTACGTCTTCTGCTGCGGTGGAGGGGCACTTTTCTTAGTGGGCAGGCTCAGCTGCCCTCGAGCTCTACCTGTAGGCGATGGAGACTCCTATCAGAATTTGTATCGCATCAATCTCTGTCCTGCCACTTTTCACACCTAAATATTATGGTTGAGCAACATGCCTGTTTGAAATTGCAGCTGGATTCATCTCCCTCCCTTATTTGGATGTTTATCGTCTCTGCATTTTGGATACTTTTGGAAGAATGTGCTTCGGAAAGGTTCTCAATGAGCTTTTAAAACTGGCCTTTGTGTGCAGTAGACATCTTGTTGTGGCAAAATGTTAACCAAGAACAGATAAGTTGGTTGCTCTTCAGTTTCATCCACAAGAACACCTGGGATTTTGACTGCCTCTTTGAAATCTTATTTGGCTGTTACTATTTTCCTACAAATTGAAAGGATATTTTCCCATCATCTCGTACCTTCCGGCCCAAACTAAGGGAATAGGAAAGAAATGGGCCCAGTTTGTCAGTGAGATGCCCTGTTGTCTTCAAGTTGAACTGCCAGAGGCCACATCTTGGCCAAGTTGTCTGTCCTGGGCCCATGTCGACCTGATATACATGGGGAGACTCTTTGCGGCCACCTCTGCGCTTGGACAGCGGAGCAGCTGCTTTAGCATAGGCATGGGCCTGAGTTATTGCTCCAGACTAACCTTCTGGTTCGCCTTGCTTACTGTACTCCCCATCCAGACTGGAACAGCACGTGTGTCTTCAAGTCTCAGTACCACACACCATGTCCACCACTTCCACAATAAGCATGGTACTGTTCCTATTGCAATCAACAGGATGCCTTTTCTCACCAGAGGGGGCCATGGTAAGACATTTCCCTCCAGGATTCTCAGCTTGCTGTTTGCTGCATCATGTTGTTCTGATAGCAACGAGTGTCTCAGGAATGATCCAAATTAGGTATCGCATAGCATGTTTTTGCTGTCTTCCCATTTTTGTATTGGTAACATTTTAGAGGTAAAAGGCTTCCTGCTGTGTATATTGGTGATGCTATTGGGGGCTCTCTTCTAATACAGAGTGGGATGATGTATCCTTCACCAGCTATGGATGTGCTGCAGCCTCTGTGCATCATTAAACCCCTTTATCTGTCCATCAGTTACAGTCATAGGTGTCCTTTCCCCGTGTTGCGGCTCAAGATGCTACGGCGCCAGTGGAGCGTTGTTTGTTATACTACAAACGTACAGCAACAGCGAGATGAATCATCGTTGCAAATCTCTTTATTTTCCTCACTGAGGTTTGTGTTTGTTTGAGTAGTGTGATGCTCTCCTTGTGATGTCACTTGCTTTGTGGTAAAGGTGACTGCTCCAGCACACTGTAATTAGTATCACGTCACATCATGGTTAGTGACTGTACTGTGTGTACGTACTATCAGGATTTATAGCAGCATTTTTTTCTAACTTCATATAAAATCTGTCCTGATAATCTCTTCTACCTTTGCCATTTCGTAAGGTAGAATCTAACCTGCATTGAGTGTCGGGATATAAAGTATTGACCTATCCTCAACAATCTACATCAAACTGGCTACGCTATTTAAACAGGCTCCTTCAAAGCGCTGACACCAGAGTCATTGCTCCCTTTTATATCTCACTTTGAAATTTCAGTCCTAAGACTCACTTTTATGTCCCATAAAAAGAGACCCAATGGATTTGTAGTGTCTTTTTCACAGCGGCAGTTTTGTCAGTTGCAAAAGGGCTAAAAATGTGATGAATTACATCTGCGCTATAATAGCCGTATCATTCTGGACCAGGATTTTTTTTACAGGCACGGCACAGCCTGTGATCAAACAAGCCTATAAAAAAAAAAGAAAAACCACTTCAAAGAACTCACTGATAAATTTTCAATTACCTCTATTGTAGATTTTGTACTGTGGGTTGTTATGAAGTATGTGCTTCAGAGCAAGGAATTCAATTTACTGCAACATAAATGATGCAGACAGCACTTATGATTTACAAGTCATGTCCACAATACCGTAATGCGCTATGCACAATGCATTTTGGTTAACATGAATTGGTACAAGGATCACGATAGTAACTCATGTAACCAGCATCTCAAAACCATCTAAAAAGCAAAACCAACTTTGAATTTAACAGTCACAAATTTCACCTTAATTATAATTTTTTTTGGAAACTTGCCTTACCATAACAGCTGTGTGTGCATGTGTGTGTGTGCGTGCGTGCGTGCGTGTGCGTGTGTGTGTGTGTGTGTGTGTGTGTGTGTGTGTGTGTGTGCGTGTGTCAAGGCTACCCAAAGACTTCTGGATGCCCCTGAGCTATTTACTATTTATAGGCTAACTACCCTGCTGCAATGCCTCACATTCCTCATCCAAAACACAGGTTATTGGATGTATCATCACAATATTCTGGTTACAGTATGTGGCGCCTGTTTACATACAGGCACGTTCAAATAATGAGCACAAAGTGATCTGAGTACATCTACTAGGATTCGTCGAGGTGACAGAAGAGATTCAAGTACCAAGCAAATAAAGAGGGATCAGCCACTGAATCAGTACTTCAGCAGAGGCATCAAGTTATGCAAGATTTTTTTTTTTTTTTTTACAGGCTTTTATTTGGCCTTGCAACGATCAGCCGGGAAATCAATTGGTTGATATTTTTGCAACAATATGACCCGATTGAAGGGATTTTTAAATCATCTTAAGAAAAATGCCAAACATGCTCTAACTCATGAACTCACGAAAATGCATTTCTTCAATTCTCCCATAGACGTGGGAACATCACAGACAATATAGGCCCATGAAAGAAATAACATACACAAAATAGAGGCTACACACACCTGTCATACTACAGCAGCTGGGCAGTGGCTCATTGGAAAGCCAAATTTACACAATAAACTTTAATGATAAAACTGCAACCACAGATGGTGTTATTCACTCACAAAGCAGACGATGCAGGCACACAGTAAATACAAACGTGATACAACAGCAGCTTCGCACTGGCAGTTCTGAAAGCCAGATTTACAAAATATCTTGATCATAAGAGCATCAACCACTGACACAGTTAGTATTCACAAGCAAAGCAACAACATCGAGTCACCAGATTAACAGTTAACTGCAGGCTAATGTGCATATTTTACCTTCTTAGTTTTCCATCTAATTTCTATTGGTATTTTTACAGGCTGTAATCCTGAGAGACACATTATTGATGAATTGCTGTCAAGGCAAGGACGGAGGATCTTTAGGGGGAGATAGCAGATCAACAGTATCAGCCTCATAAAAGTGGTGAACAACATTTTGAAAGCGGGAAGCTGAAGATTATTTGAAATGCAGCTCAGCTTTGTGTCTCAAGTTATGTGGCTGGCATGGCCTGATTGGTTGGCCTTTAGTTTCACGCCAGCATCTTCAGTCTGGCTTTAAAACTGAGCAGCTAACAGCTGAAAGACAGTAATGTAGCAATTGTCTACGACATGTGCTGCAAAAAATAAACTTGACTTACCTTGATAGCTTCTTGCCATCCCCGCTGCTCCTGAGCGCTGCTAACTGCGAGCTTCCGGTTCTCTTACTGGGAACAAAAAGTTCGCCGAGGTGCTCGTCTGTCATCGCGTCTGCGGGCGGTCCTGGTGTCGATTCTGGTCCGCTTGGTTTTGCTCTTGTTTGGTGTCTTCATTAGGAAATCTGAATTTTGCCTCAGTCCACTCGTGAGTGCTGTAGTGACGTCAGCACAGACCTTTGACCCGTCAGTTTGATCTCAGACATCATTTCCGGCCGGACTGAAAGCTTGGATACGAAGACTTACTGAATTAAACATATCGCTAGAGCATGAAAATAACCAACACAAATGAAAATTGCAACTTTTTTTTATTGAATTGAATTTTATTTTTTTTATTTTATTTTTGGACTATCAGGTCCTCTACCATCTCCCAGAGTCTGTATTTATAACAGACCATCAAATGAAAAAGCTGCCAGTCTGCATTCATTGTAGCTCCAAATGTGTTTACATCAAGATAATTACCTCAAACTTCAATACAAATGTCATTTCAAATTAGACATTTCATTTCATATGCTTTGTCTAGATTAGGGGTCTTCAACGTTTTTCAGGCCAAGGATCCCCAAACTGATAGAGAGATGGAGCAGGGACCCCCTACTATATATATTGTATAAAATTGTCTGGAGGAGTACAGGAGGCTTGGAGGGACAGGTCCAGGCTAGTCTCGCGCTGTGAGTTAACCGGTGCCCAGCTTGAGAGAGCTCCTATGTGTTAATGTGTATTTAAAGATATTTAAATTTGTGGGGAAAAAAATTGTAGGAAAAATATATTTTAAAAAAAATGTGAAAAATTGTCTAATCAACCAAAAATGTCACGACCTCCAGCAGTATCTCCGCGGACCCCCTAGGGGTCGCGGACCCCCTGTTGAACTCTAGATCCTTTTGTTCAAACAAACCGCAGATGAAACCCTGAACTACCCACTTGAACCTCCTGTGGTACCGACATTAGCAGTGAGTTTACCCTCCTCACAATGTAGGCATTGTCTCTGGGTGGTCCTGAATAAGATGTTCCCACCTGCTGAACAAAATACCCTAAATGGGTACATTACATATTAAAAAGAACATTATTAAGGATGTTAACACCATGTTAACTGAAGTATTTGTCATACCAGGGAAAGTCAAAACCCAACATGAAGCTTATTATGTAACTAACATGCTCACAGTCTTCCACAGTTGTGGTTCCAACCCTGCACTGCTACAATAACTGAGAGGTTTTTTTGTATTCACGCTCAACTAGTTGTGGACATGGTCCTTAAATACATTGTTGTTTCAAAGCAGGTTTAATACTGTGTTTTGTTGAAATCACCATGTAACTACAACACTGTGAGAGCAAGTCGATACTATGGCCTTCAGTGTCAGAGACCTTGTATGCTCTCAACTGGGATGCAGGAAAGATTGCACTGTAGCTGACCTCTCATTGTGCTCCCAACACACCCGCATGTTCAACACACTCAGTAAAAATCTGCTGCACTTCATTCTCCAGGGCCCCCATGTTAGTGTAAGAACTGTCTGGCTGTGGCAAAGCAAAGAGCAACGTAATGCTTCCAGAGAGATGTCTCAAGTGGAGGAAATGGTTTACGGGGCTTGATATCTTTGAGCACAATTCAAAATTCAAAGATTGAATATAACAGGAAGCAGGTTTATCCTTAGATCAATGCATTAGTGTAAAATATTTTTTTGTCTGGACGCTCCCTGCAGTCAGATATGGGTTGTTGTTTTTTTTGCGACAAGAGCTGCAGAAAGGGGAAACAAAGAGACAGGGGCATCAGTGTGTCTGTTGGAGAGGGCTCAATTTCCTTCGGGTCACATATTACATTACCCTCAAGGCTGATAGTGAGGCGGGCCTGCATACACATACATCCACTCAAACACATCCAATAAAAATAAACTAAAACAACAAAAGTCATGTCCCCCAGCCTTTTGATTTTATTCAAATTCTGCCAACAAATCGTATAACTGATTATGAGATGATCGTCACCATTGCTGTAGCTGAGAACAAATATTGTGATTGCACTTGTCATTTTGAGGTTTTGCTGTCACTGAGAGCGAAATGAGTGGATGAGGCAAAGGAGGGCATATAATGGCCGAACGAAGTGACCAAGGTAACTGCTGCTGTGCTCTAGATCTGCAGCAAAGCAGAACAAACAGGAAAATGAAAATGGGAACAGAAGAGAAGAGAAGAGAAAAACTGAGACACAGAAGAAGTGAAAGCGCTGCATTCTTAGCCAAACAGCAATGTCAGGTTGCATTTATACATTATATGATTTGGTACATATCTCAGTGCTATTGCATACTGCAGATTTCTTTTATGAGCAGATATTATGTGAATGGTAATGACAGAGGCAAAGATATTGGAGTAAAGCAAACTCAATCTGGAGACAATGTCTGAAATCCAACAAGGTCAAAGGAAACATAAAAAGAGGCTTTAACAATCACTTATATGCTCACCACTACTGGTTAAACTCTGAAGGTTATGATTGCTTCACTCGGAGCAGCTATTCTACCTTGAAGCTGTTAGCCTTAAGCAAAGATGAGGAGCAAGCTGTAGAGCTTCGTCTTTCCAACTCCACACCCCCAGATTTGTATTCATTTTCAAACTCATAGTCTTCTGCTCCAACCGACATTTATCAGATTTAATGTGGCTCCCCGTGGAGCCACTAAAGTCTTCATATAACTCCCCAAGACCCGTAAACAGACTTTGATGTGTAAAAGTGATGAAGTCTCTCTTTAATACAGCTCTGATGTGGCCTGAAGAGAGTGAACAGTTAATAGGCTAATATCAGGGAGTACAAATTATGCTGCATTACATGCTGCATTATCCTGTGAATGCTACGGCAATTTGAGTGGCTATTGCAGAAACAATTTGAACCATGAGTCGCATCAAAAACGGGGTTTGATGTCATGAAAATCTGAAGGATGGGAATGCAATAAATGTTCAATATACGACTGGTTTGAGATCATACACTTACAAAGGCAATACAATCACTTAATTTCAACAACGACGGTGATGCCACTTCGCACATACTCTTGTCATAATGTTATAAAAACAGACTCTTTTTTTTTTTTTTACTCCAATTTTGGAAAATGTAAAAGTGAAAATGAAGGCCACGAGTATAATGGAAAAGAAAACCTTGAACATTAATATTCTTGTCATAAAAGCTATTCCGTGACATTGATGGGAAATGTCTTTGTGACTTTTGCAATATGAGGAAGCTTTACTGCAGTATTCAAGAATTGCACTTGAGTCAAAACTGTTTTTCCACATCCCAAGTCACCTGAAATTTGAGTAGGAGAAATCCCCCTCGCATTGATATAGAAGCAGGGGTTGTTCGAGGTGCTCTGAGCCGCAGACATTCAATTTCTGAACTGACAGTCTGGATACATCTTGCTGATCGGAGCAGAAACAATAATTCAACCATAATACAGCTCAAGTCTGCGTGTGCCAGCTGCATGCGGGGTTATTTAAGATTCATACGATTTTCAGTCTGCCTTTTGCTTGATCAAATTTAATTGATTAGATTGATTCTATTCCTCAAGTCTGTGTTCACTGTACTAAGTATATGATGCCACTTTCTAACTTGAACGCCATATTTCAAACTTGAGAGCCATATGTCCTCTCTGTCAGGCTTTAGGCTGCACTATTCATTTTCATCATTTCACTGAGCTGTATTTAATAGACCATGGAAGAAGTGTGCCTCAGATGCCATAAGTCAGACGACAAATTCTTAACTTAATATTTCACAATAACCCTCCCTTTCTGCAAAACGGCTCGCAGCTGAGAGATTTATGTTAGTTTTTTTTCTTAATCGACCAGCTTTGTTTTCACAATAAAATGCCCTCCTTGCCCTTCACAAACTGCCTTTGCCTGATGCCTCCGCAGCATACTGTACACTCTACCACATTTAGACACTTTAATCCAGCTGGAGGCTGGCGGGCCATTCACTAATGTTTACTAACTGCGAAAAGACCTTGTCCATATACAACCACAGGAGCGCTTCGGTATAAAAACCCTGGTTGGAATGGCTACGAGAGCATGGGTCATTTTCTCTTTACTCCACTGCTTTGTATTTATAATGATGCAGCTGATACAAGTTGCCATTTGTGAGATTCATGATTATTTTAAAGCCTCCTAAAATTCATGATTGGAAGCATTGTGAGAGCTAATACTCACTCACTCAGGCCACAGGAATTCTCTGACAGCAAGCTCAGGGGGTGTTTTTAAACTATTTCACATCTAAACTGTTACATGTGATGCAAATTGGCGTCAGCATCTCGGTGTATTTTGCAAGTCCTATGAGCGCTCTGCCTCGTCTCTTGCGTATTCAGCTGGCTGGGAGCACAAATGAAAAGGACAGGATGTTTGAGTGGGTTGCATGCGTCTTGGCACAAACAAGCAATCCATACTGTTACATTTGTTGTGTAAAGATCCATTAAGACATGACAGCCACTCATTGTGGCTTTATATAAATTTGGGGGCTTAATGACACCATTGCGATGCATTTCAAAAAGCAAACAAATCTGTAATATAACTATGATTTTGTTGACCTCTAAACCAACAAAAGAGCTCCAATATGCTTACAATTTAGTTTGTACAGTGAATATGCCACCGCTTCACATAATATTCATACATAACATGGCAGGCTCCGGGAGTATCTCAATGCCTGTGCATTACAGTATAATTAATGATCAAGGTTCCCAACTAATAATGATGTGATATACAGCGCACATTTTTGCCATTGAGAATCTTCAAGGGAGCCTTATTATTGGAGCACAGATGCATTGTACAGCCACGAGGGAAGAGCAAAGCGCTCCCATGAGATAGTCGGCTGAGAGGCAGCAGAGAGCTGTTTCAGGGGAGAAAACTGTGATGTTTATAGTAATAATCTTAAGACTGATTTACCACCTGCTTCATTTGATGCTGGTCTACCCCAGAACAGAAGAGACAGGAGGAGGCACAACAGTGAGGCAGAAAAGTGCTGTGACTAATGCAGGAGTTTCTGCTGTCCACAGACTCATGTTTTCCTGCAGGTGCATTAATATTCCATATTTCAGGATGCATGTGACAGAGGGGCATGTTACCAGTATGCACCTTTCCACTTCCTCTCTCTCTGCTAATGTTGCCACAACACAACACAGAGCTCCACATGTTCAGTAGCTGTTTTTAGTGATGGGTGGGCTGGAAATAAGAAATACATTTACTTTGAGCTGAGGTTTACATTTTATCAAGACTTAAAACAATCCTGACATGCTTTAATGTATATTGAGACAGATTTTGGTTGTTGAATTTTTTTTTCCTCAATTGTATTCTGGCCCCAATGAAGTCCCTTCCTATTATCAAGGATATTTTTTGTTGAAGATGTAAGTCCATTTAAAATAGTATACTGATATACTTGTATAAACAAACATACAGTATATTGATATACTTGTGTATACACATATACAGTATATTGATACTTCTTATTCACACCTTATTTTTCACACATGACTTGAACCACATACTAAAGTTCCTGGTTCCAAACAATTTGGTTCATGAGCGCAAATTTATCATGTTATCTAGAGAATCGGTATGAACAAGCGACTGCTAAAATTACCTGCCACCAGCATTATTTTTGCCTGGTGAAAGTGGTGGCAGCACCGGCTAAACAGGAGAAGCAGCTAACTCAAGGTTTTATACAATGCTCCTTGTTGATTAGCATCATAACCCAGATAATCTGGCTGGGGACATCTAATGTCAGGGTAGGTGATTGGGGACAAAATTCAGTCCTCACTGTAAGAGACCAAGTTAAAAGGCTCAAGGACAAAGGAGCAAAATGGATAGTTCTGATTTTTAACTAGCTTAAGAAAGGTTGTAACAAATAGAAAACGTTTCAACAAATCCAAATTTACCAAAAGAATCTAGAAAAAAAGTAGCAAAAAATTAGGGTTCAACTCAAAATGAAGTAAACAGACTAAACAGATCCAACCTGCTAAATGACACAGAGGCAGGTATATATTCAGAGGAAGGCTTCAGACAGATACTGAAGTGGAGTATTTCCACAAACAATAATACACTTAACTTTGAACAAACCCTAAAAAGTTTCCTAAAATAAAAACTATCACAATAACAAGGAAAACAAATAAGGATTAACTTTAATTTAAGGAATTAACCAACATAATCACAAGGACAGAAAAAAAAACAACTTTTACCTTGCACTGTTGGCCTCTTTCATTTCCTGTTTACTGTATTAAAGAAGCCATATTTCCCTACAGCCAGGTTCTCTGTTAGGACCTGAGCTAGAATACATAAGGTATGTAAACTGAAAAATAAAGAAACATTAGATGGAACGTAAAAAAAAAAAAAATGCTGCCAAATTAGAAACCAAACTGCAGTGAAAACAGTAAACAAAAGGCTGTGAGACTAACTACAAAAAGACATGCTAACATTATGGATAGCAGCTTATGGGGCCTCCACACTCACTTCAAACATGATGTGTAAAGTATAGATAAAGGTAATAATGAGGTTTCAGCAGTCTGAGTTAGACAAATCAAAAATCAATCTACCATCAGTTAAATTCCCATTTTGTATTCATCTACTGCAACTCAACAAGCAAACACTGTTAGGTAAAACACAAAGAGGGGATTTCATACTAAAAGCGATGTAACCTCAGAAGATATCCTCTTGACTTGAGTAAGCCAGACTGAAGGAGCCACGTGGTAGCTGCATCTGTGCTTTCCCACAGAAGGATTGCCGATTTTGTCCCTCACATCACTTGCACTAACATCGATTCAGGAAGGGCTTTCTCTGCAGCCAGTATGGGAAGGTGGAATATGTACATTGAACGAGTAACTCAAGGTACATGTGGGCGTTTCTGGTTTTTTTTAGATGTAGTTAGAAAAAATGTGAACCTACCGTTTCATTTAACGGTGGAAATGTCACAATATGTGGTGAGAGTGGACCCAAATGCAGCACGGACAACACCAGGATTATAGGCAAGAATATTTATTTCCAAACAACAGGTTATCTAGTAGGTTGACTGAATGGTTCCTTTGGAATAATTCAACACGTCAGGGAAGGTCGACTGTGCGGCGCCCGTGGCCCGACACAGGACAATAGGCTGGATCGACTGTGTGGCACCCGTGGTCTGACACAGGATAGCAGGCAGGATCGACTGTGTGGAACCCGTGGTCCGACATAGGACAGCAACAGGATCACAGACAGGCAGGCATGCTGGTATAAACTGCAGCAGGCGGAAGACAGACAGGAGGGTCAGAACCAGAATTGTCACCTTAACTTACAGAACCTCAGCGTAGAAGCAGGTGAGGTTATTGTAGAGACTGACGCAGGTGGAGTGCAGGACCGGGGTTCATATACTGCCAGGTGGTGATTACTGGAACGAGAGACAGCTGTGCCGCCCTGATCACGTGATAATGGCAGGTGTCTGCAGGCGGCAGGGGATGAGTCCACACCCTCCAGACACAGATCAAAACAAGAACATATGACAGACCATAACTAACAGGGGAGAGAGACAGGAACATGAGGGAGAGGAGATAGGGGAGAACAAAGGGACAGTCAGGCATCCTGACAGGAAAACATAATTTTCTAACGTCTCAATGTTTTAGAGATATACTGAAGGTGACATTCATGGGGAAATATATTTCATACCCGGTCCAAAACCAAATGGGCCGACTTGTGAATGTAAATATGTAAAGGGTATATTGAATGTGGTTGTACACTTTATTTTCACATCAGATGATTTCACATGTCATTTGTGAAATACCTGAAAAGCACGTGACAAAAATGAAATGGTGTCATTATGTGAATCAGACTTTTTTTCTTCACAGATTTACATGTTTTGTTGCCTATTGTTGAAATACAGTCAAAGTCATGCTATTTTTTCCCACACTGTTAAATGTAATGGGTGTGATGAGCTACCAAGGCTGGTTTTTAGGCCTCTGAAATTGAGTACAAGACGTTCATGAGGTTTGAGGAAGCATCCTTTTAAAGTGGTGACCAAGGCTACAGTATATCGCACAGAGACATCTGAAATGAGACCTGATGTGGAATTAGATCTGAGGACATGATTGACCTCATCATTATCATTATCTTCTTTTTTTTTTTTTTTGGTTTAAAAAAAAAAATAAACCCAGGTAAAAATCAAGAGGGGCTGTATGAATAATCAAAAGCAGAACTACAGCCCCTCAATAAATCCTACCAATGTGAAGCTTTATGTTTTATTTAGGTTAAGCTTGCCGTGTAATGCTACGCTGGAACAAGTAAAACAATGCTGTTGTTCGTTTACTGTGTTTTTCTCACTCCAGTAGCTTACTGGTTTGGTCATTTAAAACTTCCTTGGCACAAACAAAGAGTTCCTTGGAACTCATATTATCAGCAAGGCTGTAAGAATGTATTAGGTTGTCCTTGGCTTCATGATGTATCTATTCCTGACATTATGTTTAAGATACAGACCATTAAACAAAAAAAGCCACTGTACATCAGTGTAAAAAGCAGAGGTCCATAATAATTCTGTAAAGAAAAGTGATTTCATTTTCAATTTCATTGAGAAGGAAAGAGGCCAGACAAAGATAACATTCAATGAAAGGCAGAAACCAATAAAACCAGTCATTGAGACTTTTTGAGGTCACGACTGCAAATCCCAGACGTTAATTGAGATTACCTCGGTAAGAAATGATTGTGTTTGAAACCATCACTGCCACAGAACCTGCCCTTTCAATTCAATTCAAAGTTAGTACAAGGTGTGGTTGAGCTTTTGGATTGAGTGTTTAATGTTAAGATAACATCCAACCAGCAGTGAGTTCCTGTCAATTGGAAACCTCTGTGCCGAGTGCCCATTACACTGATCACACTGACGGTTGAAATGAAGACTTCAGTTTTGTGTCAAGTGTTTTTCTGTGCTTCAATACCCAAATTTCAAGAGATTTGTAAAAAATACTACAATCACTTTGTGTTTGTGTTAAAACAGTCCCATAATAACATGAATTTGTGGTGCACTATCAAAGGAAATTGCTGTTTCTGCGGTGCCCCGTATCATGATGACTGCTCATCTATCCAGTACCTCTCCGAGAGGTTTTCATCTGCGGACAGCACTTTTATCTCCCTGCAGTCAGCACCTACAATCCCAGCTCTGAGAAAGCTAACTTTGATTTGACATGGTTTAAATTTGCATGGATTATATAAAATGGATTAAAGCTCTGGGTTTGATGTCCTCACACAAATGAAAGAATTTTGCAAATTTATGTTTAATTAACAATCTAAGGTGTCTGGGAGGTTAGGAATATATCATCTCATTGCAAGAAGAGGTGTCTGATTTACAAGCTGATCAGCGAATGGATTTCTTTTTCAGGTATTTCTGCTATTCGAGCAAGACTTGGAAATGACAAATTAACATCAGTGTGACTCATTTATCTCAAGGACACAGGCATCTTTCTGAGCGCAGAGTATCTTGCATGATAAAAGTTTAAGCAGACACTTGGTAGATACTGTATGAGCAGATGGGTACATTTTAATTGGGTTTAAATGAATACCTTTTTTTTTTTAAACAGCATGAATCACTTTCTTTTTTATATTCCATAAAGTGAATTAGATTGTAAATGTAAACATTAAGTGCTCCTGATATCTGCTTGTTTGGCTAAATCAGAACATCTGTAAGGAAATATTTATTAAGTGAATACAGAATAGCAGGACAAGTATCTGTGCAGCAACAAAGAATGTACAGGGTCAAAACATGTCAGACAATTCAGAGCACACTAAAGTGCAGACTCAAAGTGGACGATGTTTGACGTAGAGATTCAGGAAGTCAGATGAGAACAGGTGAATGATAATAACAGTAAATGATATTTGTTTCTATGCTCAGAAAACATAATCTGGAGAGCACTCTTGAGGAAGAAAGCATTGTGTAAAATCCTGTCTAGAATAAAATTTAAAAAAAAAAGAAAAACCATGCAAATGTAGATTTCATCTATTTGTCTCATCTTAGATTATCGGCTGTTTTTTCTTAATTCTGTGAAATCAGTGCAGGGCACAGCTATGCCCCCATTTTTGGATTTCCACAGTGTTGGACACAGACTCACATAGACTCATGTTGTCTATCTGATGCAGAATCATTTTCTATAAAAGATATGACTGTGGCACTCATCTGTTGATTCCAGTTTACATCTGAGAATGTAAAGCTTTGTCATATTTAATAAATTAAACTAATTAGCTGTGATTTAAGATCAAAGCAGGCTGCTTTAATAAATCTCCCCTCCTTCCTCCTCTGCCTGCTGCATGATATTTTTTTTTAAATGAAAGATTTTGTGTGTGTGTGTGTGTGTGTGTGTGTGTGTGTGTGTGTGTGTGTGTGTGTGTGTGTGTGTGTGTGTGTGTGTGTGTGTGTGTGTGTGTGTGTGTGTGTGGCGCAGTGAAGGGGGCTGGGTTGGCTATTCATTGATGACAGAATGAATCCAAATCTCATCTTCATTCTGGGGATGGTAAAACTAAAAATAATGACTTACGTTGTACAGTTGTCCTTGACGACAGAGATATCTCCAGCTGAATTTTAGTCAGAGGAAGCCAAGGCAGCTAATAAAGAAATACTACTAATACTGTAAATACTACCCCTTTACTCTTTATTAACCCTGACTCCTCCTTTTTCTCTGTCTGTCTCCAGCTGGGACCACATATATCTTCGGGAAAGGAGGGGCTCTCATCACATTCACTTGGGCTCCCAACGAGCGGCCGAGCACCCGAGCTGACCGGTTAGCTGTGGGCTTCAGCTCGCAGCAGAAGGAAGCCATCTTGGTGCGAGTGGAGAGCACCCATGGGCTCGGAGACTATCTTCAGCTGCACATAGTAAGGACAGCGAATCTTTGGGACTTAAAATCTTAATGTCAGAAAAAAGTTTCCCTTTAAGGAGATTAAAGATTAAATATGTCATTCATACAGTATACAGCACATCGTTTTCCAATCTTACACTTCCACCTTAATGGGAAGGTGACATTAAATGTAAAGCATGATTGCACAGAGATGTTTTTAGATATTTTTGCTACATATTGTAGTTTTTTCTACAAGCTACTGGACTCTTTGCAGCTGCACTCTGCATGCACAAGCTTAAAATCATGTTCTGAGTATTTGGGGGCCAACACCATTCTCTGTAAAGTAACATACACAATACTATTAATGGCATTTCTAATCATTCATCTTGGACTATTTGATGTAATACTCTGTGAATATGGAAGCATTATATTTGTGATTACAGTTGCTGTGTCAAAAAAGGGACAAAATTCTCTGATCTCGTGAAAATCAGGGCAGCTAACCAGAACAGTGTAAATTAGTCCACTCTGTCTGCAAACACAAGATAACAAACATTTAAGATTATTTTCAACCACAGTCTTTATAATGCCCAAGGAAATCAGTAAGCAACATAAATGAGTAAGTAGCTGGTGACTAACATTGTCAGTTCGTTGGTTGTGAAAAGAGGACAAACTAGTGCAACTGAAACTCTAGGATTATACAAGCATTTCCAGAAGCAATTACTTAAATTTTATAACCACGAAAATGGGGGAAGAGATGTCCAATTTTAGCTTATTTTTTATTCAAAAGGAGAAAAAAAATACCATTTCTCTCCAGATATGTTGATGAAGATGCCGATCCCACATTTGCATAAAAAATTTTTTTTTTAAAAAGCTTTCTGGTAAAGAACTGATGCTCCCATCTTAATGAAATGAAATGAATATGACTAAATCTCTCTTGGTCTATTTTTAAAATTACATTTTAACTCGACTGCCATTATTCTAACTTGGCACAAAAACATTACAGCTTGCATGATTCACTGATTAACAGCATCTGAGTCCAAACATTGAGACAAAATGAAAATTAATAAATTACAACCACAAGAAGGAGATAAAGCACAAGTCAGTAGGCTAAGAGATGTTTTCTGGTGATAAACACATTCGCATTGGTTGAAACCAAGTGACTCCTGAGCAGCTGCTGGCAGCAACGGTGTCTTTTCTGGAGGGAAATCAGCCTTTTTAGCATGTAGCCGCAGGACAGGTGTGCCATGATGAAAACCAGAGGGAAGAGCTGTCAAACGTCTGTGAGTGGTGTAATAATTAAAATCACATCTGTTGTCAAAGCCCAGGACAAAAATCATAACCGGAGTCACACCCTTATTAGCAGACACTTTGTTGTGACCACCTAAAAAATGTTTCTTAAAATCACCAATCCTGGCTTCAAAAGCAAAGCATTTTTATAAACAAGTGGAAAGGTGTTTGTTTTTGTCTATGATTTTTCTGATTCACCAGGTCTGATCTTGAATTCTTTTGTGCAGAGAAGATGCAAATAAGCATGTAAAAGAAAAAGAAAAACATTAATCCTATTGATCATCACCCTCCTTATTTTCCATTGCTTGTTTTATAGTCACTGAGTTCAGAGGCATTATTCCCTTATCTACAGTGTAAGACAAGAGGTCATTTTACTAACTCAAAAGTGACAACACACTCTTCCAGGCACATTTAACTAATGTTTTGCTTTATATTTTACTTGTGGTCTTCAACCAAGAAAGGGTAAGATTTGGACATAATATTAAAAACAATTTTTTTTTTTTTTAAACTGAAATATAGTTGTATTGTGCAACATTGGTCTGCTGCTCCTCAAAGACACCAGACATGTTTGATCCAAAAATCCTCCTCTGGCTGTTTTTCAAACTGTCTCATTTAAATTGTGTTTCTAGGATTAAAAGTGTGAAACTGGCCTCGCCAGCCTTGGACTGTTGCTAGTAAACTCAAAGAAGGCTGCCTGCGTGCAAAGCCAGCTGAAAATATTTTTTCTTCCTTCCAGCATCTGCCAAGAGCTTGCACCCAGACAGATTGCTTAGTTTGACACCTTATTACTGCTCAGCGGAGGGGAATCCAAAAGAGTTCAGAGGGTGTTAAGGTTGTCTTTTTTAGTTTCACAACTAAGCGTCATGATATCACACCTTGTGTTTGTCGAGAGCTAAGGTGTCATTTTTTTGCATTTTATTTCATGTTTATTATTAATCCCACATTTGATCACATTCTGTTTTTTCCTTCTGATCGCCCTCTGAAGACGAGGAACACTGTGAAAACTAGGTGAAGACAAAGAGAAGCGGTACACTGGTCAAAATAATACTGGCCACAAGGGAGAGTTGAAAATAGTCAAGGAAACAAATGATATATGACTTTAATGTGCTACGAGGATTTAGGCGTTTTAGAAAAGGTGCCTCAGAATAGAATTCTCTTCTTATAATCTTCCTCAGTTATCACGCCTTTTATTCAAAACTAGAATGAATAATCACAGAGGAACTTCAGAACTACAGAAAATTGCTGCATTAAAATGGTCACGTGGTTGACTAAAACTTTGAACATGGTACATACACCAGCTTCAAAGACCAATTATTCTGCACAAAAGAAACAAACCATCACCATATTCACTGGGGAGCATATTAGTGGGACTAATGCTAGTTTCAAATGGTCATGTTTCCAATGAATGACTAAAAGATAAAACAAAAACAGAACATTCATTTCTCAAAATGGTGACAATTAAAACTGTTGAGGAAGCAGCGCTGCACAGCTCCACAGAATGACGGGAGATGGACTTACTCAAATTAGCGATTCCATAAATTGGTTTCTTATGCATTTTGATCATGCATCACTTAGCCAATGGCTCAACTAAGCTGGATCCCCATAATTATATTTTGAATAGTAATGTCTTTATAAATATTCTGCTTCATTCTATGTGTGAATGGAAACGCTTCACACAAAATTCAAGGATGTGTATATTCCAGGAGGGCACTTTGGACGGCAGAGCTAAACCAGCCTTTAAAATTTAAAGGCTGGTGGCCTTAAACTGTGCTTCTGCATGTGCACCATATGTATTTGATGGCTTCATTTCACTTATATTAGGTCCAAATCTGATAATGTATGTACATGTGGTCTCTAACTATAAATTTATGGCAGATTAGTTGGGTACAAATCTGGTGATACATGTGCATGTGGTCTTATGTAAAAGCTAACTTAAGTAGTTGTATCAAGATGTAAATGTTAGTTTCTGTTTTGTTCAGATATTCTCACTAAATATTTTCAAATAGACAAAATAGATGCCTTTGATCATGTGTAAGAGTTCAAAGGATTACAGAGTATAAAGCAGTTAGAGGGGTTTCCATCTAGTATTCTCTTTTATAAGGAAAGGAATATAAGATGATATCTTCCCCAACCACAAATCCCTGTTATGTTATAGCCATACACACTTTATCATCTCGATGGGAATAAGAAAGAGCAGGAGTTTGTGAATTCCCTGCAGCACTGTTGCAAGCTTCCCACCTGCCTCTGAGGAGAAGTCTTGAGTAAAGAGTCTAGTAAACCAAGCCAATACAGAGAGGGACAGTTGGCTGGTGACAAACTGAGGCAGACAGATATGCTGGTCCTCTTAAAAGAATCATGATCTGTCCACTCTGTGCTCTGTTTAAAAATGTATAAGGTGGCAGTGATGTCTCTTTAAAGGAGAATTGTCAGTGCCGTAGTCCTTTAGGGTTTTCTTTTCCATCTGATAAAATATAAATCCTTATAATGATACATCCTTAGAATAATCAATCCTTTCCCCTAATAATGAATGAGAGTAGGCTGCAGCTCAGATGAGAACTGAGATTCCATATTAAGGACTCAGGGAGGAGCACCAGGGAATACTCCATCAGAGCTGATGTCAAAACATTGAGACTGTGCAGCTTTTCATGAAGATAGGCTTTTAATGCATAAGCAAATAAGGAAAAGTGACCTGAAATGGCCGAGCTTTTGTTTACTAAAACTGGGGTGTTGTTGTGTTGCTGTGCCAGCTGTCAGACGGTGCTTTGGGGCTTTTTTGCAATCACGCTCTTAGACTGCGTAAGCAAAGTAGAAACAACTCTTTTGTTGCAGCTATATAAGCCCCGGGTTGAATGCTCCGGCCCTGGAGAGTTTGATTGTCGTCCAGAGGACATGAGTTGAATATGACCTCGGGTCGCTCTAACCTGTTACTGCCCAATGACCACTCATCAGTTTGCTTCATCGGGAGAGTAATTAAACCAACCTTGCAAACAAGGAATATATAGTCAATAAAAAATAATGCATGTAAACTGGGTGATAATGATTTGTCAGCATACTTTTGTATTATAAATGGTGACTGGGAGTTTTAAAACAGTGTAAATTTGTTTGATACAGTCTCCTCTTGTTGGGCTCATGACAGCTTTTCTGCGGTGTGAAAAGCCACAGACCTCATGCTTACCTTCTATATGAAAACGTGTTCCTTTATTTGAAATAGCTAAATTTCTCTGGCTTAAATTTTTTGTATTAACAGGACATTCAGGTCTTTGAGGACACTTAACACTTCTGTGCCGAACACCAACTCTGTCAGCAAGAATAATTATTTCAAATTCAAAAGGTTTCTCGAGTGATTTTACGTATGATTAGGGGGTAAGACCAAAGCACCAAGACAGGTTTTTATATCACACAATAGCGGCCACCATCAAGGCAAGACAATAACTATTTCTGTCTACATATTTGAATATCGTTTTTGAGTGAAGTAATACAGAGTTGGAAGAAGGAGAAAAAAGGAACAGTCACTGATATTAAATGGTGCATGTCAAGGAATAAGCTGTGGAGCTCAGTTCTGACAGGGAAATCAGAGATTCCAATTGTAATGCGAGGCCCAGAGTTGAAGATGTTACATAACGGCTGGGAGGCCAGCAGATATTGAGCTCATCATGTGCCATGATTTGCAGGATTTTTGTTTCAACGGAGCACTACAGCAGCTTGTTTCCTTGTTTACTTCCCCTCTCTTCTATGATTGAAGGTGTGATATCAGACCATCCAGCTGCTGGGGTCAAAATTATTAGAATAAGAACCCGCAAACTCTTTAATAGTGCAGGGGGTTGTTTTTTTGTAATTACTGCCACACCTACACTTCAGGTTACCAAAATGTTTCTCGTTGTATTCAGTAATTACAGATTTTTAATGTTATTTGTAATTTCATCGCAGTTGAAAGATTATTTCAGCCCAACAGTCAATGTAAAGTGCTCGCATTGTGCTGTTTGTTCTGTTTCTCACAATCACTCTTAAAACCACTTCAGCACTTTGACCTTGCATTGCATTTGGAATGACTGCGAGGCAATGAATGCACCAAGGCAAGACAGTCGCAGAGACCCCCACGCAGCTTGTTCCAATGTTTCTTATTAATGCCACCCAAAGGCAAGCTTGAGAAGCAGCTTTGACCTTTGAGGAAGGTTGGCGGGAGTAGCGAGAGGCTGACAGGGAGAGAAGTTGGTCAAGCAAAAGAGAAACAGCAGGATTCTGTCAAGGGTGATCCCCGTCAAGAAACCTGAGCTGGTTGTTGAGGGGAATCTTGCTGAACACTACAGAAAGAATTAAACACACTGTCCGTGTCACAAACGATATGCTTTTCTGGTTAAAAATGTTTTTTGGCTTGACAGATGGAAACTCTATAGAATCCAAATTTTGTTTGAACTTTTTTTTATTTATGTGACAAAAGTAAAAAAAATAATATGAAAAGAAAAATTGAAGAACAAATACAAAAAGAAAAATTGTTGACTTCAAGAGAAAACAGTCGTGATTTGCAAAGTCAATTAAATATTTGCTATTATATACTGTATATCCTATTACAGACAGGAAAGACTGGGTTTTGTCTGGATATGCCTGCGTGCTCAAAAAAACAAAACATGTTGGGTGTGTTGATATCCAAATATGTCATTATGGCAATGACAATGTGACAGCTGAGCTGTAAAATAAATAATTATCATCAATGATCACTATTACCATGATCATCGCCACTGTTGTACATCTCTATTATGAATAGAGACTAATACAACTAACAGAATCCAGCAGCAGTATGAATTGGGGCAGACGAGCCCCAGGGCAGTGGCCTGAAGGCCCTCAATCTCAGCCCTGACTACCTGAGGAAAGCCTCTAAGCAGGGTTGGTCCTGACATTTTTTTAATTTGTTTTGTCCCCAAACCCATGAGAGGACGCTTTCTTTGCCTTCAACTTCTGTCATTTGTTTTTACCTGCAGGACCAAGGAAAGATCGGTGTCATATTCAATGTGGGGACAGATGACATCACTATCGATGAGCCTGCTGTCATAGTAAATGATGGCAAGTACCATGTTGTACGCTTCACACGCAGCGGTGGCAATGCCACTCTCCAGGTGGACAACCATCCAGTCATTGAGCGTTATCCGCCAGGTAAGGCTAATGAGACAAACCGTGTGACTATCTGATTCATAGAGAGACAGCATGGACTATCAGGGTTAGCGAGAGAGGATGCATGTCTGCCTATCACATATTAATCTCTGAAGGAGCAGTTATGAAATATACTGTTTGGCAAAAAACAAAAAAACAAAAACTGATTGGCAATTTGCCCAGTAGCTTATTTCAATTCAGCTTTCCCATCTAGTTATTTCATGAGTCTCTAAGCTATCTATTAATATGCCACTCTCATACAACTGAACATGCCATATTATATAAACATATAATGATCTGAAATGAATACATTCACCTAAAGCTTCATGCCCAGCAATGAACGAATTTTCATCAGCTGCTGTTGTTGCAGACAGTTTGGCAGAAAGGTGCATTTGAGGCCATAGCGGAATTTTCTCAACCATTTCAGAAGACACAACACTTACGTGGTTTAAGTACGATATCTATTTAACATAACATTTATTGATCGTTAATATACAAACCTCTGGACAAAAGTCTAAAGTCAACACTTGTCTGAGAAAGGGTGAAAATGTTGCAGTGGAGAAATTCTTGTTGACATTCACAACTTGATCATACTCAATCTGCCCTCTAACATTTAAACCACAGTGTGTTTGATATACACAGATTATGTTATGTTGTAGTCTGTCGGTTATTAAGGACAGTATTTAAGTAATACATGTGTTTTACTTTAAAATTTTGTGTTATGTTGGGTGTCCAGGTCACTGTTATAATTATGTTTATAATATTTATCGTCTGGTTCATAGCTTGAAGGAAAATTACGGTACATTCATGGCATTAGAAATCAAATGTTGTTAAGACTGGCACTGGCACAAAGACAATCAAGCAAAAATAATAGACATGGAGAAAAAAGGTGCACAATTTGCTAATCTGTGTAGACGTAGCTGCTTAATATACACATAGACCCCAAAAATGAAAAAATATATTTATAATGCGATCACAAGCGGCTGTGCTTTAACCTATTCTGAACCAATCACCCAATTAACCTCATTCAGAACAGGTGCACCAGCTGGCGTAGCGGGAGGAAACCAAGTCCCGTCTCTGCCTCCAGCTGCTGCTTAGCAAACACACGTATCCCACAGTCATGCATAAATCAGAACTGTATAATGGAGATGGTCGTGCCTTTATTTTTTTGTCAGCACCCACTCGGTAATCAGGGATTTTGAAACATTTCAAATAGCAAATGACTGAAGTGCACGGCAGCAATCATAAATAAGGGTACTTTAGCTGTAAGGAGAGTGTACATAGTTGGCAATTACAGGCATAATGAACATTATTGATCATTTTTGGCTTTAAATGGACATCAAACAGCAGGAAGTAGTTTTTTTATACAACGTTCCTTTAACATTTGTGTTTTAAATGCCAGCGCACCTCCTGTGGCTCTAGGCTCAAAGCATGCTGAGCTTCACTTATTTTCAAATCTGACTATATTAAATCTTACAGTAAAAAACGAGTGTAGGTAAACTTCACTTTAACTGTCATGTACTCTGCCTCCTTCTCCATATTACACTATAATCCTCATCCTTTTCATCCATTCATTACTATCCGATGTCCAACAACATGATTGAGTTTATTTTAAATTTTTTTAATTAATTTCTGTCTGTTTTATTCATATTCTATTATTAATTACATTTTAGTTGAACATATTACAATTTGTCTTAATAGATTAAATATGGAACAAGGTATCTTACACATGATTTATAAATGTCAACAAGAATTTACTAGATGTAAAGTCAGAGTCTTGTGGAAACCTTGTGGCCTATGATTGATGGAAACTCTTCAGTGCTAGACCAACATTAGGCTGAAAAAAGAATATTCATCACAATACTTTTAGACGGGCTCTCCTATTGTCCAGAAACAACTCACATACTGCCATACTTATATCTTCTTGTAGTTTTGATTTTATTTTATTACTCTTTTGTGTTTGCATGTGATAAATAGAGAGCTGAAGTCCCACTTGAGAGCAGCTTCTGTTCTGTTAACCCTGTTCCAAAAACGGACATGTAATTTTGGTGTCAGAGCTACATATTTGCTTACAACTAGACTACAGAAAAGTCTGGAAATCAAACAAATAACAGCCATTTGTTTTTCCAGAACTTAACAATTACAATTCCCATGAGTCTTAAATATTGACATGCTGTTAATATCTCAAACTTTGCATATACTTTGTGAGCTGAAGTGGGGTGAGACTTCAGCTCTCTATAATGAGTCCAGTCAAATTCAAAGGCTAGTATCTGTTCTTGCTCTAACTATAAACTGAATATCACTGTCTAACTACAACTGTTTTCCTGATTGTCATTGATTTTTCATGTGTTTCTCATGTTTGACTGAATTAACCTTTATACATAAAACTATTCTGCTGTAATTGGTATTTACAGAAGATTATGCTTTGCTTAAAAATAAATAGCTAAATAACACTAACTAGAGTAGCACATTATAAATAGCCTAAACATGACTCTAATTAGCATTAAAGCTGTGACTCGTAATAACTAGATAACACCGAGTAAAGCACAAGTTTCTTTTAACTCACTGCTGGGTTAAAATTGATAACTTGTTAAACCTGTTAGCCATTATAACGTTGTTTCTAACCATGTGATCTTTCAGCTTGCAGACTTTAACCTTTAATCTGTCTCTCCAAATTCTTTGAAGGACACTATGATAATGAACGACTGGCTATTGCTAGACAAAGAATCCCATACAGACTTGGTCGGGTAGTTGACGAGTGGCTACTCGATAAAGGTAAAAATTAATTAATTAATCAATTAATCCTTGAAATAACTAGTAAATAATCCTGTCCCCCATGAGAGGTGCAGTGCCAGAAGACAAGGGTGACAAGGATCAAATTACCCAGATGTATATTTCCATTTTAATTGGACCTTTTATTGGCTATGAATTTTGATGGCCACTAAGAAAAAATAAGGGTGAAAGCGAAGGGTAGAGCATACTTTCCATTTATTTTTGTCATCCTTACACCTTGTGGAGACGCTGCACCTTAACAAAGATTTTAAACTAAATGAACTAAAAACACATAACCCTTGTCTAACCCTCTACCATCCCTCCTAACCACTGTGTGTAATTAGATACTGTGTAATTACTCCACATAAAAACAAAAATCATTAAAATGCTGTGTAACTTTTTCATTAACACCACAGAAACTAACATGTGACAGAAGATGACCAGGTCTCATCCCCAATAATCTGAACATTTTAAACCCCAACTCCTTCTGTGATCACACCAGTGAACTTCTTCTCCATTGTCTTGTTCCTCTGAACCTTGTCTTGCTTGTACTACAACGACCACGTCAGACTCCCAAGTTTTTTTGTGGCAACAAAACAGCCCTGACAGGCTGTTAAAGCAGATCACTGTTTGCAGCCATTAACTTTGTTAATAAGTATTCTCCTGAGATGGGCCCATTACTGCAGTCCTCCTCCTCTGATGTAACACTGCTTATCAGTGAAGCTGCTGACAATGGTGCTGTTGGATATCACTGGCCCTTTCAGGAGCTGAAACAATTGGACAAGGGGGAATCCAGAGCAAAGCATGTTTTAATGGCCTAATGGCTGCTGAAGTCAGTGGGAGGAGGGAGTTTAACTTTTATTGTCATTTAGCTTTGCACAGTCTGAAGTATAGCTAGACTGCCATTGTAATAATTCTCTGTAAAAAGAAGCCATCCTCTCAGCATCTATTATAGAGATAAGGGATAAATGTTCTTCTCCCCACAGACAGTTTGCTAACTTATTCAGTGATAACTTCAAAATGACTAATCCTTTCTCATTAAAACACTTAAATAGACACCTAAATAGGCTTTAAGCCTCCTGTTGCATGTGTAAAGTCAAAATGATAAACGTGCTGCTAACTAACGTTCCCCTTTTAACATATAAATCAACTTTTAAACACATGACTATTACTGTCTATAATCACTAAAGCCCACCTGGTTCAAATGACGTTCCTGTGCAAAATCTCCCGTGTGACTTCTCTCTGTCTGCCACCTTTTTCTTTCTCTATGCCTCTGTCTGACTTTAGGGAGACAGTTGACCATCTTTAACAGCCAGGCAGCCATTAAAATTGGTGGCCAGGACAAGGGTCGGCCCTTCCAGGGTCAGATTTCAGGGCTCTACTATAACGGTCTCCAGGTGCTCAAGTTGGCAGCAGAAAACGATCCCAGTGTCCAGGTGGAGGGAAACCTGCGCCTGGTGGGAGACTCGCTCTCTGTGCTGACCACCGACACCACCTCGGCCACACCACTGGCAGTGTCTGATATGTCGACCACAATCATGGAAACCACCACCACTATGGCTACGACCACCACCCGCAGGCAGCGGTCACCCAGCTTGAGGGAGAGCATCTCAAAGGTCAGAGTCTAAAGGAATATCTGAGGAGGGCTGAGTTTTATTTGCCAACAACTGGGAGTTAATTGGCTTATGACTGAGATGAAGGTTGTCGTTGTTCCCAGTGACTTTAAGGATGTTTTGTGTCTTTTTTAATTGTTTCTCAAATTTTGATTTACATTTCTGACTATTTATAGTCACATTTCCTTTAAGTATTGAAAATGGCTTTGGGAATTGTGTAGACCCAAATACTAGTGATAATAAATGCATGGTAATGTATTAATGTCAAGAAACATGTGCCACTTATATTTAGTGACATTTGATCACCTTATTAATTTAGATTTTATAAGTTGTAGAACGATGTCTACAGCCATGTTTGTAATATAATTGAGAGGATTCCTAATGGTTTCAAACAATATTCCCCTTTTATATCAAGTCAGCATTCCCTTCAAAAGTACACAATTCTGATTTGTACAAAACCAAATGTGTAAATTGCCACAACAAATTTAACCCTCAGACTGACCAGAAAAAAAGGGCTAAAGGTGGTATGATTTTCTCTTCTATAAATCTTCCTGTAAAATAACTCACCTGGATCCTTCATGTCTATTCAGTCCCAAACTTGCTTGTCACATTCTGCTCCAAGTTGGACTTTGTTTCTGTTCATCTTGTATCATTGTGCAGTTTGAAGTTTACCAGGGCAGTCTGTGAAAATAAGAGAACATGATCATATAACCAAGGATAATCAGATACACCTGAGTCTTCTGTCTCTCTTGACACTACAATGGCACTTAACTTTAGAAAAATTAGCCCTAGTTCCATCATTAAAATGTCAAACTTTTTAATGAAAGTAAAATAAGTAAAACATTTATATTGGCTTCTTTTTCTGACTGTGAGAGCTGAGTCTCTGAGGAGGATGAACTCGCTGAACTCTTTCTGAGAATGAGCGCTATTTTGAGAGAGGTTTTTTTGTTTGTTTGTTTGGTAATCAACACAGACATTGCTGTTAAAGTCTGAAATACATCCCCTAAACATAACAGTCACACACAGTAACTTTAGAAATGTAGCAAAAATCTGTACGACACATCAACTGTATATATTTCCAAGTGTGACATCTGCTATCACTGTACAATAAAGTATTTTAAAACAGTTAAATCATTATAATCAATCAAAATCTAAATTGTCAAATTCATTGTGCATATATCAAATCTTGTATGCAATGAAAATGAGAATAAAATGCAACATAACTCCAAAAAATGACAGTTTCAGTACAAAGTAGCTGACCTTGAATTCACCATGATTATGATAATGATAATATTCATGCTTCAATATATTGTAAATATGAGCCAATGCAGCAGCATTTAGTGACAACCTCCATCAGTATTGCTTTTACTTTGTTTGTACATCAAGTCAGCCACAGGGGTGAAGGATGAAAAATAACTGCATATGGGCTCATTTTGAGCTCGAAGTCTCACTAGTGTTGCTCAAAGCAAAAACACCAAAGTGGTACAGTGCTGCGTTCGGCAGATTTTCCCCAAATAGGACAACACTAGATGATGGGGGTGTTTTAATTGTAAATTGTTGAAACTGACACGTTTTCTCCACTTAATTTCAGCCGCAGAATTCTGATGATATTTTGGTTGCATCAGCTGAGTGTCCGAGTGATGATGAGGACCTGGAAGAGTGTGAACCAGGAACAGGTGGGTCCGCCGTGGCAAAAAGATGGGACGAGAGCACTTATCTAACTACTAGTGATGTTGTTTTTACCCAGGATTGTAGAAAAAAGGCACATTGTTTAAAACAAATTTAACTCTCTCTTCCTGCATCCATGTTTCTGCATCTATTTTAGACTCGTTTATTCAGGGATTCTGTCTGGTTGTTCCGAACTCAAATAGCATCAATTCACGACGCATATATCCGTAACTCAATAAATTGGGTCGAAGAAACTCTTTGTAGAGTATTCTGCAGTCATTAACAGTGGATGACAGCATATCAGGCTTGTGACAGAAACAAGCTGTGGAACTTAAGAATGAGTCTGCCCTTATTATTGGTGCCTCAATTATTAATATAACCTTTTCAGAATTGTTTGTTGTTGGCTGGCCCTGCAAAGTGCAACACAAATAATGATGAAAGAGAGCCAGGATGCCATAAATCTGTGCAACTCTGCAGACTGAAATATTCTAATAGAAAAATATATACTGTATGTACATATAAATTCTTTGAAAACACATTAGATACTGCATGTAAAGATAAATGCTTTGAGGGTTTAAGTGGTGAGTATTCTAGATCCAAAAAGTAATTAAAGACATTCATTAGACACTGGCTGCTTTCAGCAAGCAACAATGTTTTGTGTGTGATTCTTCCATACAATAACCTGTCTGCTCTCTTGTCACCCTTTAACCTCTGCCTACAGATGTGCATACAGCAGCATGGCAATTTAATTTACTGATCTTTTGTTTATTATGTGCTCTTCATTCAGCTGCCGCCTTTCATGGGTCATCTTGTATGTTTGTGTCTGCATGTGAGCTCTTTTACGTTTTTGCTGCATTATATTTCCATAATGTTAAACTCTGCATACCCATATACTGACTGCATTTAAGCATCAAAGACTGCAGTTATTCAAGACAGCATCATGACGGGTTTAATTTGTTTCTCTCGACATGTGCCAAATGTTGTGAATAACCTTGCATTTTAGAAATCAGCGTATGTGTCATCACTATAAATAATATCACTGATAAGCCAGCTAATATTAGTTTAATTCCTCAGCAATAATCTACATAATGAGTAGATTGTGCCTCCACCTTAATGAGCACAAATGTTCAGCCAAAATTTAATTTTTAATGCTGTTCTAATTTAGGATCCCCCACCTTTTCTGTTTCCTTTCTAGGAGGTGAATTAGTGTTGCCTATTATAACAGTGGATTCCCTTGAGCCCCCATCCATCGCCACCCGTTACCCCGTCCTCCCTCCTCCTCCTACCCTCCTATCCCCACTTGAAACCACCAAAGAATCCCTGATACTCCCTCCTCACCCTTCCTGCCCCCCGGACCAGGAGGACTGTGGTGACCCTGTGGAGGTCTCGGCCTTCGGCTCTGGGGAGATGACGGAATCCGATGACGAGGACTTTTACAATAAAAACTCCCCCATGGTCACCGACAGGACAGTCCTTCCTCCACCACCCGCCGCCGGTGAGGGTGGTGTCCAGAAACCCCGCCCCCTACCTCCTTTTGTTCCCACCACAAACCCTGACCAGCTCCACATTCCCGCAGGCAAAATGAACACCCGTGACCAGGTGCTTCTGCCCCCTGCTCCTCCATCCTCCCGAAACACTCCAGGACTAACTTACCCCCCCAATTTTCCCCATGTGCCCACAGCCAACCCCACAGCCTCTGATGAAAAGAGCCAGCCCGGTGCCGTGGAGGTGATAAGGGAGTCCAGTAGCACCACAGGGATGGTGGTTGGTATCGTGGCTGCTGCTGCTCTCTGCATTCTTATCCTCCTCTATGCCATGTACAAGTACCGGAACCGGGATGAGGGCTCCTACCAGACAGACCAGAGCCACAATTTTGCCAACAATTCCACTGTGGAGGGCAACGGAGCAGTGGTCAAAGACAAAAGCACAGCTACGGCTTCAGTGGCAAAGGCCATCACAAAGGGCAAAAAAAACAAAGACAAAGAATACTACGTCTGAATACGGAGAAGGGGAGATGGCAAGTGTGGACTGAGACGAGAGGATGAGCGAGAGGAGGCTTTCGTTTTGCCCCTCCCATTTTGTCAGGTCGACTATCAGAAATATTTCACGAGCCACTAAAAACAACTGCACAAAGCAATTGTATCTTGCTTTTACATTCTTCTCAAAAGTCAAGGTTGCTCAGCTCCTATTAGTGATAAATTCCTATCTCTGGCACAAGATCTGACTCATCCTCTGTGTCATAATGTGCACTCAGTCTGCATTCACCGATTCTTTGTTAGTGTATGATTTTTTTTTTATATGTTTCTAACAAGCTAGAAAGAAGCATATCCACTTTGGCTTTGTATATAGCATGGATATGGTACAGTGAAGAAAGTGCTGAGAACATCTGGCTTCTTTGTACTTCTTTGTAATGCTCTATCTCAAGTCTCAATGTCCCCATTATGATATATGAGGCAGAACAGGCCAGTTATTGAATTTTCATGGTAGATGAGCAGAAAACACCCCAGTCGTTCAAGCTACACTCAAAAAGAAAGCCTTTATTTGGATAGGACATCATCTCTGCAGCCTCGATGTTATGTTATGTGGTTTTAAATCTCCCCAGTCACTCTGCCTCCGTCCACAGGAGATGGTGTTATGTTGCTGATGGAACATCATAAATGGAGCAAGATACTTAGCTCTCCTGGTGAAAAATACAGCGTTTCAAAGGGATAATTAAATCACTCGACGTACTCTGGTATGTGAACTTTATAGTATGATGGATTATTTATGTGAGATATCACAGTCGATGTGCCATGCCATTCCAAGTAGGGATAATTGTGAACAAGTCAGTCTATACCAGTGAAAGTATTTCTCTGTAAACACTGCTTGTATGTACATATAGAGGTTATCAGATTGAAAAGGCATTGTGTAAGCTGGGACAGTATGAAGAAGAATAAACATCAGCGATGCCTGGCCCGACCCCTCCACACCCTCAGCTTTCATGACTACACCAAAACTGTTGCAACCCGAACTCTACAGGAATTTTCGGGAACACAGATCCACAGTCGAGGAAGTCTTTTTTTTCTGTTTGCTTCTTGGGAAAAACAGAACCGATGCACCTCACCAGAGGCTGGCTCACTCATGATCTTTTCTTTCCTCTGAACCATCATGGGATAATTCAAAAGCACACAGAAAATGTAAACATATCTTTGAGACATAGATATTCCTTGTAAAGCAGCCAAACATGTATTGTTTTTTCTATCAGTTATTAAAAGACTATTCTATGAGATAAATAATTGAAGATTTGTGAATTGTATTGATATTTCTCTGATATTTCGATGTATCTTGTTACCACTCCTCTTAACACATTACATTTTAGATGGCCTTTTACTTAAATCCGGACAAAGAGAACACTCTCTTCTGATAGCTGCCAATATCTCTTGTTTTTTTTTTTTTTATTATTTACAGTTCAGATTATGCAGAGAAAAACACCAGGATGAAACAAACAAATGTTTAGTTTTGTTGCATTGTGCATTTTATATGTGCTGAATCTGTTACTCTGATAATATAAAGCCATTTTCTCTGCTGAGTTATTTATTCATGCTCTGTGATTTCCTGTTCTTTTTTTAAGAAAGTGCCATTCAACGTGAGCTGCTCAGCGCTCAGAAAATATACCATTCCTCACTCATTGCTATTGTATAGTGTTCATGTGAAATGGATCTCAATATGTGTACAGAACGTGGATAAAGATGAAAATACACTTGATTATATACTTTGTACACACCTGTGTTGTGTGTTGCTTCTTCTAGTTTCACAAAGAAAACGCACCTTATTTGATATTTATTCTTTGATATGAACATTGTAGACATCTACACTAAAAATAATGTAGTTTCTAGGTCAGGACAATTTAGAGTGAACTAAGACTGACACAAATTAGGATTCCAGATAATAGTTATGGTATACTATACATCAGGGTGTATGATGTGAAACACAAGACAGCCTAATTATTAAATATTAGTGTAATGATCGCCTAAATCTATAGTGATTCAGTGTTGGGAATTTGGAATCTTTTGGGATGAGAGATGCACAATACACTCACAATGATGTAATTCTACAAAGGCCATTCTTTGCTAACAAGATAAGTTAACATGTTTAACATGAAGAAACAGCATTTCACACAAATTGCACGTCTTAAAATGTGTTAAAAATGTGTCTTACACTTGAGTTTCATCATCATGTTCTCTCTCTTCCCCCTCTCTTGCCCACTCTCTGTCTCACTCTCTTTTAGAGGCTGTTTGGTTCGGGTGTGTTAACGCTGCCTGAATGTCCATTATTTATTTTCTGTACCATGCACTACAGCTGTTGCTGTCTAGTTCAGGTCTCAATCAAATTAGAGTGCCTTGATTTCAGTGAGGTTTCAGTCCCATCTCACACCACAGTATGAAATAGGATCAGGTGTCACTCATGGCCTTTGCTGCAAGTCTCATGACTTGGGTAACTCTGCTTGACATGTCCCTTATTAAGTAGTGGTGCAGTTTGAAAAATTTGGACATCTAACAGGGAGTGTTTTAACAAAAGATACTACCACAATGAATTATGAGACGTGAAGAAGCCTGTGTTTTGGGAGCTTGACCCACATTGAGGGACTTAAAGTCAGTTTATCTCGGCGTCTGCAATGCTTTTGGTCCTTTATTTCAAGTCCCCCAAATCTATGTAAGTAAGTCCACATACAGTACCACATACTGGTACCATATTGAACAACGGCTGTTGTAGTGACATACCGCTCTAAAAATGACATTGACATGTATTTTATAACTCCAGTTTATGTTACATTATTACAATTATTTTCCGTAGATGTACAATATTCAATTATCCAAAAAGGATTGATGTGATTTTATCAGTTCTGACTTGCTGAATACTTCCGGTAAAAAGAAAAAACATTCTCCATTGCCTCCTCAACCATCCCATAAGATCTGTAATGTGTTGTATGCTTCAGCACCATGTTTTGTGTTGTTTGACTACCCCCTGCTGAGAACACAAGGAACTGTAAGATGGAGTCACTGACGTGATGTGATGGAAGGTCATAGTTGCCAAAGCAGCCATACATTTTTCTTGAGATTTATCTCTGAAGACAAGAATTTAGTGGGACTGTATCTCAAGTCAGCAGGGTCACCTGTCTTGTTAGCCTCTTTGTGCTGAGACTGATGGGAATCATCCTGTGGGCTGAGGGAGGTGGTGTCAGTATTTGTCTGGAGCAGGTAAAGTCTGATTTGTGCTGACATTGGGGATGAAAGAGGGTGGCTATGGGATACAAAGAGTCCCTCCTGAGCATTGCTGAGATCTCACAAGGTTAATTCAACAAAACAGCTATGACAAGTGAAGCAGACAACAACTGATATCACATACTGACCGACCAACTGCTGTTCACGCAAGCCAGGTTTTCCTGCTGTAGGTAATTTATCCTGATTTCTGATCTTATTGCTTAAAACTTCTATTTGTAAAACATACTTAAGGTCCAAGCTTATTACACTTTAAAATACATTGTTGAACCAGCTGAAAATGTGTAAGTGTGTAAAAAGCTTTCTTTCACTTTAAATCACATTTACATTGCCTGCAAATTCAGCAACAAACTCCCAGAACCATGAAACCTGTATTGTCGGATTACAGGTGTTTTCTGTCAACTTTATAAGAACAGCGTTTTTTTTTTAATGTTCCATGGCTTTTCTTCAGATCCTGACTCTTACCCCTCACCCCCACTTGTTTAGGCCAAGGGTAACATTGCCAACTTCCCACAACCTTAGCTCAGGCACTACGTTCCGCCATTGTCCACACACCTCTTTACACAAATATAAGAAAAATGGTTAGAAGTCTACAGACCTTCCAACCATTTACTTATACTTGCTTTATCCTGAACAGGGTCCAGGGGGGCTGGATGGATGGATGGAGCATATCCCAGCTGACTTGTGGGGGAAGGCCCCTAGGCGGGTCGCCAGTCCGTCGCTGACAGAAGACAGAAAACTATTCATAGCTACAAGCAATTTAGAGTCACGAGTTAACCTAACATGCCTGAACGGTTGGGAGAAATACAGGGTATCCTGAAAAAACCTAATCAGACACAGGGAAAACATGCAAACTCCAGACAGAAAGGCCTCAGCAAAGGTCCGACAGTGCTAAACACTGCACCACTACACTGTGCCATAGCAGACCAGAGTGAAGGAATTTTTAACTTGCTGACACAGGAATGATGTTTTACATACCCTCAAAAATGTTGTTATACAGTGACAAAAAGCAGAGCAACAAAAAAAAGGCGAATTTACTAATTTTATAATCAATTCTTCCCCTGTGAAAAACGCCACAAGCAAACGTCAAAGCCATGACAACAGAAGAGCAGTATGATGACGGCAGTGTGCAAGGCAACTGTTAAAAAGCAACAAAAACAAGCACAAAAAAATGACCAGAAATCCAATAATGGCACAACGCACTGCTGAGAAGGTTAGGGATTACTATCTTTTTTTAAAACAAAAATTAGACTTCAACCTCCACTAGCGGTGATTTTCAGGTAGGCCTAAACAAAACAAAAAAACTAATGCTGCTGGATATGTGTATTGTACAGGATTTTACTAACTTTTTTTGTATTTTAGGTTAATTTTTTTCTTGTAAAAGGAAATAGTAAAGAAGAAAGATAATCTTTTATTGTTGCTGAATGATACCTTGCATAGGGCCTTGTTGGTAGGTAGGTAGGTAGGTAGGTATTTACTTTATTAATCCCCGAGGGGAAATTTTTTTCGCTACAGCAGCGTACAGAAGCAATAAGATAATAATAGAAATAATAGAATATAATAATAGAAAAGCAATAAAATAGCAGTAAATAGCAGTAAGAAATATAAATATAAAATATAAAATGCACAGTTTATACAGTACATTATATATCTATATATATTATATACAAACAAACCAAGAACACAGTCAATATATATATATATACAGTACAGTAAATATCTATATATATTATATACACACAAACCAAGAAACACAGTCAACAGTGTTATTGTACTGTGATGGATTTTGCCAGAGGTGAGTTATTGGTGCTGCAAGACACTTTACCTCACGTATTTTTGTTTACAGTGTATTTACTGTTTTCAGCAGCTTTAAAAATCCTGATATTCTTTTAATCACATATTCAAAAAAAAAAAAAGTATTTGCGATTATGATATTTTGACAATTTTGAAATAAGAGAAGAAGAAAAAAAAAAGCCTTCCCCATGACGTCAGTGCTAACACCCAATCAGCGCCATGGGAATCTCTCTCTCTCTCTCTCTCTCTCTCTCTCTCTCTTGCTCGACCGCAGTGTGCCGTCCGTGCGCGCACGCGTGCACGTGTCAACTAGTTGTTAGCCGCAGCTAGCTGCCCGGTGAGCCAGCTCGCTTGAAACACTTAAAACACGGGCTCCGTTTCTGCCCAAGAAACAGCTGTCGTTCACCATGAGACGGGACCTCCGCTTCCGCTCCACGTCGGTGACCCTTTAATGCCAAAAGAGGATGAAGGACTTTAAGAAAACGAGGATAAGTTAGCCAACAAAAGTGAAGCTACAGTTTTTTGTTGTTGTTGTTGTTTTTCTCTCTTTAGCATCCCGAGGAGGAAAGCTCTGAGATTTTTTTTTTTATTTTTATTTTTTTATTTTTATTCTTTTTTTGGCGAGAGGACTTGGATGCGGAAGGAGGATACGAGGCAGGCTGGACAGCTAAGGCTAGCTGGAAGCTACGCTGCGACCCAAAATCGGGAAATCATTTCACCGTGAGCACGAGTATGAACATCTGTCGAGCTATCCGGGGCGAAATACGAGCTGACGACGTGAGCGGCTCCGTCGGGGTTTGTTTCGGGGAGGGGGGGCTGTGACGGGACGTTTCTCCGGGTTGAAAACCAAAAAAAAAAAAAATGCTCGTATAACGCGGCCTAGCATTAGCCGGTTAGCGTCCTGCAAATTACCGATATTTTCACGTCCGTCTGCCGCTTCAGACGACTTCTTCACCGTCGGGCGTGTTTTCGTTTTCTCGGAGGACGTCGTCGTCGATTTGAACAGAAAGCGATTAAGAAAATGTTCGCAAGCTATGCTAAAAAAAAAAAAAAAATGTTTGTTAGCTTGCTCTTGTCAATCAGAAAACTTTAATCTATTTGTGGCCCTGGACACGAAAATAGGGAGTTTTAACCTCCTTGACGTGCTGTCTGAAATCTGGGAGATGTATATCTGCTGTGTTATGTGGCTCTCCTGTTGCTTTGATGTGGCTTACTGGCAAACGTTAAGACTTTCATTTCATTTAGCTGCTGCCACTGTGAGCTTCATGTCATCCTCACTTTGCTTTTTAGTGATCAGTGGAAAACTGTTCCTCTGCAGTCATAGTTAAGTAATTCAAGGTGTTATTACCGTTTTCCTTTCCCGAGTAAATCAATTAAATCAACGCCAGCCTGAAGGCAGGAGGGGAACTGTACACGTTCATAGTCGTAATGAGCAATTTAAAGTAAAACAAACTACAAAGACATTTTAATGTGGTTTTCTTCTCGACTGAAATGTGCACCGGGTTTGTTGTATTGGCAAGAATCTCTTGAATTGAATACAAACTATAAAACGGGGGTTGTGACTCACTATATTGAAATTTGTTGTGATATTGGAAAGGAGGTGCTATATTAATATTCAATATTATTTACCTGTTCTCGACATTGTTTATGCTGTTTCACCTGAGTGAAAGATTCAAATGGCTGAAAACAGATTGCAGTGCTGCTATTAATTGGTTTGTGGTTAAATCAACACAAAATAAACCACCGTCTGCCACAAATCTGTACATGTCGACTCCTCATTAAAAAGGATAAAGTGTTTTTGAGACTGCTACAATATTTAAACTTGTTGAGAAGATTATTAGTGTAGTTTGGATTAGATCAGATTGTTGCCTAGCTTTCATGTTTTCCACTGAGTGTAATGTCTAAAACGTAAGCCTTGTGTAAGGAAACTGACTAATTTCTTTCTTTCTTCCAGATGAATGTTTTTTCATGCATTCAGTGGGTTGCCAATGTGCCAAAAAGTCACTCTCCTGATTACCCAACAAGGATTACGCTAGAGTGTGGCAGCGTCGGTGCAAGGAGAGACCACATACTGGCACAAGAATATGCAAGGACTCTTAACCTCAACTGAAATATATATATACCCAAGACACAGAACTATTGTCCTTGATGAAACAGTCTTGGTCAACCTGCCATCCTCAATGGAAGTGCCATCGTAGACACAAGATACCGTGGCTCAAACTGATGCACAGTTTTTTGAGCTACAGTCTTGGAGGAAGTGTTCCGGCTTTTGCTTGAACCAGAAGGTGGAGATGGGTTCCCAGGCTCTTCAGATATTGCGACAGGGTGTGTGGGCTTCACTTACCGGAGGCTGGTATGTGGACCCCCATCAGAGCACCTTCTCCAACTGCTTCCACCTCTACCTTTGGATATTTCTCCTGACCTTCCCCTTTCTTCTGTTCATGGTGAGCACAGTTTTGCAGCAGCTGCAAATAAACAAAAGAACTGCTAAATTCTGGGCATAGATTCTTTTAAGCCATTTTTCAAATTTTGTCCACGACAGTTGCTTTTATTTTCCCGATGTGACGGCTTCACAAGGAATTAATACATGGTCAATTTTATTTGTAGCCCAATATCACAAATCACAAATGTGCCTCAAGAGGCTTTTCAATCTGAGGAGTACACCAAACTCTGTCCTTAAGCTATAGACTGAATCTTAGACACATATTCACAGTAGCATTATCTCATAGTTGGTTGTCTAAAATGCAAACTGTAGGAGATACTAAACAAACATAACAACAGAATGGATAAAAACTTGGACATTTGTCCACTGGTGTTTGAAACAATATGGGAAAACTGGAATCTCTACCTGCACATGTGTGGTTAAATAAGATGCTACAACAACCTTTGAAATTGTACTGATACACAGAGTAGTCTAATGTTTGAATGTATTAAACAACTCAATTCTACTGTTATCAGTGATAAATTCTTTTAAGGGACAGCAACACGTTTCCTTGTTGAAATGAGCCCTGAGAATTTGTCAGCTGTCATCAAGTGATTTCTGGCTCTTATGTCTTGAAGTGGCTGCATTTTCTCATTTTTGTAATTCCTCTCATGATCCTTTTGCTCCCTCTCAGGCTCTTCCTCCTAGCTTGGTGGTGGCAGGCGTATACTCTGCTGTGGTGGCCATCTTTTTCACAGCCATCAAGGTGGTGAACTACCGGCTTCATGCTATGTTCGACCTCGGCGAGATTGTGGAGAAGAAGCAGGCCTCGCTCACCGCTGAAGCCCCAAGGACAGAGGAAGGAGATGAAGGGTCAGGTGCTCATGATGGGAATCAGCACAGGCAAGAGAAGATGTATTTGAAGTAAAGCGATACAGCCTCAGTGCTGTGAAATGAAATCGCTTCATTTATTTAAATGTAACTTTGTCGCAGGAATAGTCATGTTGGTGTGGAGATGACTGTGTTTCGGAAGGTCAACTCAACCCCTCCGGTGCGCTGTAGCTCCCAGCACTCTCTGTTTGGCTTGAACCAGGTGTCGGTGAGGATTACTTTATTCAATAACCAGTCTTGACCTTTCTCCCTTCATCGTTTCTCCAGTTCTACTCGGAAAATGTTGAATGTCCTGCATCAAACTGCCTCCAACAGTAGTTTACTATAGATTTGGATTTCCTTGCCAATCCGGCAAACATTTCAATTGTATCCCAATGTTGTCATGGACATGCACTGACTGCCTATTTGTGTCTTTACTCTTCAGGAGTTTTTGCCCCAGCTAGAAGACACAGGAGGCACAAAGGGTAAAGTATCTGAGTTCTGTGTTTTTTTTATTCTGCATGCCAGAGTTTTATGTTAAACCGTGGTATATAATGGATAATCTTAAATCTTTGCCTGAACTGATCTTGCATCAGAACTGTCTGCATTTTAAGTGTCTTCTTTCCTTTTACCTCAGATATCAAAGAGATAATGCGGGAGCAGGGAAGCAATAATGTGATTGTTACATCAGCCCACCGTCAGATCCTTCGTCAGAGTTCCCAGGACATCATCAGTAAGTCTGCTGGTACTCTGATCAGAAATCAGCATTAAATACACTGAGTCACCTTCTAATCATTACTGTAGGAAATCAAGCCGGGCTATAGGCATACCAGTACTTGCATACAAATCTATCCAATGAAAAGAATATAAAGAAAAAAAAGAAAGAAAAGCATTTCAGTCTGGTTTTGTTCTGTGTTACTGCACAGGAGCTCCCAGTGTGGTCCAGTCCTGCTTTGCTGCTGCTCTGGGTGGAGATTTCCCAGGTCTCATGGGAGTATCCGGAGTGTCAGCTGGATTCGAAGAACCTGGAGAGTGCTTGTCCATCCCCCCTTCACCCTCAAGTCAAGAAGATGGCGGCGAGAAAGAACAGTTAGAGGATTTACCAGAGTCTCATCAGAGTCCTGAGGACAATGGGTTGGGGGCTTATTCTCCTCTTGGCCCCTCTGCCGAGTCTGAGAGCCTGGGGGATACTCCTCTCAGTCCCCTTATTAAGAGCAGCTTAAGTGAGGAGCTGAGTGAAAATCTCCTGGGTTTAGGCCTGGACCCTGTGGCGTTTGCACCTGGGACTGAGCACCCAGGCAGCCGCAGTGGGGTAGCACTAGCTGCTGGATCCACGGACAGTTGTTTCAGCGCAGGTGGAGCGACCACAGACCGTGAGACGCTAAGCACCGTCAGCAGTTACCGTAGTGAAAAGACTGATTCCACTCAGCTGGAAAGTCCTTCGTTCAGCCAGCCACGGCCTGCAGACGGACAGACGTCTGCCTCCACACCAGCGATAGGATCCAACATCCTCAAGCTCACAGAGGATCCAGCAGGACAGGGTGGCAGTGATACTGACAATCTGTCAGACAGTGTGCTACTGCGCTCCCCTTCCAAAGAATTCTCCCTCAGCCAGGGGCTGGACCGGACACTTGTTGAAGGAGAGGATTTGCCCCCCGTACACTGTGACATTGCACAGCCCCTTCCTCTCCAGAACTCCTCCCCTTCAAGTAGTGGCCGCTCAGAGGTTTATGATTTAGACAGAAATGTCCCAGTTCCTCCTCTACCCCCACCTCGGCAGGCCAATTCAGTGCCCTCAGGGCTGGCCCTGGGTTTAGTGTGTTCTGAGCCTGCTTTGCCCATATCCTCCACCCCCTTCTTACTGTCCGATCAGCCGGCTCTGCAGTCCCAGCAGGTTGTGCGCCCTAAAGACTTGAAGCTGCTGCGGGCCAGCGGCAGTAGCATGGGGCACAGGCCGGGCCGGAGGAAAGCGCCAAGAAGGCGAGCTGGAGCGGGCAGCAGTAGTTTTGACTGTGGCTCTTACAGGCGTCAGCACAATCATCGACAACACAGAGATTACATCCCGGTGCGCAACCGACTGGGTACCAAGGCTTACAGTGAAAGTTTGTTTGAGGATTCCAGCGACGAGGACGATGGCAGCGACATGAGCGCCGGTTCCAGTCTGGGCTCTCAGCGCCGATACAGCTCGGACGACGACGACGACGACGATGACGACGACGACTCGAGTTCCTCTACCTCCTGCTACTCCCCAGACCTCGCTAACACTGGCATTATATCCCCTCTCCCCTCTGCTGCTCAACTGCCCACTCCAAGGGACGGGGATTTACCTGAAACTGCTGGCCCCTCTCATTCTCGTGCTGCTCAGCGCTCTTCTAGCACGGCTAGTGCAAAGACTCATGCGAGAGTGCTAAGTATGGACGGGGCAGGAGGAGGCCAGAGCAACGCAGCTGCTCTGCCCTCTACTCTGCTCACGATGCCCTCCACCTCCACCCCCGCACCTCGCACTCTCACCATCTCCAAGTCTGATCTGGAAGCCCGCACTGTACACACAGATGGCTTCCCTGGAACTCATCACCATCGGCTGGATTCGCTTGGAGGCTCTTGGACTGGCAACCAGATGGGTTGGAGGGCAGCAGAGCTGGTTGAAGAGGGAGCTGTAGGAGGAGGTGAGTTCATAATCTGTGGGCCAGCATGTGTGCTTTAGAAATACTTCCTGTCCTGGGATGGAGCAGTGTTTTCAATGTGTTTTGCAATATTCAACGGACTAAGAAAAGCCGCCCAACGCCAGGTACCCAGGGAGTCCCTGAGGCCAAATTATAAAACAGAATAAGATAAGAAATTTCTGCTTGATATCATTTACTTTAAATAATTTATTAACCACAACTGAAGAATTTTATCTTGTACTCTATTTAGTCTAAACAATTTGAGAGCACAGACAGTAGTTCCCTTAGTTCATCAATCTCTTAACATATTATGAACAGCCAAAAATGGTTGACGACGGCCTCTTCAGCTTGTAGTTGAGCACTCTCTGTACACCGCATCTATGATTCTAATACCCCCGTAGAACCATTTTAATTATTGCAAAACAAAATAAAAGGTTGGTGATTATAAATCGAGGGAAAACCAGCCTTTTTTTTTTTTTTACTCAATTATCTGAAATAAATGTGGAAGTGAAAAACACGTTATTTTTAAACAGTTTTTTTTATTATTATTCTTTTTATTTAACAAGACTTATGAAATTACAAGAGCTTTATTTATGTGGTAGCAACTAAAAAAAGATAAATATTTACTCAAGCTGTAAATAGTGTTGACACGTGCAATCGCTGTGTACAAAATTTGCTGCGTGACTCAGACCTCGACTCGGAAGAAATTTAGTTATTTGGACGTGCGAGTTATAGTCACAATCCTCTCGAGGTTAATTTAGGTCATGAATGTGAAAGTAAACATCTCATTTACTGATTTAAGAGCAGTGCTATTTTGTGACTCATCTTTGGAAGTTTACAAACCTCCAAATAAATGTCTGGCAGATTACAAGATGATGAAAAAGAGCTGCCCTGCCACTTCAAGTTTTGGTCATATTTTTGTTATGTTTTGGCAGCAGAGAGAAATGTTTCCTGTGACATCAGGACGGGTCTGGAGAGACCTTTTGAATTTTAGAACGAACAAAGAAACAACAGGCCATGTCCTTATGATCAGCGATGAGTTGCTTGTAGTTGTAGACTAGAGGTGATAATAATGTCTCGCTGTATAAACAATGGAAATTGAACCTCGAGAGTTGTGCCGTCCTCGGCAGACTGAAGCCCTGAAGACGGGTTCTGGGCTGTAAGCTTTGCTATGTTCGTACAGAGCATTCAAAGAGCGCTATATTTAACGTACAAAAGGAAATCTCAGTTCTTTTCTCAATCGTTTCCTGAACTTACCACTGATCTGGAGGCAGGAGAAACGCAACCAGCTGAAGGTTCACTGTGTCCCCAACACAGAACAGGTCACATTTTTTTCCAGAACCAACTATTATAATTTAACGTGGAGGGAGATTGTACCAGCAGCTTGAATTAATCTGGGCAGCGTCGTCTTTGACCTTCTTGGACACCTACAAAGTAGTGAAAGCACCAAATAGCTATCCATGAACTTTGACCTCTTGCGAGCAGTGTCCCTTCAAATACATCTAATCTAATGATTCATGGTTCAAGATTTTTTTGTAAATTTGTTTTAGTCTCTTCTGTCCAATCTGCTTGTTTTTTTCGGAGTAACACAAGATTATTAAGTGTTTTTGAAGATGAGAGTACATTCAAGCCTGACCTGAAACTAAAAGGAGTTTCTCAGATCGAGTGCGCTGAAGGAGGGTTGAGTCATTCAGTACTAAGAAATTAATGAATAAAATCCTCACATAGTTAAGTTCTAAAATAAACATGCAGCCAGCACAACATTTACATTTTAGCGGTCCTTCAAGGGCAAAGTTGAAATATTGCTATTTATGACGTTATAGAAGTGACTTTATTCTAATATCTATTTAGCCGACAGAAACCAGATTAAACAACACTAGACATTTTTCAGAATCAAACTGCTCTGAATTAAATCAAATAAATAAATTATGAATAAACTGAAAAAGTTAATAAATGGCAATTTCATCCCAACCCCTAAAATATAAGCATTAGTATGAACCAAATCACCCTTTACTAAAACTGCGGCAATTTTATTTGTGTGATCAAAAGTATATATTGATGTCAGGTTTGTTCCACTGTGTATTGTAGCATAGATGCCTTTGTTAAAGTCAGAGAAAATGAATACATCTTAATCAAAGATCATCTTAAAGGGCAGCATCACTTAATGCCTCCGCAGACCTGTTTCCAAAGGGAAATCATGAATGTATTAATGCAAATCTTTGGCTATTGTTCTTTAATCTCTATTTATTTGAAGTAATCAGTAACATAACTTATTACGCTACAGTTGACGATCAACATTAATGCCTCGTTTAAGCCTTATTAATACAGCTAGCATGTACTTACCGTGGGGTTTCTCATCATTTCCTTCAGGCAACGTGTTTGTTAATGTTTTGTTTGAATTTGAAATAACAGTCAGAGGCACTTTTAGGCTAATGGTGGATATCTGTGTTCATTTTTGGTGCCTTGTAATGTAAACCGTTGCACTGATGTAACCGATGATCCGTCTCCAGCCATGGCTCCAGAGGATGGGGGAAAACATGAATCGGTCAGCAGTGTAAAGAGGACCCAGGCCATACGCAGGAGACACAATGCCGGCAGCAACCCAACACCGCCCCCGTCAACCATGGGATCCCCTCCCAGGTCAGTCCGCTCGGCAGCCGGGAGTTGAAGCCCTGCCTACAACTCTTTCTATTATTTGTCTCGCCAAGCAGTCGAAGCAAGTTTAAAGTGTGATGTATTGGAAGAATCAGCTATCCAAATGAAAACTGATGCCATGTAAAGTAATATTCTCAGCAACGTTTAGAGAAATTGATAAAACGTTGATGAATTGAAAGTACCACTCGTGCAACCAGCTTGGCAGATAAAACTACACTTTTGGAGCCAATTTTGTGTTTGTTGTTTTTTTTTGTTGTTCTGTAGCCTCCAGGACCTTCAGCGTGCTCGGACCTCGTCCCATTCACGCACTCGCACACTTCCGTCAGCCTTACAGTTCGCCTCTTCGCTCCTGCTGCCCCGCAGTGGCATCCACGAGGCCTCCACGTTCGACGACACATCCGAGGGGGCGGTGCACTACTTCTACGACGAGAGTGGTGAGTTGGTGGCTTTAAAGGAATAGCTAAAAAATGTTGGTGACGTGAATATTAGTTTTCATGCGTAGAGTTATATAATATGGTTGATACCACCTATGTCTTAGCTTGGCAGCCATGTGGTTGCCAGGCAACCAGTGGAGACCAGTGGAACTACAATTAGTACAAACTTCAAAATACGAGTGAAGGCATGACACTCGCTAGCTGCACCAAACCTACTTTCTTTGTCCGGTTTCGGTCCATATTGCCTCTTCCTTCTGTGCTTTGTCGGTCTGTTGTACTGTTGTGTCGAAATGTATGCAATGTTGACAAAATTGGAGGAACATTACACACAAGTGTATCATCTGTTAGTTCTTGTGTTTTAGTCGCAGATTATTCCCTATTGAAAGTTTTCCATCTTTGGTTTTCTTTCTGTTGTGTAACAGGAGTGAAGAGGTCCTACACATTTGGACCTGCTGGAGGCGGTTATGAGGACCCAGTGCAGTAAGTTAATTAAGTTGTTATTGTCTCTTCCCCCACCCCCCCACCCCCCAAAAAAAAAGACTACAGGAGTTAGTTTGCTGTTTGGGAACATGGTGAATAGTGACAAGAAGGCCATGAAATGTTCCTCTTGCAGGGAAAGGGAGAGACAGTCCCAGTCCTCGAGCTTCACCTCCACTGAGGTCCAGGAAGGGGCACCAGTCATGTCCATGCTGCAGCCCAGACCAGTGGTTCTACAGGGCATGCAGGTGCGCAGAGTGCCTCTGGAAATGCCCGAGGTTAGCAGTTTTTCATGTTTGATGTGGCAGATTATTGCAGGTAGATTGTCAGAGAACAGAGCTGACTTTCACAGACGTTTCCTTGTTTTTCCATCTTCTGAATTTATCGCAATTTCTCAACTCTTCTCTAGTTTGATCTGGATCATGAGTCTCTACAAGAGTCCCAGGAAAACACTTTGATGATTGAGGAGAAAGCCAAACCCAAACAGTACTATCGCTTTTGGGTGCTACCTGGGAAGTGGCTGAGGGTTCGATACGATCGATTGGCTCTTCTGGCCTTGTTGGACAGGTAAAGGAGACTGTTGGAGCAGGACAGAGACCAGATTCTGTTTGGGGCCTTGTTCTCCAGGGCAAAGCATTTTGTGCTTGTCCCTAAAATCTTCAATTAATAGATAACGAATAATGTTTCAGTACATTGGAGTTTTCCTGGTTTAACCTTTTTTGCATTAAAAGCAATGAAACAATGGCTTCCAAACATAATTGGTAAGTTGTCCATATATTGATTGCTCTGCATTCTGTTGCCAGGAACCGCCGTGTGGGAGAGAACGTGTTTGCTGTGGTGCTGGCCAGTCTGGTGGCCTTCCTCGGGTTCCACCTGCTGCTCCGGGGCTTTTTCAGGGACATCTGGGTCTTCCAGTTCTGCCTCGTCATCGCCAGCTGCCAGTACTCCTTACTGAAGGTACCTCACAACTGGATTTCATCAAAAATGACTCTTGTATATTTATCTTTCTTGGTGACAAATGTGTTATTCCAAAAAGATGGCTGTAAGATGTTAGAACGCATCGCGGCCCATTTTTCTGTGAATTTCAGTTTTATTTGTTTCCCAGCACAGCCGCTGTCAAGACTACAGGAGTCGTGCAATGTAGAATGCTCCTCTAGTGTTGTTAAATCCAACTCACTACATTTTATCAGTCTTTTTTATATTACATTACATTTCATTTAGCTGACGCTTTTGTCCAAAGCGACTTACAAAAAGTGCATTTCAACCATGAGGGTACAAAACCCAGAACAACAAGAATCAAGAAAATACAATTTCTTCAAGAAAGCCAAACCACAAAGTGCTATCAGTAAGTGTCATTTTAAGCGCTACTAAAGTTCTACTATTCAAGGTAAAGTCGGAAGAGGTGTGTTTTTAGTTTGCGGCGGAAGATGTACAGAGTTTCTGCTGTCCTGATGTCGTTGGGGAGCTCATTCCACCATTTAGGAGACAGGACAGCAAACAGTCGTGATTTTGTAGAGTGTTTAGCTCAGTGAGGGATCAACAAGCTGATTGGTAGAAGCAGAGCGGAGTGAACGGGCTGGGATGTAAGGTTTGACCATGTCCTGGATGTACACTGGACCCGATCTGTTCACAGCACGGTACACAAGTACCAATGTTTTGAAACGGATGCGGGCGGCTACTGGTAACCAGTGAAGGGAGCGGTGGAGCGGAGTAGTGGGAGTGAATTTAGGAGGTTAAAGACCAGTCGAGCTGCGGCATTCTGGATGAGCTGCAGAGGTCGGATGGTACTAACAGGTAGACCTGCCAGGAAGGCGTTACAGTAGTCTAGACATGAGATGACCAGAGCCTGGACCAGAACCTGCGCCGCCTTGAGTGAGAAGAGGACATATTCTCCTGATGTTGTGCAGCATGTATCTACAGGAACGTGTTGTTGCAGTGATGTTGGCAGTAAGGGAGAGTTGACTGTCGAGTGTCTCCAAGGTTCTTAGCAGTCAGGGTCGGGGATAACACAGAGTTGTTGAAGGTAATAGTCAGGTCGAGGGTGGGAGAGTCTTTCCCCGGAAGGAAGAGCAGTTCAGTCTTGTCGAGGTTGATTTTCAGGTGGTGTGAGGACATCCACTGAGATGTCAGTCAGACAGGCAGAGATTCGTGCTGCTACCTGTGTTTCAGATCGGGGAAAAGAGAGGATCAGTTGGGTGTCATCAGCATAGCTGTGGTAGGAAAAGCCATGCGAGTGAATGACAGAGCCAAGAGAGTTGGTGTACAGAGAGAAGAGGAGGGGACCCAGGACGGAGCCCTGAGGGACACCAGTAGTGAGAGGACAAGGTTCAGACACAGATCCTCTCCAAGTTACCCGGTAGGTGCGGTCGTTGAGGTAGGATGAGAACAGGGAGAGAGCAGCAGTCTTGTTGGAAATTTGAGTGCAGAACTGCTGAAAGTGCAAGACCAAAATTACAGACATGTCATAAATCTATCCAATCTGCATGGAATTTTTCAGTTAAATATTAGGATCAATCCAACGATGTCTGCCCACCTTTAAAGAATGATCTATTCCATCCAATATATGTAATGCATACAGTGTAAAAGCATTAAATTCTTGTTTTCTTTGGGCATTCCTTCTTTCTGCACTGCTTTGGTCATTGTCCGAAATGTACTTGAAACCTAAATTCCTCTCCTCTTTGTTGCAGAGTGTACAACCAGATGCAGCCTCTCCCATGCATGTGAGTCCTGGTTTTTCATCTTTTATTTTCTAAAATGTATTCAGAGCACAAACCTTTCACCTTGTTCCTGTGGTATAACTGTGCGTCTTGTTTAACAGGGCCATAACTGGATCATTGTGTACAGTCGGCCAGTCTACTTCTGCTTGTGCTGTGTGATGATCTGGATCTTTGACCTATCGGGTCACTCTGAGAGTCTGCAGCCCTTCTCCCTCTACGGTGTCACCTTCTTCTCCACACATTTCCTGCTCTGTGTCAGGGACATGCTCATTGGTTAGTTTGTGAACACCACGTTTTACATCAGATTGATATTGGAGTGGATTAGTGGTTTAATTTAGTCGAGCTGTTGTTTTCGAACAGACGTTTATAAAAAAAAAAAAAATGTTTTCCTCTTTCAGTGTTTGCCTTGTGTTTCCCGGTGATTTTCCTGTTCGGGCTGCTACCTCAGGTCAATACCTTTGTGATGTGTCTGCTGGAGCAGATCGACATGCACATTTTTGGTGGAACTGGTAAGGACATGCAGGCAGGATGATGATGTAATACCCCGTCAGGAAGTGAGGGAAGTGCTATAGCATTTTAAGATGACCAGTTTAGAAACTGCCATTGTGTTCAGTCCTGCATTCAGACTGCACGATATATTTGTCTGATAAGATGGTCACTTGTTAGATGATCGCACAGTCCTGAATTCTTGCCATGACGTGGGAGAGTCACATGACACGTTGGGAGCTGAACCATCATGATTTGCTGTCCTTCACAACATCAGGATCGGCTTCTAGAAACAAGAATGTAAACACAGGCATCCATAGCAGTACTATTGATACTGACTGTATTCAGAAAAGGCTAAAAAAAAAAAAAAATGAGCATGGACATCCACACCAGGAGAGCATATGGTTGGTTTTTTTTGTCTCTTGGTCTGTGAATCTAGTCTGAACCCAGCAGAAGTTGATCTTGAACTCTGTCCTGTCTCTCCTCAGCCACTACCAGCCCCCTCTCATCTCTGTTCAGCCTCATACGCAGCGTGTTGGTGGCTGCTCTGCTGTATGGATTTTGCCTCGGTGCAATAAACGTAAGTGAAACAAAGGTTTTCCGTGCTAGTTAGAGGAGTTTGGGTGTGGTACTCTGATCGCTGTAGGAATTGATGTGGACAGGCACCTTTTTAATCTGCTCCTTTTTCCTTTAGGCACCGTGGGGAGACGCCCATGTGCCAGTATTGTTCTCTGTGTTTTCTGGCCTCCTCCTGGCCTTGTCCTACCACCTCAGCCGCCAAAGCAGCGATCCCACCATTCTGTGGTCAGTATTTCCTGTTTCACATTGTCAACAGTGATTTTTAGATGTCATTCATGAATCTTTTTTTTTTTTTTTTTTTCTCCTGTGTACAAGAAAAAGAAGCAAGTCTAAACATTAAACGCAGTTTGTTATTGTCACACTGCAAAAAAAAAAAAAAAAAAAAGTGATTAAAAGTCTAATATTTGATGTGAAACCTGTTTTTAGTGATTTTTTTTTTTTAAGAGGTGTCTCGTGGCGTGTCTACAGAGGGGGCATCTCAGCCAAGTTTTTCAGTCATCCATCTGGCACAACATTTAGTTTTACTCACGCTTTCTGCATAAAATATTTAGCTCCAAGTTTATTTTCTTCTGCTTGACGTGGGAAACTGCAGGAATTGTGTAATTGGTTCTAGGTCTGCCAAAACTCGAGTGACCTACACACACAGGAGTGACGCTGATGTATGACAGACACTTCTGCTGCTGACATGCTTTCACAACACGGCATGAAAAGACTTTGATGTTACACCTCAGCTTTTCGCTCTAGTTCTCAAAATTCATTTTCCCCCTTTTGCATCAGGTCACTGGTTCGGTCTAAGTTATTCCCAGAGCTGGAGAACCGAACACCAGAAGAACCCCCTGTGGAGATCAAGGACCCTCTCCCGGAGAAGCTGCGTAACTCTGTGGTAAAGTTTGCTGCTCTGACTGCAGCCGGACAGTTTTTTTTTCTGTCTTGATTTCATTTTTTTGGGGAAGTTAAAACTCTCACTGTCTCTTTGCAGAAGGAGATTCTTCATTCAGACCTGGTCATTTGTCCCCTCATGGCTGTGATCACCTTCGCCATCAGTGCCAGCACGGTTTTCATCGCTCTTCAGGTTAGTCGGAGCAGTGTTTATGATCCTCTTCTTGCAGTTCTCTGAAGATGTTAGATTTTTAACGCTTGTTTTCCTCTCTTTTGCTCTCGACCAACAGCCTGCTCTCAGCTTTGTCTTGTACATCCTGGCTGGAGTCGTAGGCTTCATTACACACTACCTGCTGCCTCAGCTACGCAAACAGCTGCCGTGGTTCTGCCTGGCTCACCCAGTGCTCCGCTCCAAAGAGTACAGTCAGTTTGAGGTCCGAGGTGTGTGTCTGACTACTCTTTCATCTTCCCTCACATGCACAGGAAAATAGCGTTTGAAAATGTCTTCAAAGTATAAAAAGAAACAACTGCTAGAAGAACAGTGAGATCTCGAGTCAATGTGCTTTTGAGAAAAACACCCTTAACATCTCTTGATGGGTTGCTGCACAGAGTGCTTCAACCAGCTGTAATTATTTTGAAACCAAGCAGCATATTTCCAATATCACTGATAGTTTAAGAATGAATAAATAAACATTAGTACTTAAGGAGCAGTGTTGAAACTAAGGGCTCATTTGATCTCAAGAGGTTTTAGTCCATGTGAAATAATCACACTTCATATGCTGCCTTCTCCTGTACAGCTTCCTCACAGGGATGATATGTTATCCTGAGTCGTATTTGCAGCTCGGGATTTCAGAAGTAGTACACGATACTATCCGTGGTGTAAACCTTCTTTTTTTTTTTCAACTGAAATCATTTTCTTTCAGATTTATTTCCCAGCTTTTAGAGGGAGAGCTCGAGTTTGGACGGTGGTACAGTTGTGCAAGACCGTTTTGCTTTCTGTTTGGTCCCCAGATGCTGCTCAGTTGATGTGGTTTGAGAAGCTGTATGCGTGGCTTCAGTGCGTGGAGAAATATTTCATCTACCCGGCCGTGGTGCTCAACTCCCTGACGACAGAGGCTCGTACAGTGGGGCAGAACCATAAAGAGCTGGACATCTAGTAAGCCTCTCGTCATTCTGTTTACCACCATTTCACATCCATACATGACGCCATTCCTCATCTCTGCTCCCCTTGGCCATGTGCTGACAGCTGTGTGTTGGAACTGAAGAACATCAAATGTAGATATGCTGAGTCTCCCCCAGGTGTATTTCTTTCTCCAGATTGTGCTCAGTAGCACAAAGTACATCAAATATACTCCTGCAGTTGTTTCCTCTTTGACCACACGAGCCTCTGTGAAGGGAAATCCGTTTATTTTCTGCAGCTACAGTTTCTCCCTGACTTTTCATTCCCCTAATTAATTTTTAATAACTTTTCTTGTAATCATCATGAGAAAATTGAAAACATGTATTATTTAATTAAACCTTGTTCTGGTGCAAATTCAGGGTGAAAGCTTTTTTTGTTTTTATGATATTCAAAAAAAAATTGCTGGTGAAGGGAAATATTCAGTGGGTATTAAGTGCTTTTAAATGAATGGTGCACTGAGTTTTAATAAAAATAGAAGGATCTTTGGAAGCTACTTTTTATTCATTACAAAACACATCTTCATAGTTAGAAGTTCCCAGTGATTTTGAGAGCTGCATTTGGATGACACAGACCTGAGTTTTGGTTAATGAGTGACTTGCACATGTGAATTGTCGACTCCGGCGTTGACACACAGACAGGAGTTCAACTGTAGCTCACGCAGACAGCTGCTTGGTCTGGGTTTGGAGATGTCTTTTCTTAGTTTTGGGTTTTAGCCGTGATGTCAGGATGTGTCACTGATTTCCTTGGTGTCTCTCTCTATCTCTCTCAATACCTCCAGCAGCCGAGCTCTCTTCATCTCAGTCGCAGGCATGAAGCTGCTGCGTTTGTCCTTCTGCACCCCGTCGCAGCAGTACGTCACGCTGTGCTTCACCACGCTCTTCTTCCACTTTGACTATCCGCACTTTTCGGAGACCTTCCTGATTGACTACTACTTCATGTCCATTCTCTTCAGCAAGGTCAGATCACAGGAACAGATCTTCTTTGTATTATGTTCACAAATCATTCATTTGACTTTATTCTACTTGGGGAAACAGTTTGTTGTCCACAGAGGATATCTGCATCTCAATCTCTGTTACATCTACATACACTTTTTTGTGTGATCTTGATTTATCCTTTGACTTCTCAGATGTGGGACCTGCTGTACAAGCTGCGCTTTGTGTTGACTTACATCGCCCCCTGGCAGATCACTTGGGGCTCAGCCTTTCACGCTTTTGCTCAACCCTTTGCTGTGCCCCGTATCCTTCAGTTCCTATGAATACGTGGTAGTAAAAATACACAAGCTCTAACCTTAAAGTGTAATACATCAGCAAACTGTAGCTTCAAAATCTGACCCAGTCAACATAAACTGAACATTATAAGCTACTTTGTATTGCAGGGCTATTGTACTGATTTGCATTATGGCACTCTGTTTTTATTTTGATAGTATGGGAGATATTTACCAAATTGTTTATGGCCCTTAACTCTTGTTACTTCAGACTCTGCTGTGCTTTTTGTCCAGGCCATCTTTTCTGCCCTCTTTTCCACGCCTCTAAATCCTGTTCTAGGCAGCGCTGTGTTTGTCACCTCATACACCAGACCCGTAAAATTCTGGGAGCGAGACTACAAGTACGTGTTTGATATAATTCCCTGTGCAAGTGTGTAACTGAAGCTTATACAATCCAAACATAAAGTATTTCCATTCAGCTCTAATCCAAGTTTGTCACGTTCGCAGCACCAAGCGGGTCGATCATTCAAACACCAGACTTGCCACTCAGTTAGACCGCAACCCAGGTATACCGCAGTGTTTTCTCACCGTCTAATCGTGTCTATCAGGCTCCTGTTTGTTTTTGGTTTGTCGCTATGGTGATGGTCTGTTCTTTTCCTGAAGGTGCTGATGACAACAATCTGAACTCGATTTTCTACGAGCATCTGACGCGCTCTCTGCAGCACAGCCTGTGTGGAGACCTGCTGCTCGGCCGCTGGGGAAACTACAGCACGGGCGACTGCTTCATCCTGGCGTCGGACTACCTCAACGCTCTGGTGCACATCATCGAGATCGGCAACGGCCTGGTCACCTTCCAGCTTAGGGGGCTAGAGTTCAGAGGTCAGTGGCAGGGGATGATGGGGGCTGATGATAATTGGAGCGTCCAGCATGAGTGCACTTTTAGCTGTTTACCAGCTCTTTGCAGTTAAGTGTTGTGACAGAATGGCATTTATTTATAGAGATCAGATGGAGTATTCATGTAAAAAGAGGCATCTGATCAGGTCAGCTTCCTAACAGCATTTTGTTATTCCTAAAAAGATCAGTTTCATGGCCGTAGATTTATTTTAAGGTTGTTCAGGACTAAGAAGAATGCTGTACGTCACTCTCTAAAGATGTTGTCACTTTATCATCTCAATTTATAAAATCTCCTATTTTAAAATTAGTTTTCTTATGCACACAGAGAATGTTTTTTTTTTTTTGTAGGGGCTTGTATTTAGGACAATAAATGAATGTAAAGTTAAGTTCTTTACATTAATTTAAGATTTTCTTCTTAATATGTCATGCTTTTCACAGGAAGTCTCATCTGTTGGAGCTCTTTGCTTGAGCAGCTTGTCCTCATGTTTCACCTCTGTCCAGGTACCTACTGTCAGCAGAGGGAGGTGGAGGCAATCACAGAGGGGGTGGAAGAGGACGAGGGCTGCTGCTGCTGTGAACCGGGTCATCTGCCACACATGTTGTCTTTCAACGCTGCCTTTGGACAGCGCTGGCTCGCCTGGGAGGTGGCGGCCACCAAGTACGTGCTGGAAGGCTACAGCATCAGCGACAACAACGCAGCCTCCATGTTGCAAGTGTTTGACCTTCGTAAGATCCTCATCACATACTATGTCAAGGTGAGCCGTTCGCCAAGGGAGTTCTCTTTTTCTATATGCTCTTACTCGGCTTTAACTACTGAAGCTTCTTTTGTTCTACGGGAGATGTTGAGCCCGAAAAGGACTAAACAATTGGCTTTTGTTTTAAATACACGATAGTAATGTAATATATGCTCACACTTTTCGTCCAACCGTGTTAATGCACAGTCAGCCTGTTGTATTAAAATGATAACTGTAACCCTCGATCTTCAGTTTTAAATGCTTGAGGAGTGAATAAGGTGCAACGTGTGTTTGTTCCCTCCAACAGAGCATCATCTACTATGTGAGTCGATCCTCAAAGCTGGAAGAGTGGCTGACTAATGAGACGGTTCAGGAGGCTCTGCGGCCTTGTCTCGGGCCGAACTATGTCGACAGTGACCCCACCTTCAACCTGAACATCGATGAGGACTACGATCATCGAGCCTCCGGCATCACCCCCTCCTCATTCTGCATGGTTTACCTGGACTGGATCCAGTATTGCAACAGCAGGCGGCAAACGGTGAGAGTCTCCAGCTACACTAGAATCTCACATGAATCTGGGTTCTTTTTCCTGATTCAGATAATTGGCTAAAATATAACCAAATGCATCCTGCCCTCAGCCATTTAAACAATTGAACTGCAGCATTATTCTGCAAATCAAATTAATTCTAGCCTTTTAAAACTGAGTAAAGAAAAGTGGAACTAAGGGAAAAGCATTAAGAGATACTGAATAAAGAAATGTGGGGCTTTGCGTTTCTATCCTGTGATTAACCTTTTCTAAAATCAAGCCAAGAGCTGCTTGCTTTGATTGATGGTCCTACAGATAACTAATCTGACTCGTACCGTCCATTTCCATGCTTAGTCAGGGCTTTTTTTCCTTATATTACTTATTATACAAAAGAAAAGATACTAAAACAAATGAACAAAGAACAGCAATACTTTAAATATACAACATTGTACACCATCTAAATTTGACTTCTGTGTTGTAGCCGGTAACTTGTGAACGAGATTCTCCACTTGTCAACCTGTGTTTTGGCCTGTGTATCCTGGGAAGAAGAGCCTTAGGCACGGCCTCCCACAGCATGTCTGCAAGGTAAGACCACCCGACCGTGTCCATCACTGTTGCCGATTCCATCTGTATACGTCGGCAATGTGCAAGAGTCTCTGCTGTTTCTTCGTTGGACAGCTTGGAGCCGTTTCTCTACGGCCTCCATGCGCTCTTCAAGGGAGACTTCCGCATCACGTCCCCCAGGGATGAATGGGTGTTTGCAGACATGGACCTGCTGAACCGGGTCGTGGCACCGGGAGTACGGATGTCTCTCAAACTGCATCAGGTAGCATTTCCTACAAAAGAAGAAAACTGGTCCTGCGGCTACAGGAATGATGTGAGACCAACTCTGTAACCTGTATTTCTTCCAGGACCACTTTACGTCTCCAGATGAATATGAGGATCCCATGGTTCTGTATGACGCCATCACGGCCAACGAAGAGAAGATGTTGATATCGCACGAGGGCGACCCCGTGTGGCGCAGTGCTATTCTAGCAAACATGCCTTCGCTGCTCGCACTGCGCCACATCATGGATGACGGCAGCGACGAGTACAAGATCATCATGCTCAACAAGAGGTTCCTCAGCTTCAGAGTCATCAAGGTCACAGCTCCTCTCGTTTGTCACTTGTTGTCTCTGACATGGTTTACGTACGGTCCGTTTCATTTATCATTGTTGTATCACTTTATTAGTTCTCATGTGCGGGAGTTGTTTTTTTTTTTTTTTTTTTTTACTTTGAGCCGGATAGATATTTTTAGATTCAGTCCGTCCTTCTCTGCTCCACCACTGATCTGCCTTTGTGCTGCCCCCTACAGGTCAACAGGGAGTGTGTGCGTGGGCTGTGGGCGGGGCAACAGCAGGAGCTGGTTTTCCTGCGCAACCGTAACCCCGAGCGTGGAAGCATTCAGAACGCCAAACAGGCCCTGAGGAATATGATCAACTCATCGTGCGACCAGCCCATCGGCTACCCCATCTACGTGTCCCCCCTCACCACCTCGTACGCTGGGGGGCACAGCCAGCTCCGGTCTGTGTGGGGCGGACCGGTCAGCCCACACAACATTTATACCTGGCTCATCAGCAGCTGGGACAGGTACATGTTCACCACTTATTGCGATACATGTACACATGTATTTCAGGGAAGGTGATGTAACCTGTGATAAATGTCTCCTTGCAGGTTACAGAAGGGCTGCGGTGCCGGCTGCAACAGCGGGGGAAACATTGAGGACTCAGACTGTGGAGGCGGCTCCACCTCCATCTCCACCAACCCAGCCATTCACACCACCCAGAGCACACCGGCCTCCAGCCTTCCCCAGCCACACATCACCACTGTCCAGCCCTCCATGGGTAAGACCTCGGCTGTCACGGACATAGTTTAGTTAGCATCATGTGACCAAAGCGGGACATTTTGTCAGAGGACATGATGGCGGCTGTCAGGGATGGCCTGTCCTTTTTAGAAGATAAAAGTCACAAAACAGTACCAACATTATTGTGTGTCCCTAAAACCTCCAACCTGCTCCGTTCTGTTTTATCTTGACGTTATTACATCAAGTTGAAGATGAATTACTGACATGTTTTTTTTTTGTCTTGCATTTCAGGTACAGACAACCCTGTGGGTCCTACTCAGAGCTGGCCTCACCACCCTCAACCTCTCCCGTTAACTCTGCTCAGCCAATCAGAGGGCAGAATGGAGGCAGGCCTGCTCACATCCCTGCAGCGTACATCATCCATCCAGGGCCTCCTGGGCCAGCAGCTGTCCAGCTCCCAGCTCTCCTTCAGCAGCGCTGTGGCTCCTCCAGCTCTGCCAGGCCCAGAGCGCTTCTGCCCAGTGAGTCTCCTGGAGAACTCGGGGCACAGAGCGGGCCAGCGGGCTGGCCTTGGCCAGGGCAGCGCACTACACTACGAGAGCCACTTTGGCAAGTGGAGTTTTTCAGGCAGGAAGGGTTTTAGTGGACCAGCGGCAGTGGAGGGGGAAGGAGGAACAGTACAGACCATACGCACACAGGTGAGGAGACTATCCTATCAAATATTGGCGTTTTCTATTCATCGGTGGTCTTTCCTTAAAATGGCCCATCCCCGCTTGCCACAGCATGCCGTGTGCTGTTTCACCCGTTTACCTTTGTTCCAATGTCTCTTCCAGCCTACTCCTCCTGCCCCACTACAAGAGGCCAGTCTGACACAAGATCCTTTGGGAGCCACTCAGTTGATGGATCCAGCCCTGCTGTCTTCAGGGGACCCCCTCACCCCCAGAGAGGAATCCACAGAGCTGCCTTTACTTGATCACTTGCGCTGAGTCTGCACTAATGACCCCAACTGACATTTTCTAGTGACGGAGACACCTGCGGTCGAATGTGAACCGGGCCTGGTCCGCCCAGGCCGGACTCATTCCATCAACTCTTGTTTAACTAACTCGGTGCAACCACAATTTGTCAATCGTCTAATGGCCGTCTGCAATACTGGATGGATCTGGGTAGTTCCACATCACCCCTCTGCTTCTCAGCCAGAGGAGTTACACATCGGTTAGCATGCTGAGCTGACGCACGTCAGACCATGAAAATGATTTTAGCCAACCTGTTTATTCCAAAGTCAGCTTTCATCACGACTCAAAAGGGCCTGATGATGTACTTATTCTTAACTGTTTTTCTGACAAAGGCACTCCGTGTCTCTATGGACAACCTTCTGGTTGGAACTGTAGTGACAGGCCACAAAGGCCAGTGCAATTATAAGGGATATTTTGTTTGAGGATTGTTTATTTTTCTATACTGGAGGATAGAGGATTGCCTCTTGACTGTCTTCACTTGACATTTGCAGCAGCAGTTTCTCTTTTGCATAACCAATAAAAAAAACAAAAACAAAGGCTCCGTATGTCGCTGTATGTGCAAGTGAAGGACATGTGGAAACCACGATAAGCCTTGTTTTGTTCTCCCCCATTTCACCACCCTCACTGGACCTACAGTTGGACATTTTGAACAATTTCAGGAGCCTCCACTTCTCCCCTGCACAATACAAATATTCAACAAGGAAAAAAAAACATCCAACTAAAATGTCATCCTTGTCCTCTGGCCTGTTTCCCGCAGAGGTGCCTGACAACAGTTATTTTGCAGGGATCAAAAAAGCTCCCTCCCATCCCCGCCGACGTGGTGCTTTTACTGCTAGTTTACAGTGGATTCAGGCCTGGACACGAGAATCTGAATCTGACTAGCAACATAGAGATGTGGGATGACTTCGGGCGTTGCTGGTTCCCAGTGATCAGGATCGTGCCGAGGACGAGTCCAATCTGTGAAAATTGTGTTGATCACAAATCAACAAAACTAGGAGTGTTTAGAAACTTAAAGCCTTTTTTTTTTTTTTTTTTTTTTTTTCTGTTTTGATGAGTGGAATGTCCTTTTGTTGTTGTTGTTTTCTTTTACTTGAAGAAGTCCCTCGGTGTTCAAGATGCACTGAGTTTGTTTTCTTCGGATAACCAATCAATAACGCCCTCTCTGATCAGACCCGGTCGGCTCGTGGCTTTTCCAAATAGCAGGGTCCCAGGCTGCTGTGTCTTCTCCTGCCTGCAGCACGGCCCCTCCTGTTACTATACTACTGCTTCTGCATCTCCTGCTACTACTAATATACCCACTACTACTGCTGTCGCTACAACAGTTACATCCAGCGTTTTAGTTGGACACAGAGCTGAAGAAATACTGAAAGCAAAAGGTGGAATATTTATTTGATTAATATTGTCTTACAGATATCTTTAACGGGGTTTGTCTTTATGGTGTGCTGATCTATTGAATTGGAAAATCTGCCTTCTGTCAACTGCACCCGCTCCCCTCCCCTCCCCTCCCCTCCCTCAGTTTGTTTGGTGTCATCACATTTGTATCATCTCACCAGTGGCTCTTTTTTTTTTTTTTTTTTTTTTTTTAATAAGAGTGTAATATAACTGGAAGTATTCCTGAGAAGACACTTTTAAATTGGTTTCTTTCCCACTCTTGCACTCGTTTTGTTCGACCAGTGAAAAGCAAAGTAAAATGCCGATCGGGAGTTTGAGTGAGTTTAAGTCCAACGTGAAACGCACGAGAGCGAAGACGCTGGCAGTCCCACCGAAACTAAGCGCTGAACAGCTCCGGTGGCTTTGTGGCCGTGGGCCCGGCTGTGTTCACGGGAGTCTGAAATAACCTTTGTGCCATAGCATTATTCAGCGGATGCTAGTTTTCTTACCTGCAGGAAACTTGAGGAGGAGGCCAGCGTTCTCAGGGTCCACAACGGGAAAGAAATTGGCTTCTTCTGCGGGAAGGCTTTTTGTGCGAACTGAAAGGGGACTTAAAAAAAAAAAAAAAAGTGTCACAGTCGTGAGGCAGGTTGAATACTGGGTCACACTGATGTTACATAAAGAAGACCCTTTTTACTCTCTCTGGATCGGAGAGGCGTCCCGCTTGCTGTTAAAGCCACATCTCTTTCAAATCTGTCTTTGCAGCACTTGTATTTTCTTCCCACTTTAAGCTCCTTACATCCAAACAAGGGACATAAACAGTACAAAGCTTCTTTTTTTTTTTTTTTTTTAAACATTTCTGCCACTCTGCTGTGAAGAAGCTATGACCGGGGACAAAACATAGGTGTGTCAGCATCCCTCTCAAAAACACGTTAGTAACTCCCTCCGCTCAGGAAAAACAGACTTTCTGATCAGTGCTGTTTTCGGTTTTTCTTTTCTCCTCATTCATTTTGTATCCAAAGCGACGGGGAGTTTTGCTGTATATTTTCTTCGTCCTTTCTTCGCTGGGAGTCAAGAAAGCACAAGTTAACAGACAGACCTGGGTGTCAAAAAAGAAAAAGGGATTTCTCTAATCTCTGAAATTATGTACAGCATGTTTCGTATATAAATATATATTTAAAATATAAATCTATTTTATTATTGGATTTTGGGTTCTTTCACATCAAAGACACTATGCTGAGGTTTAGGGGAGGGACTCTCGTGTTTTCCCGTCACAGGGGAGCGCTGAGTGGAGAGAGGCACTCTTCACATTGAAATGTGCAGTTTGGGAAGAATCAATTAAAAACTTCTTTTGCACAAAATGTATCATACACCATCCCACTTTGTTATCGTTTTATTATTTTAGTTATTTTTGGGAGGGGTTGGTCTTTTATTTAAGAACTTTAAGTCAATGTTCAATGTTCTGTACAGTTTTTTTTATGTGATTTTTTTTTTTTTTTTTTTTCCTCCTATTTAAATTAAAGGTTTTTGTGTCCTTGTTTGCAACTAGACTGCTGTGAGTGATTTCATGTTCCTCTGTTTGTCCTTTTTTGTTTGGTTCCAGAGTTTGTTTTGTGTCTGGGGAATCTTTTAAACGTTTTTCTTAATTTGCACTCATTTTGAATCTTCACATTTAACAGCCTTCAGTAGTACACTCTTTAGTTTAACGATCCACTCGTACAAAGCGTCTTGAGGAGCAGATAAACGAGGGGAACGCTGGTTAAAAGCCTTCCACGTCTGGCAAGCAATTAGCCTTAAACTAAGTGACGTATCGGGCCGGCTCCCTCACCTGATCGATGGGAGCCGGCTTCGTGTCTGAATTTTTTCTTTCCAAGGAACACCAGGCAGGATAGACCTCTTATCACGGCAGACTGATCACTGATCACAAAAAAAAAAGGGGGGGGGGGGGGGGAGGTGACGTGAACAGCGGAAACCGGGATGAGTGACGGTTCTGCGGTTGTAAATTAAAGAGCATCCGGCGGAGTTTTAGTAACAAACAACACAAAGGGCAGAACTTGTTGGACAAGACTCGCATCAAGCCGGGTCTACTCACAACCTTCGGTTGACTTTGTTGTGGCGTCCGGCACCGCAGTTCTGAAGATAAAAGGCCAGAAAGCTTCACGACAGCGTTTATTTTTCTTATACCCAACATAATGTCAAAAAAATGGTATTCTAAGAAATTATAAGGTCCAGTACATAATTGGAGTAATTAAAGCGATGTCCGTGAATAAATAGGTCAAAATATGGCTGAATAATAAAAAGCCAGAGATGGTAGCTGCTAAATGAACGGTTTGTGAGCTGGTTTGTGGTCCTATTGCCCGAGCTGAGCACGAAGAAGAAGAAATTCCCATCATTACTCTTGACATTCAGTTTATGGTAAATATTACCAAAAAAAAAAAAGTTATAAATGCAGTTTTAGGTCCTTTTATTACAGTACCACATTGAGAATAATTTTAAGACCGCCAATCAATGTTATGTTTACATGTTTAGAGCAAAAAAACAAAAAAAAACAAAAAGTTGTAAAAACCCACACTGCCAAGAAATGGCAAAAGAAAAAAAACAACCTCGTTTTGCCAGAAGGAGCTGTGGAGCGTAGTATAACATCTGGCTGCCAAAGAGGAGGCTGAAATCAAGTGAATATTCAACTTGCATCCATCAGGGGACCAGAAACTCGACTCCAAATGAATGCTGGACGGATACAGGCGTTTGCAGTATTGGCTTCGGCGTTTCGCTCACAACGTCGTTTCCACTTTAGATGTAAATATTGAAAAGGCGGCAAACAGCGGAAGCACACTGAAGTGTTTTCACTTACGCCTTAATCAGGCCTCTTCTGCGGACTGTGGGCGTGTCCAGACTGGGTTTGACTGACAGCTCCGTCGCCTCTCTCGGCCGTGACGACTCCCTCGGCGTTATCAAAGACGGCACTCGGTCTTCCATCGTTACACTTCAGTAGGAGGAACAGCACGGGCCAAAACAATCAAATCGACGAGGACGTGAACATAATTCGCGCGCTGCCGCAAGAGTGCGCTTCTCTCTGAATCCCGTAGCCAACGTCGAAGCGGCCGAAAGCTGCCCGTAGTCGTTGGGACGTGCGCGTTGGCTGGGGCAGTTTTCTCTGCTCGTTCGAGGAACGATATCACGTTAGTCTTTGGTTTCTGGCCAAAAGAGAGAGAGAAAAAAAAAAAAAAAAAGAAAAGATCAATTGTACAAACACTGAAGATGTTTTTCAGTGTACTTTTTTTGTTGAAGTAAAAGGGGGTTTGACATTAGGGCTCTCCCACCGATGAGGGCAGTAAAGATGGTGGCCTGTCTTTCTGCGCATTTTTTTTTTTTTTTAAAGGCAGATGTTGAGGAACGTGGAGAAACGCTTGAACGTGTGCCGCGAGCGGTACAGCCGTGGATCCTTCTTGTAAATTAAAAAAAACAAAAAAAACACCACACCTTTCAGAATTTGGACATTTATTTCAAGAGTTGCGATGCTTTACAGCCCTGCCGTCGGATGCAGAGAGCGCCGGACAGATCTGAAATGTCCTGAAAGTCCCGTCTCCGATACCCGGGTCGGAGCGTTTCTTTTTTTTTCTTTTTTCTCCCCCCGACGCCGAGAAGTCAAACGAACGAGCGCTTCGTCAGAGACGGCGTGTACCGTATCTCGTTGTAACACGCCTCCTCTTCTCCTTTCCCTTCCCTCCACCTGCCGTCCTGCCCCGTGCGGTGGAGCCACAGGACGAGCGCCAGCAGGGCCAGCAGCACCGAGCCCATGGACAAGGTCAGCAGCGCGCCCTGCAGTACGCCCGACGGGTCGTCCGGGGCTGCGGAGAAACACCCAGACCCGTTATCGGCGCCGGGATTTGGCCGCGGGAGGGGACGCGGAGCGTCTCGGGGGCGGCTACCGCTTGAACGTGGTCAGGGGCGATCGTTGGGGGGGGGGGGGGAACGAGAGAGGCACTCACCGCTGTAGACGGACAAGTTGACGTAGCAGTTTTCTGTTCCCAGGACGTTGGCGGCAGAGCAGCGGTACAGGCCCGACGTCTGCGATGACACGTTGACGATTTGGACGGAGGCTGACAGATCCCCTGAGGGGCAGGAGACACGTGGACGTCAATGACACCGAATTAAAGAAGAAGAGCGTGACGTGGTTTTAAATGCCTTCTTACAAAGTCGCATGTTGTTGTTGTTTTTTTTCACTTCATTCAGCTTTGGAGGTCCGCTCAGCTTGAACAGCTGCATAATGTCGTCTGCATGTCAAACCCCGATCATCATCTGATGCATGGTTTAAACCTGAACAGATTTGGGGGATTGAGCCCCCCCCCCCCCCCTGTGATTGGGTGTTTCCCAAAAAATGCACCCCGGGAGTTGCAGTGAACTTCTCTACCTCAAAATGTCACGTGCACGAGCGCCTACCTTTGACTTTTTTTTTTTTTTTTTTTTTTAATCAAATGAGGATGGAGCCGTGACGGTCACTTTGACGCAAGCTGTGAGTCACATAATATTTTAAACGGTTAAAATGAATGACACTTCCTGAACGCCTGAAATAGCTCCTCCTACGAAGTCTCTGTGTACGAAGTGTGTGGACTGTCTTCTAGATCTTAAGTAGACTTTAAAATATAAATGATGATCTCTACACAAAATTCTCACAGATTGAATTATTTCGCAGGAGCGTGTGTGTGTGTGTGTGTGTGTGTGTGTGTGTGTGTGCGTGCGTGTGTGTCACTGACTCTCCATGTTGATGGGAAGTGAGATTTTCTCTGGATTGAGTTTATCCCAGCGGATCTCAGGAGTGGGGATGCCCTCCGCCACCGAGCAGGACAGTGTTACACTTCCTCCCATATCAGCGTCTCCGTCCCACTGGCACACCGGCAGCGAAGGCGGCGCTACAAAACGAATCCCCGCGTGAGTTTCTTTAAGGATGTCACAAAAACCAAGACACCCGTCTTGAAACGCGTTTTTTTTTTTTTTTTTTTTTTTTTTTTTAGTTGATAGTATCTTGACAAAAAGCTGACTGGAAAGACGGTCTGTAAAAGTTTGTAATGTTTCGCGATCCCAGATGAGGTCTGGATTAGCAACGGGCTCTGAGGAGGACCAAAAACTCCCACTGGGACACGTTACATTACTGTTACATTTGAAAAAAAAAAGTACATTTTCCCACTTGGACAATTGTATATTGCGTCGACACTTTCTTGGTTTCTAGTTGCTTCAGACGTGATTCTGCCAGCTTGTAGAATAGGAGCGTGTTCTCACCCAGAACGCTGAGCACCAGCTCTCCTATCCCGGGATCCGCAGCCTCCGGCGGGTTGTTGACCATGCAGCGGTAAATGCCGGCGTCCGACACCCGCGTGTCATTCAGGATGATGTCTGCGCGCAGTGGAATACCTGCAGCCGGTTTACGCGAAATCGAGTTTTTACCTGCCGTCAGTTTAATATTATGTGCGTGGCTGAAAAGCGAAACATTAAGAAATGTCCATTTTTGAAAAGCAAAAAGGAGTTTCTCCGGTTTCAGTACCTGTGAAGGCCACCCTGCCGGTGAGGGAGAGATCTTCAATCACCTCTCCGTGGTCATACACAATCACCTGCAAGCGATAAGAACATACAGAAAAATAACTGCAGCAGGCTCAGTTTTCCAGGAGCTCGTGTTGCACCAGCTCGTACGCGCGTGGAGGGTTAGGACAAAATAGCTTGTGTTTGCACGTCTACGGACAGACACGGGTGTCCACGTGTGGGATTTCAGACCTGTATTGGGGATTCGGGACTGGAGGAGGGAGCCAGGGTCCAGATAACGTTGAGTCTGGAGAGGCGGGTGGAGGTGAAGAAGGAGCAGGGCAGGACGACGAAATCCCCTCGAACCACCTCCAAACTGGATTCCCTCATGCTGACTCGGAGTGCAGCTGTGTCCAAGAGCAAAGACGGGAGAGGACAAACAGAAAACGGTCAAGAGGACTTAACAGTTGAGGAGTCGGTTCATAAATTTCCTTTTTTTTTTTATTTTTTACTGTTGTTATTCTGCTTTGAACTAGTTTGCCCGTTGACGTGCAGACTGCTCCGGTCCTCCCACTCCCCCCTTCATTACTGCAATAATGACTCCCCACCTCCCCCTCCTCCCCGGGCCTCTTGTGTGCGTGTGAATTCATTGTGCATATTAGTTGTTAATTACACTTGACAGGTCTGAGGGTGAGCCAAACCGATCACAGAGCGAGTGGAACAACGGCCCACTTCACCGGGATGTGTTTGGGAAAACAAAACTGTCAATTCACAGCACCGTCCCCGTGGAGATCGCCCGGCTCGAAAATGCCAGCCCTTAAACATTTTTTAACCTTTCAAATTAAGACTTAAAAATGTCAAACAGAAGCTGTATAGGATGTGTTTAAAACAATATCAAAAAGTTGCTCTTGAGAGGCTTGTGAAAAAAAAAAATTACAGCATTAAATGTCAAATAAATCTCTTTGGCTTGACGAATTTTGCATTTAATCTTTCATTTCTGTCTGGAAAACATATGGAATTAAGTTTCCAGCTTGTCAGTGAGGATCATCAAACTTCTCCTCTTTGACACTAAACGACGGTTTGGGTTAAGTCATGACAGTCGGTCTCTTTTACCGCAATATATACAGAGTAGAACAAACATATTATTTATTTTTCTTCTTCTTTCCCTAAACAAAGTCCACATAAAGACCTGTAGAAGAGAAGCAGCAGTTCTTGTAGCCCTGCGGATCACTCAGTCAAGCATCTGAAAGCTTTTCTGTTGTAACAACACGTCCTTTTCTCACCTCTCGTCTCAACAAGCCGACTCACCGTTCTCCCGAGCGGCCAAACACACGCAGAAGGTCCAGAAGGTCCAGAACATCCGTCTTCCAGGGGAGCCCATGGCTGATAGGGAAGACAGAGAGGCAGCCCTCTGTCCCCTGCGTACAAGCTGGTGGCCAGAAAAACTAGGCATGCATGATTAATCTATCGAGCGACGCGACCAACTCCGCCCTCCTTTATTTTCACCCTCCTTTTTATTCTCTACATCTCGTTAGGTCTCATTGTCTGTCTGGGGGACAAAAAACAAACAAACAAACAAAAAAAGTCTGTAATTAGGTTGTCAGGTAACTGGTGACTGCTGGAGGATTTTTTTTTTTTCTTTCTCACTATTTGTGTCCAAACTGACTGCAGTCGCACCTGCGTGGGGGGGGGGAGGAGAGGGGGGGGGGGGCTGTAGTCTAATTAGTGTTGCATAAAGAGCTGCGGCTGCTCAATAGAAAACAGTTAGGTTTAAGACAAGAGCCCATATAGGTGCAGAATAACACGCAGAATATTGTTGTGCGTGTATGTACAGTGTCGTGAAGTAGGCATGGAGGTTTCAAAAGTTAGTTACCGGTTACATCATTCACCACAAGCTACAGGTCATGTCAGGTGAGGCTACGGCAATCAATCACGGGCACTGTATTCCTTTTGAATTTTTTTTTTCTAATTGTGTTGTTTCTTTTTTTTTTTTTTTTTAAACGTTAGGGATGCAATTTATTTTTCACGATTTCTGGAGTGATAAATGGACTAATCCGCTGCTTCTAAAGTGGTCCAGCCTCAGGGCCCACATTTTTTTCCCTCTTTCATTAAGTTGTGACCCAAATTTTTTGAAAGTTTTGAGCCTCTGAAATGTTCCTCAGAAAATAGTGCAGCAATACCAAATGCCTTCATGCACTGTTTAAAAACACGCAATAAACAACAGGAGGAAAAGTGCAACAAAATGGAAAAGAGGGAATATACATATATGAAATAACAAGGCAGATATTTTCTCATCGTTAGTTTTGGTCGTTGCTGTCAGGACAGAGTTGGCAGCAAACAGCTACAGCACGGGACCGCTCAACATGGCCCCGTGACCCACTTTTAGGTCACGACCCACCAGTTTAGAACCACCAGTGTAATCCAACTGACAACTGATCTACAGCAATTTCTATTTTAGATTCATTTGTTATTTATCAAGCAAAACCGCCAAACCCTTTTCAGTAACATCTCAAATGTGACGATTTGATCAATTTACCCTGTTTTTAAATGTTTTATATATTTTTTTCATTTCAGTATCTTGAGATTTTTGAGGGTTGATTGGACAAACAAGCTAACTTTGGAAAACCAGGATAAGTATTTCTGACCATATTTCATGGACGATCAATACAAAAAAAAAATGACAGATTAATCAATAATTAACAACGATTGCAAAGTTGAGAATTTGCAGCCTTTTGTTTAATGCAGTTTAGGCTTTTAAAGTTTCTGTTACAAACATGTTATCCTGTTTCGTGAATAATAAGCTCTCTCATCTTTCATGTCTTTTTTTTTTTCCCCCATTTGTAGCCCGTGACAACTAAAATATCTTTTACTCTGGAATTTATCGGGTTTAAGAGCTTACACTTAATTTAGCGTTTCTACATCAAGTCATGAGACTGAAGAAGACTGATCAATCCTCTTCACTCTGAGCTTTTTGCTCTTAGTTGCTGTTATTACACAGAACAGGTCTAAAACCCACATCGTCCATCCTATTAAGAGACAAAAATCAGCTCTCTCTCGTTGTTTTGGCCTCTCCTGTGCAGAAATTCGTGGCTTCAAGGCGGTGAAAGATCTGAGTTTGTCACTGGTGTGAAGAAAAGTTCAAAGCCACGTTTTTTGACACCAGCAGAAGTCATCTGGTGGTAAGGACATCCTCCAGTTATGACCTCCGGGCTAAACACAACGCCGTCTCTGCTGGCTTTAGAAGGATTTCCATATAATGTGTTAGTTATTCATGACTCACAGAAGTTGATCTGGCTGCCAAGTTCTTCACTGATCATCCAACTGTGAAGTTCGCAACAGTTACGCCACAAGGGCTGAAATGAATGCCCGTCAAAACGTCCCGACTTAATGAGCCTCATATGGAAACATGAGTAAATACCTTCACGCAAACGAGTACTACCGTGATTCGGGGAGTTTCTTGACAACATTCATGGAGTTAAACTAAATTTAGCTGTGGGAAACGATTGGATAGTTTACATCCATATCAGTCCAGACTAGTGAAGATTTTGAAGGAATTTTGCCAAGAAAGCTGAGCGAACACGAAGTTGTATCCATGACAATAATCCATGCTTCAAATATGGATGTTGCTGCAAAAAAAAAAAAAAGAAGCTACAAATTGTAAAACCAGGCTGGTTCAGACATCTTCAACCCGACAGCACAGAAGATCTATACGATCAGCACAGTTTGAATATTAGTCACTAATTCAGTATGTGACCAAGTGTAAAATGTGGTCACCGTCTCCCTTTCTGTAAGTTATGGTGTTGAATATTGTCAGGAAAAGTGTTTTCGCAGAATATTTTGGTGTCACAGTTAAGTTGACTTTTGAACTGTGGATGAATTCTTGAGTTATGGCAACGAGCGTGTTTTTTTAGGTCACAGTGATTTTTGACCACCAAATTCTATTCAGTTCATCGTTGAAGTGAATGTTTGTCACATTCGAGGAAATTCCCTGAAGGCGTTCCTGATATACGAGAACGGGACGGACAACGTGAAAACATAACGCCTCCAGCTGCGACATGGCAGTTAAGATGAAGCTGGAAACCCGAGTCGGATTTCACCAAACAAAGCAACATGTGACCTTTTCAAGTTTTTACACGGGACCTTATTACGTCACCTCAATGAGGTCAGTATCCTCCACAAGCTGAAGTCCTCCTCCACCTGCAGTTTCGTTTGGACTTCTGTCATCTCTCTTTCCCTTTTTTAAAATATCTGTTACTGTGGTAGTTTCTCACACTCCTGGTTTCTATTTAAATACTTTAAAAATAAAAATAATAATAAATTTCAGATCACACCAAGTAGTTTTTCTTTTGCTCACTGCTTTAATTTGGGCTTTTACCATAGGTCTACTTATAAAACCCCAAACCAAAGAGCATATACCACAAGCTTGACATCTCCCGATTTATTCAAATAACAAATAACATCCAGCTCCAGCTTTGTGCGTTTCAGCTTTGAAATACAGAAGACTTCTGAGACCAGAAAGTGAAAACCTCACTGAATTGGCAAAAAAAACTTTCAGTATTTCCTTTAAGAGTGCTTGTTACCAGTCAGCACTATACAGGTATTTGGTGAGGTCTCCCAGGAGCGCGGTTATTTCAGCCAAACAGCTCATCACCATAGAAACATATATGTACAGCACCATGTTCATCCACAGTGAAGAATACACACACTGTAGCATTAACCCACTGAAAACACGCTAAATATTAGAACCATGTGCGTGTGTGGCCACTGAACAGAGACAACAGGGGTGTGTGTGTGTGTGTGTGTGTGTGTGTGTGTGTGTGTGTGTGTGTGTGTGTGTGTGTGTGTGTGGATCTGGACTGTGTGCATCTCAATGTTAACCCACATTTAACACACAAAGTCTTCCTGTAAGGACTTTAATATGGTAAGTGCCATGAAATAACCCGTCTTGTGATTTGGCACTATATGAATTGAATTGAATTGAATTGAATTGAATTGAATTGAATCGAATCAAATTGAATTGAATCCTTTTACCTGCAAGCAAACACAAAAAAATCTCAACCTACTACTCACAACTCAAAAGACTGGAACCATCAAGTAACACAGCACTTCCTGTTGACTTTATCATATTCTTACCAAATCATAAGACAGAAGTGTGTAGAAAAACACACACACACACGTTTTGAGCGCTCGCTGGTTGAACATGTAACACTTCCCTTTGTAAAGCATTATCCATGGTTTCGCGACACAAAACAAAGCCGGTCTCTATTCTAGAGTAAATTATACCTAAAATCTGGTCTCTCGTTAGATGGGGCCACAATAAATAGAGCATGAGTGAGAAAGAGCGAGAGGACAGACAGAGAGAGACAGAGAGACGGACAGAGAGACGGACAGGTAAGTGGAGTGACTTCTGGCTCTTGCTCTTTGTGGGAAACTGGGAGTGACCTGGTGGCGGTCTGGCCGATCACAGGAGGATCCAGACCGGATCACTTCAGTGAGCGGTCCGTGCCCGTTGCTGCAGTTTAATGGCAGTACAGTCTGATCACAACAGCATGGTGACTGGCTTCTCCAGGAACTTGCGGAACTCCGCGAGCCACTGAGCGCCGACCGCCCCGTCCACCACCCGGTGGTCGCAGCTCAGCGTCACCGACATCACGCTGGCTACGTCAAACCTACAAAAGCCAAACGCAGGCTGCGTTAGATACGGGTTTTTCACGGCGGCGTGTTCGACTTGTTGCCGTACGGCTGCCGTGGCACTGACCCTTTCTCGTTGTCAGCGGGCATCAGCCGTTTCTCTGAGCCTCCGACCGCGAGGATGCAAGCCTGGGGAGGGTTAATGATGGCCGAGAAGTTCTTGATCCCAAACATCCCTAAATTAGAGATTGTGAATGTGCCTCCCTGGTGGGGAAAAAGAAACGCAGTGAAGAAGGAGCGTCCTAGTTTCTTAGCTCGCTATTAATAGATGGAATTTGCATAAAACTAGCTATCCCACATCCAACACACCTGAAGCTGAAGAAGTACACATGTACACCCACAGAGTCAGATGATGTGCTTTACCTGGAACTCGTGAGGCTGCAGTTTGCCTTCTCTCGCCTTGGCAGCGAGAGCCGTCACGTCAGAGCTGATGGCAGCCAGTCCTTTGGTGTGGGCGTTAAACACGATGGGCGTGATGAGACCGCTGGCTGTGCTCACTGCTACGTTCAGGTCCACCACATGGTTCCTGGAAGAATCAAAATAGGTCACCACTGATGACAGCACAGTCATCTGGTTGATGCCAGTTTGTTTCGGACGCGAGAGCAGTTGAAAAATGTCTGCGCTCTCAGCGCCCTCTGCTGGCACCACGGTGAAACTACACTGTTAGAGACAAATGTCTTGACAAACAGCTGTCAATCTAACAATCCGGCTCTTTTTCCGTTGCAGTCTCTCCATCTTGTCCTTCAACAAATGACTGAGTAAACTGGAACTACTGCGAATGTACACTAAAGTCACACGTTTACGTGCACTTAAATAACCTGATTTCTGGGTGAATCCTGGTTACGACAGAATTCAGATAATATAAACTCGTTACTCAAAATCTGAGTATATATCGCTATAGCGCATTAGAAGACCTGATGTCATTTTCACGAGTCCACGCTGATGTAAATAAAAATGTTACTGCTTCTAGGGCTGCACAACTGATTCTTTTATTGGAGAAATCATTTGGGACATCAGCGCTCCTACTTAACAATCTATTAAAAAATGAAAAGACGTCATTACACCATGTGACGCAAAGCAGCAGAAACCAGAAATAAGGAAAATAAAGCCAGTAAGAATACGCAGACAAATATCTGTTCAAAGGTTGTGTGAGTCAGAGAAGAGAAGCAACTGAAGTTGATTCTCTTTATGTTCATCGTCAGATTCATGAAGCTGCTGCATTTAAGCTACAAACAGGAGCATTCCCTTCCCGATGTCCACAGCTTATTTGCCGGTCCTAAATCAAGCACCGTCATACTTTTCTGTACGAGGTAAAGGAGTGCAATAAACATTTAGGTTCGAGAAAAGTCATGAGAGAGAACGGTGATCTCAATTCAACGCAAAGAAAATCCGAGTTTCTCGTTTTCTCCAGAATCAAGCAGCTCCAATTACGACAGAAAGACGACTACAACCCGGTTACTGAAGTGTATGCAAACACACTGACTGATGCATCCACTCATCTCCATGTTTCCGTCAATATACGAGTGAATAAATGTTGATTTTAAATGCAGAGAGATGACGCGGCGAGATCCACCGGACTGGAACGCGCAGCAAGATCGTAGGTAGTTTAATAAACCAGGAGAAGAGTTTTTTTCATATACATGTGCTTGTATGCCTGTTGTTGTGTGTTTACTCACTGGCGGATGACTGTGTCCAACCAGGAGGAGTTGCACTCAGGAACCTTGAGGCAGGCCAGAGCGCTGGCTTTGATGATGAAGTCATTCACACTAAGCTTGATATTTTGGGCTTTTACCTCCTGTAGGAAAGAAGAGAGGTTGTTTCGGAGGTACGGGAAATAATGATCGTAGGTCAGGAGTGAAGATTTCACGTCCATTTACGTGCAGAAACTCACAGTGTTGAGCTCTTTTCGAAGCTCAAGCACTTGGTCCATGTTGACATCTACAGACAGATAATAGTGGGGGATGGTTTGCTTGGACTGCATCAACCTCTGAGCGATGACCTGCGGGAGAGACAAATATATGCAAGTCAGCTTTGATCCATAATTCATCACGGAGAGGTGGAATGAGGGGTGCGTCGGTGGAGTCTGTTTTGATAAATGAAGCGCCCCGTCTGCGGGGCAAAATGTGGAAGCGCGGGTCAGAGATAACACAGCTGCACTGTAGAAACTGCCTGGAGGCGCTCGGTGCATCAACACTGCATCCTGCATAGAAGGAGACTGTCGTGAACTACGCCCGGCTGCCCGGCAGAGGAGTTCAAGCTGCAGAGGGAGTCCTCGTGGGATATGATGGACCACCAGAAGGCAAGGTGTGCGTTTGTTCTCACCTTGCGGATGTTGCTGATCGGGATGTCTGTGAAGGTCCCAGCTGCTGCTGCAGGAGCGGCAGCAGGTGGAGCAGCAGCTGGAGCAGCGGCGGCGACGGCCTGCCAACAGAAGTGACTTCATTTGCATCAAAACAAATTACAACAAAAACCGAGACGGACAAAATGGAACACCGAACTTTAGAGGTTCAGACAAAATTGGCTTCAAGGGTAATTTGCCAACACAAACCCATCATTTGAACGATTCATCAGTTAAACAGCAAATCATTTCAGCATTAGAGCAGTATATTCAAAACAGATTATTAAATAATCATGAAGGATAAATGAAGTTGTTGATGTAATTAAATGTGCATCACTTCTACTTCACAGTTGGGGGGCGTCACTTACAGGTGCGGCCTTTGGTGGAACAAAGCTCTCTATATCCTTGCGAGTGATGCGTCCATCGGGACCAGAACCTGAACAGAGACATGTCAATGTTTAAAAACAAACACACTGTACCATTACTTTTTACAATTACTGGTATTTTAGTATTTTCACCGGAAACAACAACATTTTCAACCAAACGACATCGTAATCGCACGCGTCTCGGTTACCTACCGCTGACTTGCGCCAGGTCAATTCCTTTGTCAGCAGCCATTTTCTTGGCGAGTGGGCTGGCGAACACGCGGCCCTTCCTGGTGGCTGCGGGTGCAGCAGCTGCCGGAGCAGGACTGAGTGCAGCAGCTGGAGCTGCAGCCTACAACACAAGCGCACAACATTTCTCGGCAACCGTAACACCGACTCGGGAGGCCGAATTCTGTCGGTGTCTGGGAGCGTCTGCGTACGACGTTCCCTTATATTTGAAAGTAAAACCTTTCCAGGCGTCTCACCGGTGCTGGAGGTGGCGTGGAGACCTCTGCCACACCCGTCTCTACGTAATCCTTGAAGGCGGCGATGTCACTTTCTTTCTCCACTATGATGCAGAGTGGCATCCCCAGGGGAACATCCCGAGTTCCCTCTGCCACCATGATTTTAGCCAAATATCCCTCCTCCTGCACCTCAAAGCCTGCAACACAAAAGACACACGAGAGACAGACAGAGTCAGAGCTTCCTCTCATGCTGTCATCCAGAATAAAAGAGAACGGAAACAGTCTCACTGCATAACGACCATTCAATAGCAAAGTACACATTAGAACAACAGCAAAGATGATTATCTTTTTACAATTTTGTCCACAAGTCCTGATTTCCACCTCCTATAGTGTAATACTCTGGAGCACATTATGGGTAAAAAAAAAAAAAAAAAAGAAGAAGCAGAAGTATTTGCTGACAGAGCAAATACTTCAGCACTGAGCTGTTCAAAACAAATTTAATTTACCAATGGTCGCCTTGTCGGTTTCAATCTCCGCCAACAGATCTCCTTCGCTCAGCTTCTCTCCGACCTTCTTCTCCCAGCGCTGCACTGTTCCCATCGTCATGGTGGGAGAGAGGGCAGGAAGTGTGATCTGCAGCACGCACACACACACACACACACACACACACACACACACACACACACACACACACACGTCAAACATACACCGACATAAGCAACATGTGCAAAAAGACAGGGAGACGGTAGCATATATTGTAAACACAAACAACACGTGTTGAGAAAAACCGCTGGTTCAAAGTTGCCGTGCGTCACCGTCCAAGTGCGAACTGAAAAAATATTCACTCAATGCTCTTCTGCCGTCTGTAACCTGCTGTTATCGGACGTCTTTTTCCAGTTCATCGTCGGCACCCTGAGGAAGGTCTCCAGCACAACCTCTAAGTGTAAGTGAGCAAAAAGATTTCATGCCCAGTAACACACACACACACACACACACACACACACACACACACACACACACACACACACACACACACACACACACACACACACACTCAGCTCTCTCGGTCGGCGTCAGCATCCAACAAAGCTGCCCGAGCTAGAATTGACAAGCAGAATGATTCAGTTTCTGTTGGCGTCGGAAGGAAATTTGACCAAAGGCCCCATCAGTCCCTGTTCGCTCTCTGCAGCTCGGTTTCTGGACGATCCCTGCCGGCAACATCTTCTCTTCTCTCAGCTGCGTTTCTTTGGCTGAATATTCAAATCAATACGGCCGAATATCGGAGTCAGACAAAACACTGTAAAATGTATCTTCGTCCAGAACATCCTCTGCATTCATATTCCAATGCTGGAAATTTAGCTAGTTGCAGCGCAAGCAAAGAGAACGAGCTTTAGTTTTGTTTGAGAGCTATCTAGGATTCCCTGTAGCTGCCCAGAGGTCTTCCGTACACCGACTACATCCCCGTACACGTGAAACGTGAGAACGAGGTGTGAAAATTATTCTTTTCAATGACGCAACAGTGAAATTCAGGCCCATTTGTTGGCGCAGCCTCTAACGACATTTAGATTTTCCCGAGCTTCCGACAACAGTCGACCTGATTAAATAATAAAAAAATCGCCTGACTTGTTGGTTTTACTCTCAGAAACATACTATGGCAATGTGAACGGGTGGATATGAAAAGCCCTCAAGTAGACGTTAAATACTGCACCTCTGTTTTGTCACATACATGGAAAGTGTTTGATTTTACAAATAGCAGCTTTTCATTTATGGACTCGGGGGATGTGTTGCTCAAGCCGATCAAAGAAAACACACCAGCAGAGGGAAAAAAAAAAAAAAAAAAAAATGCATAGGAGCACCGAATGATTCAGTTCTGCTTCTCTGCTCTGATACGAAGTAGTCACAACAAAAAGAATCTGACTCGAAACCCTGATCAAACCACAGCTCTGAATACAGGACACGGTGACTGTAAACACAGGCGGACTGTGCTTTTGTGTGTTTAAAAGCACATCTACCTTCAGATGTGTTGGGTAAGAGCTGCCCGGAGCTGCAGGTGGAGCGGCGGCAGCAGCAGGAGGAGGAGCGGAGGCAGCGGGTGAGGGAGTGGCATCGGCTGCTTTGATCGAGTCCAACGTTACGTCCTTAAAGGCTGAGATCAGGTCAGGGCTGTGGGTGGGTGGTTGGTTGGGGAGAGGAATATACAAACAGATATTAGACATAAATCAACACAAAGCACAACCGGGTCTTTGTTTTGATGGTCTGAGGTAACACGCAGTCCTACTAACGGTGTCATTAGGAAGCCGGCGATGCCAGTAAACTTGGATGTAAACAAGGCGGACTCAAACTTTGTGCAGGTGTTTCATGAGGTTTGTTAAACCCCAAGGGTACACGCAACGTGTTTCCAAGGCAACAGGGTTGCCCAGGAATGATGGGACACCCTGCTCTTCATTTGACATTAAACATAGCGTAGAAATACAACTGGCTCGATGTCAATCGATGCAAATGACTTCAGCGTCATCTACTGATCCTGTATTCTGCAAATGTCAAAATGTTTTCCTATTTGATTTCATTCCCCCCCCCCCCATTATAAAAGGCATTAACTTGTAGACTTTCAATCAGACAACAGGAAACACCTTTCTATATTGAGATGTAATTGGTTCTGAGCCCGTGTTTTACATTGTCAAAGGATACTAACTTTTCAACTGTGATGCAGATTACTGCTCCAACGGTGACATCTCTGGTCCCTTCAGGAACCAGGATCTTTGCCAGATAGCACTCCTCCAACATCTCAAAACCGACAGTGGCCTTGTCCGTCTCGACCTACAAAGACATGGAAAACATTAAAAAAAATAAGTATACAGTGATGACCTTCTACAAGTGTACAAGACCACACACACACACACACACACACACACACACACACACACACACACACACACACGAGACAGATCCTTGCCTCAGCTATAAGGTCGCCCTCTGCAATTTTCTCTCCCTCTTTCTTCTCCCAGCGAGCGATCGTTCCTGTTTGCATGGTGGGTGAAAGCGCAGGAAGCTCCACCTGATCAACAGAAAACAGTCTATGAGTTCCAGAAGGAAGGAGTCAAAAGAAAGTACAACATTTAACATGGTGATGATTGAAGAATGCCAAAAGATCGCCATTGTCACTTTACAGTATCCTCAATGGGGCTTCGCTTTTGCAAATACTGCCAAATGTTGTAACCGCAGTTGTGACATCAGCATCGCCTCATTCCTTTGCTCAATGAACGGCCGACACGCTGCCGCTGCATCTCACCTCACTTTTATGGTCAAATAACGTCTGATAACAGAGATAAACATATGCTACCAGTGGAGAGACAGATGCGGGTCAGTGGAGGGATTCCTAAATAGATCTACATTAAACTGGAGACACGGAAAGAGGAATTTAACAGGACTCAAATCACAGATTTTGAACAGTTGAACATAGAGAGAAGGGAGGTTACAGCTGTGACAGTAAAATCTATACACATGAAAAAAGAAAACTCCATTTATAGAACTTTAAAAAACTTAAGGCAGATATAATCATTCAATTAAAAACAACACAGAAATAAAATTCAAATGATATTTTTGACCAAAGTTTTGATATATTATGATCAGTAAGGTAGGTAGTTACTTTATTAATCCCTTTATTAAGGGGACATTTTTTTTGTAATGTGGATATAACAAAAAAGGCAAACAATAATAAAACAGCTAGAACTGGTAAGTTTAGAAAATGACATCACTTTGCTGTAATGTAGTCTTAAAAAGCAGGAAAAGACAACAAGTATGCTGTATGACAGTATTACAATTTGCAAAGTCTAAAGACAAAGTCTCGTCTCAACACGATCGATATATCACCCAGTCCTACGGCAACGTCAATAAATGTCAGCAAAGTGGGAGCAAATTATTAACCCGTAAGGCATTGCTTTCTTATTTGTTTGTTCGTCTGTGTATGGCATTGTGGAGAATAATGAATATCAAGAGCACACTCAATAGAGTTTTTAATGCATATACATGTGCAGTGTGGAAGCACTCCCAACAGTCAATCAATACATTAACTTCAGCAGCATGTTATGGAGGGTAAATCTATTTTTGCCAGCTGCAGAGCTCTGGTACCCCCAAGTAGTCCTCATCTTTAGGGTGCAGCGATCAGATCAGACCCAGTGGTGTCATTATTAAGGAGAAATCACAATAAATGACACCGGTGGGCTCGAAGTGTGCACTTATTCCGGAGCTGCTCCAAAGACACACACTAACGGTGGACAGCATGGTTAAAAGGGATACGAGGACACTTGGACTCACAGCTGGACGTCTTTAACTTGATTAAATGTGAATTAACGCCTGATAAAAGGACAAACCTCCTGTGGTGTAAACCTGCATCACAAAGTACAGCTTTGATTTTTTTCCAGCCAAGAAACAGTGTTAACTGAATTGTGACGTTACAGAGTAGTTTAAAACATCAACAGCATTTTTCAGAGCCCTTGAGTTGAACCTTTCAAAGCAGTGACACCTCTGCGGTGTACCGTGCACCTCATGTCTCGTGTTAGCTGGGGAGGTCATACGGAGCTATCGTAATGAACCGCCGGCGCCACTGCAGCCCGAGACCCGGTCGGGTGCCGTTTACCTTCTGGTGCGGCGGCAGGCTGTAGAAACGGCCGGTCTGACCCGCCAGCTGGGGACACCGCAGCAGGGCTCCTCTGTGGCCGAAGCCCGAGGCTAAAGACGAGGCCTGGGACCCCGCTCCGCAGTGAAGCCGCCGCAGACGGCCGGTTCCGGGAACAAAGCGGGAGCCGAGCGCAGCAGGCCCGGACGGGAGGGCGCGGGGACAGGGGAGCCCGGAGGACGGCCTGAGCCGCAGGACGAGTCGAAGCATTTTTGCTGCGGTTGGAAAAAGCTATGCAGAGCTGTTAAATTATGTATCTGGTCTTACACCGGCATCAGAGATAACGCTGGTACCGACTGTCTCTGTGCCCCGAGAAGCCGGCCCGGACTTACTGCTCACTTTCTAATGACCTCCTGCGATCCAAAACACGACGCTTTACGGCTCTCCTTCCTCGTCCTGCCGTACTTCCAATGGGGTGTCGTAAATAGTGCCCATTCAAATTTCAATCACCGAAATAAACACTACAACTCTGAATAAAACCTAAACAAACCAATGAAATAAAAAAGGAACATGTATTCAAAAAACCTTTGGTTCAAATTGGAAACTCTATTCCAGAGGTGCAAGGATATATTGTACGACACTCCCGTCAGCGACCACATGGTGGCAGTAAATATTTGCCTGTCATAAACTGTGTGGTCCGTGCTACCGCGTCTTTGACCGCTGACATCCAGTTATATGCTTTTATATTTATATTATCCCTCAATGTCCAGTAGTTACAGCGGAGTTAACATCTGCATCAGTTAGTCTATTAATAAACTCATCATCAACTGAAAATTAAACTATGCAACTATTTCATTAAATTAACAGAAACAAATTTAAATGTTTCCAGTTTTAGACGATCACAAAAATATTCAACACATTAATTAACACTAAAAAATGTAATCAAATCAAAATTGAATGACTAGGGCCTCTGGCGATCCCAGCTCATGTCAAGTGAAATGAAATAGAGAAATACATCCCTGAAAGACAGCAGCAGGTTGGGAGTTTTTCATCACCATAAAAACTAGAACACTAACACCTTTTTAAAAACAAAAAGTTTTATTTCAAAATGTCTGTCTCCTAACATTCAACAAAGGCCAATTTTGATTGCTATTTCAAACAGACAGTGTCTATATTCTGTAAAAATTCAGTAACTACTACACATGCTAAACAACCATCTCACCAGCAAATTGTACATTTTACAGTAATGGCAGTCATGGCATTTAAATAGAACTTAATAACTGGACTGATGCATATTTCTGTTGGCTTGTTAGTGAAGGCAACCACATTGATTCCCAAAAGGGAGGATAGAGGCAGAGTGAAAGTAAAACACGTGTGATGGCCATTTTCAGTCAACATGCACACACACATTCACACACATCATAAATAGTAGGATGGTTATTTACAGAACAAAAAGTCTCCTTGTAACCTCTGACAAAAAAATTCTCAGCCACGGCATCTTTTCCTCATAATCTCTGTCTACACAAATAACAGTCATAAACCTCACATATTTAAGGACACAGTGACAAAAAATGTACAAAACAATTTGTCTGTTTGTCTGCATTTCCACATGAAAATAAAAGATTGAGTATCAGTTCAGTTTGAGCATGTTTACATCCATTCTGCTGTACTACAGACAGACCCAAACTTTGTGCAGCACTAAAACAGAATTAATCTTACAATGTTTTCCTTTTTCTTACTAATGTAGACAACATTGTATTTTCACTGTACATTCACAATCAGAGGACTGAAATGGACCTGACTGAACAACAATGGACAATATGTATTTCTAACATGTAATCTTGTGGTACTTGTTTTGAAGACAACATTAACACACGAGGAATGAAAAATGTCAGTTTCTAATTCCTCTAACAAGCCTCTTGCCTCAATTAGAGGTGAAACACCAGGACTCCTGTGGTTTTAGAGACGGTGAACTCAAAGTGATGTTTCAGACTACTTTTGACTCCAGCTGTGATAATACAGTTACAGCCCCGGCAGTACTAAGCATACAATGGAAAAAGCTTTCCTTTGTAAGGCACTGAGTTTTACAATATTCTAGAGGTCAGTTACAGCTTTACGCTGTTTCCAGAACGAGGCTGCTTTAATACCAGCTGATTGACCCAAATCTCTTGCTCTTACAGTACTATCCTAACAGGTCCAGTTGAAAAAATTGTGCACTTTGCTCTGAACAGTTGTCTCGATGTGCCTCTCGGATCAGGGTAACCGGGAGCAACAACATAAAATGCCATGGCCCCTCGGCTTGAACCTACAATGGCCTAAAACAGAAGAGAAAATTAATTCTTTACCAGTCAGAGTCGAAGAAAATTAAAAAGAGAGACAAGAGACATAACATGTTGTTACCTCTCCTCACCACGGTCTTCCTCTAACCAGGCCACTATTTTTCCTTCCCAGCCGGGAACGATGGCTCCATCCAGGAATACCTGCACAGACATATTATCTTCATATATGAGCACTCTGCTTCTTATCAAACTAAATCCACATGCAAAGTTTAGTTTTGATTCTCAGCAGTGTGCAATAAACAAACTACTACTGTCCTGTGTTGCCAGTCTCTTACTTCTTCTTTCACAGTGCCAAACTCGGGGTCCAGGGCCTTGAAGTGGTACCTGTAGTTTCCCTCTCGGTCAACAGCTGCTTTCACATCTTTGAGAGTCACCTCACCCAGCCTGTACAAGGTGCGCATGAGAATCACTGATCTTGAAGTCTTGAGACATTTTACATTGTTTTGTTTATTTTATTTTCTATTTTTGGTCTGTTAATTATAGGCCTCACTGCTGACCAGGAACCAGCAGCCAACTTTACTCATTAAGCACAAAAACTGCAACATATCTCAAGCACACACACGCACGCACACACACACACACACACACACACACACACACACACACACACACACACACACACACACACACACACACACACACACACACACACACACACACACACACACACTCTAACCTCTTTGGTATATTGATCATTGAAGGTGTTGGGGATTTTCCAGTGAAATAAAGAATTTTAGTAGAGGAAGAAGAACCACTGTGGGGTTGGCAAATCTCTGTCATGAGCAACAAAAAACATAGTTAGTAAAATAATAAATATTGTGTGTCGGCATGGATGTGTAGCTGGAACATGTTAGAACCTCTTACTTGTGGAAGGCCAGGAGTCCAAGTCTGTGTGTTGACCTTTACGTCTTGGAGATTTCCCTCTTCCCTGCATAAATATGTATAAATATTGACAAACGCTCAAGGTTTATGATTTGAAATCGCGACACATTTAGCTAAAAGTATCAGTCTAAGAATCTCGTTGGTGCCAATCAGTCAAATTCACAGTCAAATCGGATTTTACAGTGATCATCAGCTGATAACAAGTCAGGAGTTATCAGTTCAATCTCTAAAAGTCTAATTTCAGTTAAACAGCAGTTCATGTGACACCACACAGCTTTGGCTGTCTACTCACAAAAGGGCACAAGCATAAAAGTTGCTCTTTTTAAAATTTCTATTAAAAAAAACTAGTGTTTATGACAGATTTTTTTTGTTTGTTTTGGGGGGAGACTAAGGTGTGTTTATGCATGTGTAGTATTTGTACCCTGTGTGTGTGTACAACATGCAGTCTGTCGATGAGCGATACTATGCCCTGTTCCAGGGTGTCCAGTGTGTGGTGCTGCGGGTCGTGGTCTCTGAAGTTGTTCCTCAAACTCCTCAGAGCCTCTCTGAGCAGCTGAACCTCCTCTGCCTGCTAACAGACCACAAACACAAAACAAAAAGCTCATTCAAATCCAGAACAGTTGTTGGCTTGTTCAGTCTTACGCTGCTATTTTGGTGTATGTTCAAACTGTTCTGTCACACAAACGCTGCATTTTGAAAGCAATTTACAGCTCATAACGATCCAATCACACATATTTGTATAATTTACTATTCTTAAAAGTTAACCGGGCAGCCTTATCAATAGAAACCACTTACGTCCGACATCGAGGGCGATGGATTTCCAGAGTTAGAATATCCATTGTTTTCTGCACTGGTGGGAATCTGACAAAAAAAAGAAAAGAAAAAGAAAAAGAGAAGTTTTAGCTGTCTAATGTACATTTGAATTAATGTCCGCCTGGTGCAAACAGAATATAAACCTTAGCACAGGAGTGAAAACAGAACTGCTTCTACCTGTTGCAGATCTCTACTCATTAGCTCCTGCAGCATGCTGTTCTTATGCTCCAAACCTTTTTGCAATTCAGTCTGCCAAAGAGACACAATCACTTATCAAAACACACAGATATAAATGTGTTAGATCCCAAAACTTACAAAATATCCATTCCATGCTTCAGATTATTGAAGTGACTAGTTCATTGTAAAGCTGTGAGCATATTGCCCTGCATTAGGAGTTCATGATTAATTTTGGGTCTGAGAGAGAGAGAGAGAGAGAGAGAGAGAGAGAGAACACTTTAAGCACACTGAAGCTTGTTTAGCTTCTATGTGAAACCCTCAAATGGACAAACCTACCTGCAGTTTTTGGCTCTCTTCAAGCTTGTGTTTGAATTGCTGAAGTAGTCTGTCCTTCTGTCCCGTGTCCTTCTGCACGCAGCCAACCAAAGAAGAAATGTTCTTAGTTCAGTCCAAACTCATCAAACAGATGCTGTGTAACAAAGTGAGGATGATTAAAATAAGTTGTAGGAAAACATTAAATCGGGAATGTCTCACCTTGCATTCGCCCCACAGCCTGTTACATTCCTCCAGCTTCCACTGTAGCTCTGCCTACAACACATTTACATTACACTTAAAAACCAGCGCGGTACATTCACTTTTAATAAAACAGAATAGTATGTGAGACTGAATTTATATCAAGTGTTAATATATCTACGTTGTGGTTGTTGAGTTCTTCCTTTGTCATGCTGGCTCTGAGAAGCTCTTGCTTCATTTGCAGTATAGATGCTTCCTGAGCACACAACCTCAGCTGCTGGGCCTCCTGCACATTAACAAACCAACACAGAGTCAAGCAACTCTTATACAATACAACCAGAATCATATTCAAATAAGATCATTAACTGCAAATCTGAATGTGTCTAACCTTGACTCCCTGGAGGTTTCTCATCTCCTGCTTACAGAGCAGCAGTTCTCTCTAAACCAGGCAAACACATTGCATTAAATATTAATCACAGTGTGCATTCCACTGGTTAATTAACACAGTGATAAGACAAGTGGCTTTCCTCCTAAAAAAAAAAAAGAACATACTGATAGTTTGAAAATAAATTATACACTTATTTACCTTCAGCTCCTGAGCCTCCTCCATACTCTGATCCAGACGACTACGAATGACTACCTGGACACCGAGAGAAAGAGAAGGGGTGTGTGTGAGAACCACAAAGGAGTGAGGAAAAAAGGGAAACTGATACCCGTGCCACTCTATGACACACACATAAGCGTGCACATACACAAACACACACACAGCTAAGACAAAGTAATGTGATCTGCTTAGAACACAAAGAGTAGAAGAATGGAGAGCAACACAGGAGAGAGAGCAGACAGAGAAGGAAAGAAAATGATGTCAAGATTCAAAAATAAAGTGAAAGACCAAAAAAAGGAGGGACTATTAATACCAGTTGCTGTTCCATGTTGCCTTGGTCCAAAGTTAAGGACACATCCTGCTCGTCCTCGAGGAGGGAACCATGCAGCAGCAGACCCTTCAAAAGCACAAACAGTTTAACACGTGACAGCAGTTTGAACTTCTCACCAGTTAAAACATTAGCTGGGAGATTGTCTTCATAAATGTAGCGCAGGTGTGTGTGTGTGTGTGTGTGTGTGTGTGTGTGTGTGTGTGTGTGTGTGTGTGTGTGTGTGTGTGTGTGTGTGTGTGTGTGTGTGTGTGTGTGTGTGTGTGTGTGTGTGTGTGTGTGTGTGTGTGTGTGTGTGTGTGTGTGTGTGTGTGTGTGTGTGTGGTGTAAAATAATAAGCACTGCATTTAAATAGCTCAAACATACTGGGTTAGAAATGTCACCAGCAGGCCCAGGCCCCATCACCCCAACATTTAGGAGTTAATGATAGAGCAACACATGCATAATCTTGCAGCAGTTTTCTTCCAAAAAAACCCCACTGCCAAGCATTAGTGCAGGGAGCTGATCCTGGTCTCTATAGCGCTTCCTCCCAAGTAGTTATTTTCAAGACAGATTAAAAAAAACGCTGGAGAAGTGCTTTTATTGAACATACTGACACATGAGCGAACTCAGGTCAGACTCCCAATGTCAGTAGAGGTATCTATCAATTTGTGTACCAGCACGCTCTACATCCAATAGCTTGAGAATATGTCAACCTATCTCATAATATGAGAAAATACAGAATATAAACCTCAGTATGATAAAAAGAAGACATTTATACACAGAAGGTTAATAGAAACCTGAATATACCTGTAAAGCAGACACCATTTTACGCGTCTCTTGCACCTCCTTCTCCAAGGTGTGGCTGACCGAATCTTCCCACGCCGTCTCCACTGCAACATGAGATGACTCCGCTACGTGTACACAGACGTGCACACACATAAAACAGTGTTACACAGCCGCATGACAACGTTTGAGGTTTACTAATAAATGGCATGACAGTTGGCACTTACCACTGCTTTCCTGCCATTGCTGGTCTTGATGCTTTCTGTCTGGGTGGCTGCTCGGTTGAGCTCTTGGTGATGAAAGAGGACTGATGGAGCTGAAGCTCATGGAGGACAAAACGCTGATTAATCATTTTATTTTATTTTATTTTATTTTAGCACCGAGCAGCAAAAACACAAACCAAACACGCAGTGTAAATACATGTTATGTAGGACTGTATAGGACTTTCACCTTGTTTGGGTGACATCTCAAGTAGACATGGAAATTTGTAAGTAATAAAATAAAACTGTTAGTCTGAACAGATGTGCAAATTCTATGCCTCCTCTCTGTTAGCACTCTTTGGCGTGCAAAGCTCGACCCTCTTCTACAGCGCAGTGGAGACTAAAAGTCTCTCGGCCATAAGAATATTTTTATCTTGGGAATCTCCTGAGCTTGCACTTCACTCCACATGGGTCAATGATGTCAGGTTTTTAGCCTGCTGGACAAAATAAAAGCTATAATGTGGGACTACATATAAACGAGTATCCATTACATCCAAGTCTTTGAGAAATGAGTTCACACAATGCTGACTAATCAATTTCAATGATAAATCTCTCAGTATTTTACATGATACACAGTTTTTACATTAGTTGTGTGTGTCTTTCCATTATGTGACTTTGCATACTGGCCATGCGCTATAAGTAGAGCATGTGCACCAGAGACTTCCGCTGGCCGAGCTGACTAACTTCCAGTTTAGCCCTATGCTAACTTGAACAGGGACAAAATATCAATCATGTGGCTCTTCAGGACTTTCCAAATTTTATCAGACCGAATATGTCAAATTATGATGGTGAAATCCTTGTGACTTCTTTAATTTCATGAATTCCCATTTATCTACCAGGCAACAGTTGTGACAGAGTCAGTTGTCAGGGTTTATGTAATTACTCTCGGGTCCCACACGGCAGGTTTAAATTAACCCTCAGAGGACATTCAGCAAGATGTGGTAGTCTCTGTAGCATAGCATACTCTACGTACCTCCGCCAACTTAATAACCATTCTGATAGTTTGTTATAACCAAGTAATGATGTCTTCAGAGTGTTTAATGGAGTAATGTTACTTTACAATACTCCATTAAATGCTGCCTCATATGTTTTTATTTTAGGGTCCTGAATTTTTCCCTTCATTTTGAGTTCTGTATAAATGCCCAACTTAAACCCTGTCAGTAGTTTCGGTAGTGATAAGAAACAAAGACATTCACCCATATCAAAATGTGTGATTTAATAAATAAAAAAAGCATCCATGGAAACAGTTAAAGATATCGTGTTTCCTTGACAAATCTTTGCAGCTGACCCTCCATTTGTTGAAATTCCGCCTGATATTTGGATGGAGGGAATTTAAGAGAGGAAAGACGAGGAACCACACAGAAAAAACAAAAACAAATAAGAATAACAAAATGCCGTTCAAACACGAGCCACCCTTAACGTCTCTCTTCCCGTTGCACTACAGTACTGCAAAAATGGTTAAGTCATAGTAAGAGAAGCATAAACTCACACAAAGGCCTCACAGTGCCTGGTCTTACCATTTAATCTGCGTCCCCCCCATAGTAGCCTACAGGTAGTTCAACTTGCACATAACACTTCCCAAGAAAGTCCAAGTTCCCCTATGTGAGTCTCTAGCATCTGCAGCTCCACAAACTCATGATAATTTGCAATTCCCCTCTCCGCCCCTCGCCCTCCAGCTAGGTACGTGTTACCACGGCAACCAACGCAGCAGACACTGCTGAGTGTCTCTCACTTAAGTCATATATACGTGAAGGAAGCATATATTTGAATCTGTCAATCCAAAAACCAAACCACATGATCACTCAACAAGCAATCCATACATTCTTTAGTTATCATTATAAAAGCAACGAAAACACACACAAGCAAACATGGTCAAAAAGAACCCCACAGTACATGACTTCAAACAGGACATGTGATTGGAGAAGACAAAGACTGATTATTTCTTTTTTTTTCTCTTATCATCCACCAGTGTTTTTCCCAGATCTCTATGAACTACCACACAAACCCACACACCCACACACACACACACACACACACACACACACACACACACACACACACACACACACACACACACACACACACACACACACACACACACACACACACACACAGCGGGATTCAGTACTAAAACCAAAGTCATATGCTCTGTTGAGCAGTGAAACACACACACACAAACAAACCACAGAAAGTAGTCTACTGTTTGCAACGTGTGGGAAAGTAGGTGTCAAAATATGGCAGATAACCAAGAAATGACATAACACCAACTGCAGGCAAACATTTTAACTGAATAATACAATATATATATATATATAGTAGCAAAGAGGAGTTTGTTCTCGCTCAAATATGGAGTTGTAGAGTCTGATGTAAAAATATTTTGCGTAAAAGAAAAAAACGGTTTAACCAAAATGCACAAAAAGGAAGTTTAACTACATAATGGAGCAACTTCCCTGATTAATTAAGTTATTTATAATGTATAAATGGTACAACGTTACAATATGATCCAACCCCTGCTGAGTGTATCAAGTATGAATGTAATTTTAACCTGTGAGAATGATTTTGCAAATACTTTTTTGACATTATACATGTCGATCTCATCCACCTATTCTTAAATTTACTTACATTTATTCACGTTGTTTCATCTCACGGTTGAGGACATGTTCAGTAGGTGCATTTTCTGCGTATCATTTTAAATTCTAACTACTAAAGTCAATGATTCTCATTGTGATTAATTCATTATAATGATGAACTTGAATGTATGCGAAAGCAAATTACCTGCTTGGCTGAGGATTGTCCTGCTCGTCTGGAGCTCCTCTTTCATACTGCTCAACCAGTGCGCGAACACACACATTCTTTTCCCCATCCAACACCCAGCCACTGCAAGATTACACACAAATAAAAGTTATCTATTTTTGAGTAAGTACTGCACTGAAGTTTTGACACTACATATACAAAGACCAACCATATGTCAGGGGTTGTGAGGATGGTAATGGATGATCTGTGTTTGTCCACCAGAAGACAGCAAAGTCATTTAGGCATCTGACGAGTTTAGCTGCAGTTTAGAATGGATCCAGCTAAACCTGAAGTTTAAAACTCAGCAGTGTGCACAGTTGGAGCTGATTACTATGTCAAACTGAGCAGAGGTTAAGCTAAACTGCTGCTAAACCAGGTCTGTAAGACACCCAATGCAGATTTGTCAAGTCAACCCCATCATCATGTAGTGCAAGAGTAGGGATGAGTGATGGCTCATCAGCAGAATCATCCCTGTTATCATTATTTTACCCGTGTTGCTGCACTGTCAATGGTAATATTAACAGCGTTCTGCATTGTGTTCTGCAATGACTCCGCTGTTGTCCACAACTGATAAAATATGAATAAATCATTACACCGTGAATGATATTTTATAAACTAATTAGATTAAAGAGATTATAATTGCTAACATTAATCTGTTGACTCAAGAAATGAATCAAGTCCAAAATCACATTACATGAGAAGGCGAGTTTTATGATCAGAAAATATTCTCTTGAAGAATGTGCAAACTTGTACTTGTGATAGTTGACTAGTTGATTAGGTTAGAATGTTATAAATGTGTCAATCACATCTATTGATAGCACATTTGCTACTTATTTTCTTCAATATAAATATTTTCAGCCTAATGCAGTAAAAATATTCTGTCAAACTGAGGCGGCGATCGGTCTGGTGATGAATATGATTATTTGTTTCTGGAAAACTGACCACACGTCCTTCTATCAGGCACTGGACTTGCTGCAGTGCTTTAATTGTAGTGCTTTTTATCTGTCAGATCATCAGTAACCCTGTTTGTGACATAAAAAAATGTTGTGTTCAAGAAGTGACACCTTCAATTGTAATTAAACAATTATATAACTTTGTCTTTTATGGTGTGTGGCGAAACTTTTAGAAGTTAATAAAATGGTGTAAACTGTACAAATGGGTGGTCATGCAGAATTTTTTATAAATTTAAACCCCAGTTAGCATCTGTCTGCTGCAGGTCAAGTTAAACCTCAGAAACAGTGACCTCTACAAGAGTGGAGGTTTTTTTCTACAGGACACAGAAGCCGGGGTCAGACACACAGCAGTTGTAGTGTAAACCACAACTTCTGAGAAATGAAGTGATCCTGTGACTGACCCAGACAACAAAGGTTTGTCCTCAACCTCAAACCGCAGCTAAGTTAATGACAGAGCAACAGCTTCTACATATTTACATAGAGATATAAACAGAGGTTTATGGGGACGAGAGTTTGTGTCCATGTAAATGATAATATTTTCAGTCAGTAATGATATCTGCAGTCAGCATACCTTTGGAAACGTGTGGCACGGGCAGGCAGTGAGGCATCATGTCGAGCTGATGCCAGTGCAGCAGCGGCACCTTGAGCTAGTGCAACAGTGGAGAGTGGGTTGTGGCTGGCACAGCCTCCTGTCAAGCTCCTCCCAGTACCAGAAGCAGTCCTGTGATTGGCTGAGGGTTTGAAGTGGGCTGCCAACGCCAGAATTATCCTCATTACTGATTTCAGATTACCGTCAACAATGTCTGCAAACAGAAAAGGAGCATGATTAATGATCACAGGTTTCCTTGATGAGCCAGACATTGTTCATGCACATGGACAAATATTATATTATATATTACGACAATGTCAACATGCAATTTTTACGTGCTTGAAGCTTACAGGTCTATAAAATGTTCTGAGGATCAGCAACCAGAAAGGTTCTGGAACACCTGCTTGTGCAGTTACCTCTTGCGGATATGTGTGGCATGCGTATGTGTCTGGAGGAAATGAACTGCAAGACTTCCTCCACATTCTTCCTGCTTTGCTCTTTGTTTTGCGGGGCCACATACACTCCCTCCAGCACCTCCCCAGCTGACAATTTGATGAAATTTAGGGAGAGACAAAAAAAAACAAAAAAAAACAACACACACACACGTGTAATGTTACAGTACTACAGTGCAGTTTGGATAACAATTGAAACCGTATTACATTTAAGACCTTCATTAGAAAGCAATTTTGGAGGAAAAACATCGCAGGGGATCATCACTTAAAATGGAAACATAATTAGTAAGCATGTATATGGCTGATAGTCAGACACACATTCAAGTACAAACTGATGATGAGGATAAATGTTTGTAACTATGACATAACTACCAGAAAATCTCCTAACACTAAAATGTTTTCCTCATTCTTCCTCCACTCCTACCACACTACGTGAGCCACTTGTGTGTGTTAATGTGCATGAGTGTATTTACCAACTATCTCAATTAGTTGTATGAGCACCACCCCGTCCTGCAGATCATGCCTGAGGTCTGTGATGGGCTTCAGGCCTGGCTTCCTCTTCAGCTGAGAGTTCACCCAGGAAACATAGGCTGCCAGCTGCTGCTGTAATCCGTCCATCAGATATACAAACCGGCAAAACCACAGACAAACACACAACTGAGGGTGGGGGCCAAATAAGGCTGAGACCATGGTTGTAACAAATGAGTGCCTTTGTTTATTATGTTGGGACGGGGCAGCGGGAGGGTAGAGGGGGTGGGGGGGGGCAGGGTCAGCCTATTGTCCCACTGCCTGGAAAGGATTTTACTTTTGCTCGGGAAGGTCAGTCATTATATTTGGCGTCCAGTCCACAGTTACAGGATTCATCATTCTGTTGCTCAGTATTTCACACGGTTCACGCCGCTTCTACCGGTCCCGTTCAGTCACGTGACAGCCCGTCGTCCGGGATACAGCACAAAGACCGCAACCATTTGCACACAACAGAGACACTTTTCATTTTACGCTCATTGTGATGTTTAGATAGTTAACTTACGACGGTACACAAGTCACAATGAGGCTATATGGCGATCTAATTTAGCTGACAACCGGCAGGTAAAACGTTAAACGTAGCGATTTAGGTTATCTACAACTCGTGTCAGTAATTTGTACGAATCTACACATTAACGTCCGCGAGCTGGAAATAGCAAAATATAACGTTAACATAGTTGGGGGGGAAAAAAACATATAAAATGTCAACACTTAGATGCCCAACTGGTTTGCACATTTATTTACCTGTCTTCCGCTTGCTATTTTTACATCTCACCTAACAGTTATGAGCATCAGTAACGCTGGATGGACGTTACCTCATTAAAGCCCCCATGAAGAACCTCATCCAGTAAACTTCCTCTTGAGAGTGAGGCGATCATCTTTTAACTCGAAAACCCATTTAAGCTGGAAAGCTGGCTGCCTTTATGGACCTCCACACGAGCAGCAAGAGCAGCGGGCAGACCGCTGTTACTAACTACGGATGTGTAGGGACGTCAACAGACCGAGAGATCGGGGTGGACGGCGACCGTTATTCTGTCTTGAGGACGACTGTGAAGTCACGATGACGTGCTTAACTTCCGGTTAAACGTTTCACAATAAAAGTGGTTCGTGGTTCTTACATTTCGGGAATTCGTGCTGCAATAGTTAGATCAGCTGGACCTTGCACTTAGTCCAACACGTGGTTAGAGATAAGTCTATAATTGAAGGAGAGTTCTGGGCCATCGTTCTAATTTTTTTGGTCTCCTACAATAAGGCTTAGCCATCTAATTTTCTATCGATAGAAAGTATCCAATCGTAACAAAAATTATGTTAAAACAATATTTTATTTAGGTCTTATTTAGCTTTCATTATGACCACAGAAACCCTTGTTCGAAACCGGGTTATGAAAGAACCTTTCAGTCAGATTGTAACGTTGCCAAGTGGTTCACAAGACTAGTGACCCAATGGATAACATGTCTGACTACGGATCAGAAGATTCTAGGTTCGACTGCTGGCCAGCTTGATGATCCTTTAACTTAGCTAAGAAAGTCAAAGCTTTCATTGCTCCACCTTAGTTTCCGACAATCTTTCCCTGCTTGCTATGTATCCCAAGACAGTTATGCATCAAAAAGCCTTGTAAGATTTTGTTTTCCTCTTTTGTCACACATCAGCAAGCTGTTTGTGAAAACAATATGCCAACATATCAAAGGGCATCCCCTGGCCTGCCCTTCAAAACTTATAGTGAGGTCTGAAGCACCATTTTGGATTTTTTTTTTTCTTCTCTGCAGACTATTGATCTCATCACAATTATCCATGAAAAGAGAAGTCAAAAATATGCCATATTTTATACATCATAATATGTCAAGGTAGGACAATGTCATCGAGGAAAACAAGTGGCCGTGATCGTATAGTGGTTAGTACTCTGCGTTGTGGTCGCAGCAACCCCGGTTCGAATCCGGGTCACGGCAAGCTCTATCATTCATAATATCTTTATGTTGCTTCTCTACGTGCTTCATGCTCTACTTCATGTTACATGGCTTCATGCTGGCCAAGTCAAATACGTTGTCCCGCATGAGAACCCTTATTTTCAAATTTAAAGAGTCATTCCATCCTATTTTCAACAATTGTCCACCAATTTCCAGTCCATCCGTTACATTGCCATGTTGTGAGACAAATATTGACATGTGTTTCACAGGGCTAGTGGAGCAATGGATAAAGTGTCTGACTACGGATCAGAAGATTCTAGGTTCGACTGCTGGCCAGCTTGATGATCCTTTAACTTAGCGAAGAAAGTCAAAGCTTTCATTGCTCCACCTTAGTTTCCGACAATCTTTCCCTACTTGCTGTGTATTCCAAGACAGTTATGCATCAAAAAGCCTTGTAAGATTTTGTTTTCCTCTTTTGTCACACATCAGCAAGCTGTTTGTGAAAACAATATGCCAACATATCAAAGGGCATCCCCTGGCCTGCCCTTCAAAACTTAGTGAGGTCTGAAGCACCATTTTGGATTTATTTTCTTCTCTGCAGACTATTGATCTCATCACAATTATCCATGAAAAGACATGTCAAAAATATTCCATATTTTATACTTCATAATATGTCAAGGCAGGACAACATCATTGAGAAAAACAAGTGGCCGTGATCGTATAGTGGTTAGTACTCTGTGTTGTGGTCGCAGCAACCCCGGTTCGAATCCGGGTCACGGCAAGCTCTATCATTCATAATATCTTTATGTTGCTTCTCTACGTGCTCCAGGCTCTACTTCATGTTACATGGCTTCATGCTGGCCAAGTCAACTATGTTGTCCCGCATGAGAAGCCTTATTTTCAAATTTAAACAGTCATTCCATCCTATTTTCAACAATTGTCCACCAATTTCCAGTCCATCCGTTACATTGCCATGTTGTGAGACAAAGATTGTTACCTTAACAAGTGTTTAATGGTGCTAGTGGTGGAACTGATGAAGCATCTCTCTACAGATCAGAATATTCTAGGTTTAACTCCTGGCTAGCTCAATGATCATTAAACTTAACTAAGAAAGTCATTGCTTTAATTTAGATTCTTATAATCCTTCCCTGCTTGCTGTATATCCCAAGACAATTATGCATTTAAAAAAAACTATGAAATTTCACAAATGTCCAAATGACAGCCCATTGACCTTCCATTTTTAATGGACCATTATGTAACACAAATGCTATCATAAAACTTCAGATTTTATTAGATGGTTTCCTGGCTCAGTACCTGGCACAAAGCCAAGGCTTTGGCTGATTGAGAAAAATTGTGCAATGCAGTAAAACAGTGGTATATGCCATGATGGTTTGAAAGCTTTATATAATCTCCTCTCTTGCAAATGATACCGATTTAATGTGTGCAGTAATTTAGAGACAACATGACTTGGAGGATGAAGCACAGCCTGAAAGAAATTAGTTGGCATAACCAATGGAAAGGAGTTCATATTTTACATCTGAGCTCATTGCAAAATCATAGAGTCTCACCTAATGCTGTCCCATACAAACTCATCAATTCCCATTCAACCACACATCCACTCCACACACAAAACTAAAGCTTCTGGCACTCGGAGCACAGCAGGCTAATGCTCTGGCAGCTATTCCTCAAATAAATCACAAAATCACACCCACACATCAGTCGAGGGCATTTCCTGCGGAATGAGCATGAGGGCATCAGCAGTATTGCTAGCCAGTGTCACCTCATGACCGAGAGGACAGGGGGAGACACAGAGTTATGGAGAGAGAGAGAGAGAGAGAGAGAGAGAGAGAGAGAGAGACAACCCGTCACAGTCAGACAGTTGAAACAATGAGGGTGATGGAGGGATAAACACTGTTGACATCATTGTTCCAGAAAGATCAGCCTGTTGGCAGAGTCCCTATGCAAGTGTGCATGGGAGGTCAGGAAGGGGCGGAGGGTGCAGAGGATGCAAACAGAGACAGAGCCTGGATGGGATGGGAGGAAAAGGCCTATAAATTCAGCGGAGGAGAGGACAGGAGCACCCAACTCAAACCAGGTCAGACCAAGAGTCAGCTTCCCACACAGCCATTGATTTTTCAACTCTTCACCATGGATATTCCCATCCAATATCCCTGGTACCGCCGGGCCTTCCCAAATCGATTCTCTGACCTCTCCCTAGGAGAACCTCTGACTGATTGGCCACTAATCTGGCCCTTCTCCTGGTCCTTCCCCTGGATGCGCCCTTCGTTCATGCGCTGGTTCAACTGGCCTGACAATGGACACGGTGAGGTAAAGTATAATTCTCTTCCGAAAATAATCAAACCAACTTCTATTAAATACCCTCAAGTTGACTGCTAATCAGAACTTCTAATACTACTTCAGTCGCCTCATAATCACAAATAAAATTGGTGAAGAAAATTAATATTCTGCAGTTTACACAATCTTGTGATAGACCACTGAGTCAATTAAGAAGAACAGAAATATTTCGTTTGTGAAATGTGTATACATTATTTTACAGTATTGAGTCAAAAGTACCATTGAAGAATATTGTCTTGCACAAATGCCACAAGTGTTTGTATAAAAGTGAAAGTGTGAGTCTTGCACTGAGATGACAATAACAAGCTATTGTGTGTTTTTATGCTCAGCTCAAACATTTCTCAGTAGTGCTCCTAACAGCTGTACTGTCTTTGTAGATGCGCATTGAAAAGGATCGCTATGTCATATATCTGGATGTGAAGCATTTCGCCCCTGATGAGCTGTCTGTCAGTGTTAGTGATGAGTGCATCACAATACACGCCAAGCATGAAGACAGACAGGTCAGAGAGACTGTAGAAATCTTCTGAAATATCAAACGACACTGACCTGGTGACACTTCATTGATATACCGACTAATTCTGTTTTCAGGATGACCACGGCTTCGTGTCGAGGGAGTTTCTGAGGAAATACAAGCTCCCCTCTGGCGTGTCAGTGGCCGAGGTCACCTCCAATCTGTCATTTGATGGTGTGCTGACAATTACGGCACCTCGGTCATCTCCTGGCCCAGAGCGCAGTATTCCTATTTCCTGTGAAGATGGAACACCGAAACAGAAAATGTAGAGCGCCCCTGACACTGTTTGACTATTAACCCCAAGTGCTACCTGTTCTTAGATTTAACCTTTTTCAGTTATGTCGGCAGTTGAGTAAACATATAGGTCAGGCATACTTGTCTAGATGTCTAAAAGTGCAAATGCCTTCTAATAAACCAGTATCTAACTCCTAACTCACTGTTACTCTGATGTCTCAGCAAGACAGCGGTGTTTCAAAATGTTGAGCCCATGTAACAGTCTATTTGACAGCACATATGATTTGCAGGATATTGAGCTCCTGAGAGTTGATTTCCCGAATCACAAGAATCACTTTTTAAACTCCACCTCTCGTTTACTGAAGCATCAGCATAATTGAAGAGAGTGGAAATGTAAAGGCTTCTCAAAATTGTCCACCAAAGATAATGACAGATTGAAATTGTTAAACAGAGACTGTATCTAATGTACACAGAGTACTAAGTGGGTAGGAATAAGGCAGATGCCATCTGTGCTCCGTTTATTCTGTGAAAATAGCATTGGTTTCTGTATGTGTGAGGAGGAGGTTCTCTGGAGGCATATACGGTCATTTTTGTTTTTTTCACAAAAATAAAAAGCCACCAAAGGACTTGGGACCAGGTGTGTGCGCTGTTGACAGGAAGAGAGAGGGGTGAATGAGCAGGAGGAACAGTAGAGGACAAGGAGAGGAACGGATGTGTTTGAGACAGACTGGGCTCCTTTTCCACGGGGGGAGCGTGACCTCTGAGCTGCTAAGGATAGTGTGTGTGAATGTATGTGAAAGTGAGTGCATTTGTCCTTGTAGATGCAAGAATTACAGCTCTGTTATATTGGCAACAGTCAGCTGCTGTATTAACACAAGCAATGACAAATAGAATAAATGCTGAAACTGAATTTTTTTTAAAATGTTTGTGGTGTTTTGTTTTCAAAATAACTTCACATATAACATACAACATACAACACATTTGGAGAGAAGCTGATGAACCAAGCTAACGTCTTATTTAACTAAAATCAATTATTCTCACAAATTTCAATAATATCGGGGAACAAAAATGCATTCTTTCAGAATTTTTTCAATTTCAAACTTTTCTTTTTTAAATTGTAATTTTTTTCTTTCCGAATTTTTTGTGATTTTTTAAAAAATGTTTTAAAGGTACAAGATTGAATGATTTCAGGCACAAGTCACCACTAATATAATTTCATTTTCTGCTTCATTGCTGCATTTTAAAAATATATTTTTACTCATAATCCTAATTTTTTGGAACTCAAAATCAATTAAAAAAAGAAGTAGTTGTAGTAGAGAAAAAACAGGAACAGTTGATATTTTTCTCTTGAAATGAATTAATACTTTTTAATATTGGCAAAACAAATATAAACAGAAAGATGGAGTATTACAGAGACTGTAGACTGAAGCTTATCAATCAATAAAACTGACAGAAGGAGTTGGTGAGCAGCAGTGATTGTTTCTTTTGTTTATGGAAAATGTATTTAGTCAACAATCCTTTGCCGTGTAGAGCTGTTTCCCATGCCTCCGTAAAGTGGAGTATATCAGGTACTTTCATTTACATACTCTGTCGACAATGCGCGTCACATGAAGATCATATGATAACGAAAAAAAAAAGTTGTCTTGTAATAGTTGAAGAGAAAGTTCTTCTGTTTCTTGGTAAAGGTGACATCAGTAACAGTAGAAGTCCCATTTCTGAAAAGAAAAAAAGAGGTTGAATTAGGAGAAGGCATTACATAATTCATAAACGTGTGTGTGCATGTGTGTTCACCTACAGTAGTTTTGACTTCAGAGCTGGCTGGCATGAGAGGGTGTGTCTCCTCCACTACGCTGCTGGGAAAGTGGCCAATACGAGCTTCCTGTTGTCCATAATAGGAGTCCTGTACCTGCAAACAGACAATAGAGATGAGTTATTGATGGCAGGATTTTTTTTTTGTCATTTCTCCTTGACATTTTTATTTCAAAGCAATAAATAATATCCCATAAATATGTTATGTTTACTTACGCTGCCAGCCCAGAAGAGATTCCCTCTGTCCTTTAGTATTGCATAGACGTAGACAAGCTGCCCCTGTCTGAGGGGGATGAACCTGCAGTCTCCAGGGTAGTAGTCCTGCAGTGCACGAGCTATCAAGATAGGATCTATGCAGGAATGTAGCAGGAGACTGATGTGAGTTGAGGAAGAAAAGGTGACATCATATGGAGAACTTTTGTTTCTCGTGTTTGTTGTATTTGTATGCAAATAGAAGAGCATGTATGAATCAGCATGTGTATTATCATTTCAACTCTACCTACAGTTATATAATATGATCAGATCACAGTTAACTTCTAAGCAAAGCAGACACATGCAGGAAAAAGACGGGGGGTTTTCTACTTACGGCTGCATTCAGAGTCAGCGCAGAGTTTCTTGTCAGCCAGTTTATGCATCTGCCTTCCAGCTTCCAAGGTTGGCAGCAAAAGCCAGAGTGTAAGAGCAAACCAGAGTTTGCAAGCCATGTCAATATGTGAATGCACCTAATGATTAAAATATCTTTTGTAGGGTCCTGCTTATAGCTTTTTATTCTCTTTTGTCTACTTACAGACTCGGAGTCGGAGGTTCAGCAATCCCCTTTTCTACTCTCCCTACCCCCTTCCTCGTAAGTGAACACACACACAGCTCCTTTCAAACCCTTCAAGCAGGTAAACATGATGGGGGATGAGGGGGAGGATAGGAAGGAGGAGGAGAAGGAGGAGGAGGACCCAATTTAACAGACCCCTGTTTGTGTCCTGAACTGTTTCCATCTCTCACCCTGTGTTACCCCCGCTCACAAAGCGGGGCCATCAACTTTGTTGCAGTGAATTCCTGAGTTAATCTGTATTTCCCTCTCCTTGTTCAGTCAACCACAAAGATGTCTGAGCTGCATCTATGTCACCACTCTGTTCACATCTTCTGTCTCTTCCATCCTCTCTTTACCTTTTTCAAAACCCAGGAGGAGGTGGAGCCACCGGCTGTATTTACATGTATGTTTCCACTGCCAAGGAAACCAGCTGAGCCTCTCTTGCGCAAACACACTCACCAAACAGGAAGACTGTATCTGTTGATGTGGTAAGTTGGCTGGGAACTGTCAGGTAAGACAGACTTCATTTCTGTTCCTTTTAAATCAGAACATGGGTTCTGTCTGTTCTCATAAAAGAGTCAATTTATGATAAAGTAGGACTGAATTTATTACTTATCTTTTGAATTACGTAAAACAGGATGACAGCTTGGTTTCATGATGAGAGGTAGGTAGGTAGGTATTTACTTTATTAATCCCCGAGGTGAGATGGCAGATGGTGACATCAGGCTCAAAGAGAAATGTCAGGGGAGACTTGGTAGGCTGAGACTTCAGTCAGCAACTATATTAAGCCTGAAATTTAATTATATAGACAAGATTTATATATGAATGATCCTGTGGTGACTGGTGCCTTAAGAACCCATTTTGGTGCACCAAACTTTTAAAGGTGATGATTGACTCATGATAATTTGGCTAAAACCTTTATTTTAGGGACTATTCGGGGAATATGAAGACTTTGCTGTAATTGTAGGAAATGGTAGAGCACAGTTCTTTGGAATTTAGGGAGGGGAGCAGAACAAAGCGAACACTGAAGCTGGTATTTCGGTCAGAGCAACAAAAGCACCTGTCAGACAAAAGACCTCCTTATAGGCCATGTTAGATTGTATTACCAGCAAACAATAAGTCTGTTCTGAGTTTTTCTGTGTAATTGAAGGGTCTTTTCTCACTGACAGAAATGACTGATAGAATGATACAGACATCAGGACCACCCCCTCCCCAGTGAAGAAGTTTGGCAGAGACAAATCCATCAAAACACTCCAGACAAGACCATCAAGACAAAGAAAAGGATCCCAGATTTTGTTTAACAGAAAAATAAGTCGATGGATATCCATCTACCACCCAAGTGAGTGTGGGTTACAAGTCCAAGACCTGGGATGATGCTTTCTAACTGATAACTACAAGCCGAGAACTCGTAGCAATGTTCACCCCCAGGAAAAGCAGTCTTCCCTCACCCAGCCTGGAGGACTCCTTTTTTCCTCTCTCCTCATCCTCCTCAGTGTCTCTCTCCTTTGCTCTCCCTTCATCCACATGCTCTCCTGGTAGTATCGACAGTGGAGGTGGGATAGAGACTGACCTGATACTAGCTGCAGAGCTGGGGCAGGCTTTACTGGAGAAGAATGAGGAGCTGGCAGTGTCTCTGGGGCAGAGGGAGAGGGAGATCGAGGTAAGGACACAGCTGATGTAAATTGTGTTGAACAATGCAAACTTTGTAACACGACTTTTAATGAAATTTAGTGGGAACAAAAGGAACACAAACTTTTTACCAGAAACAAATGCCATTTGAATGATCCCCGCCTCCAGTCTCATCATTATAAATATGGAAGAACCTGTAAGTCTGTAACTAACAACAAATACAATTCAATTTATTCCGCATTAGATAATTGAAATAACAGGTACAGAAGGTGTGTAAGGAAATATCGATACACTTGAGTACCACAATATTATCTTTTGTGATACTGTATTGATTTTAAACATGCAAAGATTCGACACTGTTTCATTTTGTGTTGTGCTAGACAGCAGTGTTGTAATCTATCTTCAGACATTTGACTCTTCCGCTCCAACTAACAAAGCAAATGTCAGGGTTTTGGTTTTCAGGCCTCAAAGTTTCTGAGTTTGTTCCCTGTGACACTCCCTTCACCCACCAGAGGTCCCCATTGTCTGTCTCTTTCAATGCCCTGTCTCCTGCCTGTAATGATCATTCCCCTCCCTTGCTGCCTGTTACCCAATCTGGCCCACCTGCAAAAACTCTGCAATCAGCCCAGTCAGTACACAGACCCCCACTCTGCCTCTACCAGCTACTGGGTAATAAGTCTTTAGCTTTCATGAAAAGTCTGTGTCACAACCTTTTATCATGTGGCTTGTAACCTCAGTTAGCTCCTGGAGTTTTTTTGGTTTTTTTGTCAGCTTGTACCAGGCTTGTACTCCTGCCTGGACATTGGTCTTGGTCTTTTCCCAATGTGTTATATAAAAAAATAAGTGAGTAAAGTTATAGTTTTCTTCAACTTCAACTGTGACATGTGTTAAAGTTCTTCCTTTTGCTGATCTGGGACAGAAAATCTGATACGTGGTTACAGTATCACAATATATTAAATAAATCATAACCCCTGGATCAGACTGTGTTGTTCACCAGATTCTCAAGTCAGAAACAGATGTAAAAACCATATAAACTGTAATTTGGCACAATATGTTGCTGTTGTTTCAGTTAAATGAACTCGGGTATGAATCTGCCCAGGACACAGTGTAAAAATGAAAAGGATGGATGTTTTCCATAACAGACTTTTTGACATGTTACATGTGGCGTGAAAGATAATATGAATTTTGTTTGAATTCTGTTTAGCTGCTTCATTTTCCAGGTCCTGTTATTGTGTGGCCATGTTGGAAGTCAAAATGTATGCTGTAAAAAAATTCTAGTCTGGTTTTCAAGCTGCCAGTGTCCCTGAATCTCCTGCCAGGAAACTTTTGTCACATTTGTTTGTCCCCTTTAAATTCAGAAGAAATAAAATTATCCATGCGCTGTATTTCTAAATCTATTATTTATACGTTCTTTAAAGGTGTCTTGAAGCCTGTTAATGTTGTGTAATATCATTGTCTCAGGTTTTACAGCAGGAGAAGCATGTTCTTCAGCGAAGGTTGGGGATGAATGAACTGGCATCAGGACAGAGGGAGGCTGAACTGACTGCAGATGTTGCCGCCTTGAGAGCTGAGCTAGAGAAACATCACAGCCAGGGGCGAGACCGGCGAAAAGATGACAGTGAGATGATGACTCGGTTAGCCAATCATAACCAACGACTGGTGGAGCAGCTGGCAGAGGTTAGTTTGAGCTGCCAGCACATGATTTTCTGCGTGTGTGTTGAGTAACATCATCATCACGTAGACAGAAACTATGCAGATGAGCAGGTTCAAGGAGTCTATCTTTGTCACTCACTGAACTTCTCAACTTTTCCACTTGTCTAGGCTGTAACACTGGAGCATTCCTTGAGGATTGAGCTTCGTTCCCTCAGAGAAGAGATGGAGGAGTCGTCTTTTAGCCAAAATATCAACTTCTCACAATTAGAGAACATACAATCAGAGGTACTTGTCACTTCCTAATATTTTGCGCTAGCAAATCATTGCCTCTACATTTGGATGCTGCAGGATAGCTCATACAAAAACAGCATTCATTTTCAAACATAGCATGACATTTTAATATAATAATTAAGTAGCAGAGCTGCTTTTTAGACCTTGTGGGGCAAATCCAAGTCACATCTCAAGTCCATGATAGCAAGTCCAAGGCAAGTCACTTCTCAGTACCAAAGTGCAAGTTAGTTCCAAATCCTGTAGATCTCTGTGCACTGACACTAAATGGAATTTGATCATTTTAATTTCAAAGCTGTGTTAACAGTGTTTTCATATCAATGAAACCAAATAATTATACAAATAAATATTCAAAGTGTGCTCACCAATGTCAGCCTGCAGCTATCCTAAAGTCTTTGCTTTAAAGTCTTGTAAGGTCAAGATTTTTGGGAGTCAGGTCTCCAGTAAATTGAGATTATATCAAAACTCAAATCCTGGAAACATGGGTCTAAATGGGATCATAATTAGCAACAGAGATATTAGCAAAATATTACATAAACTCAGATATTTGACAGGTTTGGTGTCATAAGTATCTTTACCTCGAAGCATGGAAATTTGGTTATAAGTGTAATGTATGTATATACAGTAATCCGTGTTCATCCTTCTTTCCCTCCCTCCCGTACAGAACAGAGTTTTGCTGGAGCGTCTGTTGCACATGGAGGCCCAGCTGAAAGCTTCTCAGGCTGACAGCCAAAGATTTTGCATGGAGAGAGAGGGACTGAGAGACAGACTGACAGAGCTGCAGATGAAGCTGAGAGAGAAAGAAGCAGAGGTGAGGATCAAAGAGTGGAGTCTGTGGTGTTTACAGATGAAGCTCGAAGGAACAGGAATGCGCTGCAGGAGATATAACTCATCACTAACACACGCCACTAACAAGACTAGTCTAAAGCTCTTGATCTGTGTGTGTGTACTCGTGCCTGTCTCTCACTGTGTGTGTGTTTGTTTGTGTGTACACATAGATAGAGCAGGAGCAGGGAATGGTGTTTGAGTTGCGCACCTTGAATTATTCCCTAAAGCAAAACGCTCTGAACCTGAGAGAAGAGAGCATCCTGGACAGTACACACACACAACCTTTGTCTCTGCTTGGTGAAATTCAGCAATCACAGGTACCTATGCATACACACACAACACTGAGTACCTGCTCAGACTGGCACACAATAACTTCACAGGCTAACTCGGCTAGTGTGCACTAATTCTCACCCTTTATTGAAATCCCTCTTTGCACTGATACTAACTGGTCTCCAAAATGAACATCTATGGAGCCAATATTACCCTGAAAGTATTAACATGCAGTCGTAAAGTATTTTTACCTTTCTATCCGTTGTGATGTGGTGTACATCTCTCCTGCTAACCAGGCAAAAGAGGCTCTTGTAGCCCACTCCACAGTCCTGCAAGCCAGAGATGAAGAAATACAAGCATTCAAAGAGGAGGTCTGTTAAACTGCATACAACAACGCACACACGCTTTTCACAAAAACAATGTTATATGTTTTATTTAAATATAAAAACAAATGACCAGAGCAGAGGAAATACATTTGGGGCTGGTTAACCTTTCAGCAGGTTAAGAAAAAGTTGTATTTGTTGATCTATCTGACAATATGCATTCATAGGATGCCATATTTTGTATTATGTCATTATTCTTCATCGCAGTAGGACTAAAAGGAAAAGAACATAGTGTAGCCTAGCATCAGTACATGTAACTTTCAATCAATAAATTCAGACACCTCGTTGTACCCCCTGCATCTTGTTGCAGTCAAATCAAAACTAAATTCAGCTAATTGTTCCTGTGTTTGGATGTTCACGCTTAGCCGTGCAACATTATGGCCAATGTCTCCACTTGGATACTGGCAACTGAGGGAGTAAAGATCCTCTCTGCTCACCTTGAATCTGTGTTTAAGTAGAGTATGATTTTGTGATGTCACAGCTAGTTTGAAGGCCAATCATGATCCAATATGTAGTGTTGTGATCATTGCAGTATGTAACACTTTTCACACTCTGCAGCTTCAATCTCAACGGGAAGAACTTGAGTCTCTGAGGGATGAAATCAAACCTTTTAGAGGCAGTTCTGGAAAGCCAAGCTACAGGTAATGCTGTGCAATAAAATATTTGTTGATTTGATTTGAAGTCATTCAACTTGGAACACCTGGATAAATATGTTTTGCTATTTTTCAATGAATATCCAGTTCCCTTGAGAGTGAGCTGGCCACGGTGCGTCAAGAGAAAGAATCACTAACTCAGCAGCTTCTCAACACCATCAAACACAAGGTGACGCTGTCTCAAGAGCTGGATGCCTGGCAGGTGAGTCTGTGTGCAGGGATATAAAATTCTAGATGATGCCCTCTGGTAACACATTTAAAAAGTAAAGTGTGCAGGGAGAATTTT